>NC_139683.1:605000-1157500 GCF_964106915.1 Podarcis gaigeae | reverse complement strand
ACGGCCGGCGCCACAGAATGGCGTGGCTGCCCTGAGCAGAAGGAGCGCAGGACACGAGAAGGAGCAGACCGGGGGCTCATCTGACCGCGGGCTCCCATCTCCCCTCCCCTGCCTTTGCAGCACCCTAGCAACCTCCTGGGTCTTCTGGTTCCTCTCCAAGTGCTCTCCCCCGAGGAGGAAGAGAGCGAGGGGCCTTATAACCCTGCCAGGCCCTCCCCTGGCCAAGGACACAGCGCCATGCAAGCGCACCTCCTCCCGGCCGTGTCAGAAATGATGACATCTCCATCGGGGACACATCCCTCTCCACACACACTGCCTGGAAAGTTGAATTCTTGAGGCAGAAGGGACCTCAAAGGCCATCGACCCAGCCAGGCCCTGCCAACCAGAGCACTACAGAGCTGTGGGCATCCCTGCATCCACTCCATAGCTCAGCCACTGCTGTGGCTGCCTCTAAAAAACGAGAGAGGGGAAAGTTGAGAGCAGCCAGGAAAGACCCTCTCCACACTGCCCCTGTCAGACACACACAGCCCAACATTTTCATCCAGCTCCTGGTCCTGGGTCCTGAACAGTCCACTGTCTGTATCCATTAACTGCCGAGAAGTCTAAGGAAAACCTGTACTTGTTTAGGGAAGTTTTTCATGTTTGACGTTTTATTGTGCTTTTAATATTCTGTTGGGAGCTGCCCAGAGTGGCTGGGGAAACCCAGCCAGATGGGTGGGGTATAAATCTACAGTCATACCTCGGGTTACAGACACTTTGGGTTGCGTGATTTTGGGTTGTGCACCGCACCAAATCCGGAAGTACTGGAACGGGTTACTTCTGGGTTTCGGTGCTTTGCGCATGTACAGAAGTGCCAAATTGCAACCAGCGTGTGCCCAGACGTGGCACTGCAGGTTGTGGGTGCTGCGGGTTGTGAACGTGCTTCCCGCACGGATCACGTTCGCAACCCGAGCGTCCACTTATTATTATTATTATTATTATTATTATTATTATTATTATTATTATTATTTCCTCAAGGCAGATAGATCGCTCCTTTTGCATTGAGTAAGCCTTGCAGTTTTCTGGGCTGCGATCTGGCAAGCTCAGGCCTTGCAAAGGCCTTTAATTGCCCACAATCTTAAAACCGAAGAAGTGCAGCTTTCTGAAGCGCGAACTGAGCAGGGGAAGGGACGGAAAAGAAGTGGGAGCCGATTCAGATTTGATGGGGAGGCCAATGGTAGCTCACCTTGGGATTTGTCAGGTGAGCCACACCTGCAACTCAAGTCGTGTCGGACGGGGCCGCTGGGAGTTGCAGTCCATCAATGCGTAGAAACCTTGCAGGGCCACAGACTGGGCATCCCTGGGCTAGAGTAAGAACCGCACACCCAGCCCAGCTCTGCAGCAATATGGAAAGAATCCCCCTCCTTACACTCTGGTTGTATCGCAGAGTGGTTAGAGCAACATTCAGGAGTCACTCATCCCCTTTAAGAAGTTCTGACTCTGGGGATGGAGTGAATCCTCTATGGAGGTTGCAGAGTTCAGGACTTCTTAGTTTGGAGAAAAGGAAATGAAGAGGTGACACAATTGTTATTATTGGTGATGATGGTGATGACAGAAGCTTATAAAATTATCCATGGCATGCAGAGGGTGGACGGAGAAAAGTCATCTCCCTCTCCTAACACTAGACCTTGCAGGCATCCCCTTAAGCTGAATGTTGAGCCATTCAGGACAGACAGAAACTAGTCCTTCTTCACACAGTGCAGGGTTAACCAGTGGAACTCCCTGCCCAAGGCATCTGGAGGGACACTGTAAGAATAGGATGCTGGACTAGAAGGGCCATTGGCCCGATCCAGCAGGATATAATAATAATAGTAGTAGTAGTAGTAGTAGTAGTAGTAGTAATAGTAATAATAATAATAATAATAATAATAATAATAATAATAATAATTGTAGGGATATCGCGGAGTGGGGAGTGGGGTCCAGAGGGAGCACACTTCCCCACCAGCAGGCAGCCACAATCTGCCTGCATGCGTGACCCTGGGGTGCAGGGCACAACCCCCCCCTCAGACAAGTCATGGTTGTCTAGAACATTGTCCCCTATGTCTGTCCTTTTGCGGTCTAAGGAGTCAGCAGTGTCCTGTCTGTAAGTTTTTCCCTGAGACCTTTTGTCTCCTACGTCACACACTGTGCAAGGGGAAAATGACACTGTGGAACCGGTGCCAAAATAGCTCTGTACCACCCCACGATTTCGGGACGGAAGATGTGTAAAGGTCACAGCCCAAAAAAGTATTTGCCTAGCTTGCATGTTTGTCTCAATAAAAAGAGGCTCCACAGGAATGGTGGTAGCTCGCTCGCTCGCTCGCTTCAGACCACCTGTGCGCAGCTCACATCATGATCAACACCTGTCTCGTGCCTTCACTTCAATAATAATAATAATAATAATTTTATTTATACCCCACCCTCCCCAGCCAAGACCGGGCTCAGGGCGGCTAACAACCAATAATAAAAACAAGTTGATTGAAATACAACTTTAAAAACAAGATTAAAATACAACATTAAAACATTAAAATGCAGCCTCATCACAGGAGAAGAAAGGAAAAAGGAAAGAAAATGGGAGGGGATCAAGTTGATTCCAAGCCAAAGGCCAGGTGGAACAACTCTGTCTTACAGGCCCTGTGGAAAGAAATCAGATCCCGCAGGGCCCTGGTCTCATGAGGCAGAGTGTTCCACCAGGCCGGGGCCAGTGCTGAAAAGGCCCTGGCTCTGGTTGAGGCTAATCTAACTTCCTTAGGACCCGGGACCTCTAGGGTGTTGCTATTTATGGACCTTGAGGCTCTCCGTGGGGCATACCGGGAGAGGCGGTCCCGTAGGTATGAGGGTCCTAGGCCGTGAAGGGCTTTAAAAGTCAAAACCAGCACCATAAATCTGACCCTGTACTCCACCGGGAGCCAGTGCAGCTTGAAAAGCACTGGGTGAATATGCTCCCATGGCAGAGACCCCGTGAGGAGCCTCGCTGCAGCATTGTGTACCCGCTGGAGTTTCTGGGACAGCTTCAAGGGCAGCCCCGCATAGAGCGAATTACAGTAGTCAAGCCTGGAGATGACCGTCGCATGGATCACTGTGGCCAAGTCAGGGCGGGAAAGGTAAGGGACCAACTGCTTGATGCGGCGAAGGTGGGAAAATGTCGCCTTGGCTGTTGCTGTAACCTGCGCCTCCATGGGAAGGATTATGTTCTTATGCCCCCTTGGTGTGCTTCTCATAGACAACTGTTGGCAGAGTAGACCTCTGGGTACTCTGGAGGGTACCCAGCCAGCTGCCAGCAGGTGCTGTTGTGCGATGGGGAATCAGTCTGGCAGCTTCTTGTCGGAGCAACAAGAGCCTGTGTCAGGAGGGACCCGGGACAAAGGAAGAGGGGGGCCCTGTGGTTTGAAATCCCGACATCAGCAAGACTCCTAGTGACGTGTGTGCAGAGCCCACAATTAATTCTGAACTTCCCCCGGTGCTATAAATATCCGCAAAGGCTGAGAGCGCAAGGACTGGGGCCAGTTCTCCTCTGATCTATTCCTAGCAGAGCAGTTGTGAGCCAGCTGCCACACTTCTTGCCAGCAGCTGGGTTGTGGCGGAGAGAGGGAAGGGGAGGGAAGCCCTTTCAGCTTCCTTGCTGAGACTGCCAGGTGAGGGCCTGTGAGTCACAACGAGGAGAGAAGCCTTTGGAGAGACAGTGGTGGTCTAGCGGTTACAGCTTTAGAATAGGACCTGGGAGCTGTTGTTGTTGTTTAGTCGCTTAGTCGTGTCCGCCTCTTCGTGACCCCCTGGACCAGAGCACGCCAGGCACTCCTGTCTTCCACTGCCTCCCACAGTTTGGTCAAACTCATGCTGGTCGCTTCGAGAACACTGTCCCACCATCTCGTCCTCTGTCGTCCCTTCTCCTTGTGCCCTCCATCTTTCCCCACATCAGGGTCTTTTCCAGGGAGTCTTCTGTTCTCCTGAGGTGGCCAAAGTCTTGGAGCCTCGGCTTCAGGATCTGTCCTTCCAGTGATCACTCAGGGCTGCTTTCCTTCAGAGTGGAGAGGTTGGATCTTCTTGCAGTCCATGGGACTCTCAAGAGTCTCTTCCAGCACTCGGCCATGGAGCTCACTGGGTGATGCAGTCACCGCCTCTCAGCCTAATCTACCTGCCAGCATTGTTGTTGTAGACTAAATGAGGAAGGGGGAAAGGTCCGTGTCCGCCACCTTGAGCTCCTTGGAAAAGAGGCAGGTATAAAATGCATTAAACAAATGAGAAAGCACTTGTGTGATGGAATGAGGCTCTTTCTCCTTGTCTCCCCTCTCATCTCCTTTACCATTGCCTCAAATGATGCAAAATGCAATACGGTGCAGGCTAAAGTATACAAGATGCTGCAAAAACAGTTAAAAGCAGCATAATAAAATGACCAAAATGAAACAGTATTCCCAAAAGAAAGCTGTGCAGGATGAGTGTACAGTGGTATCTCGGGTTAAGAACTTAATTCGTTCCGGAGGTCCGTTCTTAACCTGAAACTGTTCTCAAAATGAAGCACCATTTTAGCTAATGGGGCCTCCTGCTGCCGCCGCATCACCAGAGCATGATTTCTGTTCTCTTTTTTTTTTATAATATATTTATTGACAATTTTTTAATTTAGTTACAATTCCAATAAACAATACAATATAACATATCTTTTAACATAATCTTCTCAACTTCTTTGGACTCCCTCACATCTCCCGCTCCTGCGTTCCTAGCCAAGAAATTTTTCCCAGCAGATTTATCCCCTTATTTCGATTCTTATTATCTAATTTTCCAATATTATATCTCTAATTTTTGATATCCTTTATTCAGATCTTAAAGAATTAAATATAACTTTAAAATTTTCCAAAAATTTGTCTTTTCTTAAATTTGACTTATCTTCATATATCACTTCCTCTATCTCAATGGTGCCCAATTGTTTATATTCTAGCATCCTCCTTAACATTCATATAGTTTACAATATTTTTGTAGATAGATCTTAAATTTCTTCCAATCTTCTTCCAACGTCTCTTCTCCCAGGTCTCAGATTCTGCCAGTCATTTCAGCCAATTCCATATAGTCTATCAGTTGCATCTGCCATTCTTCCAGAGTGGGTAGATCTTGGGTTTTCCAGTTCTTAGCGACGAGTATCCTTGCTGCTGTTGTTGCGTACATGAAAAATGTTCGGTCCTTCCTTAACACCTTCTGGCCGACAATACCCAAAAGGAAGGCCTCTGGTTTCTTAGGGAAGGTATACTTAAATACCTTTTTCAGCTCATTATATATCATTTCCCAGAAAGCCTTCACTCTAGGGCAGGTCCACCAGAGGTGAAAGAATGTTCCTTCATTCTCCTTACACTTCCAACATTTGTTGTCAGACAAGTGGTATATTTTTGCAAGTTTGACTGGGGTCATATACCATCTATATATCTGATTTCTGTTCTCATCCTGAAGCAAAGTTCTTAACCTGAAGCACTATTTCTGGGTTAGCAGAGTCTGTAACCTGAAGTGTATGTAACCTGAAGCGTATGTAACCCGAGGTACCACTGTATTTCATTGGGAAGCAATTCCAAATCCTGGTGATGCAGCCCCAAACAACCTCTCTCACCTCTCTCACCTCGGCAGGTGTCCACCTGCCTTGCTTCAGCCCATGGTCCACAAAATACAAAAATGCAGTTGCGTTTACAACAGTCAGCATCTTAAAGTCTGGGTGAACAAGCGTGTTTTAAATCATCTGCAGAAGCTAAAGGGCCATGATGTCCATTTTATTTGGGGATGCAGGGAGTTCCACAGCTGGGATGCCACTGCAGAGAAGGCCCTGCCCTGCCCTGATACATCAAGCCTCACCCATTGGAAGCACCTTGACGAAGAAGAAGAGTTTGGATTTGATATCCCGCCTTTCACTCCCCTTCAGGAGTCTCAAAGCGGCTCACAATCTCCTTTTCCCTTCCTCCCCCACAACAAACACTCTGTGAGGTGAGTGGGGCTGAGAGACTTCAGAGAAGTGGGACTGGCCCAAGGTCACCCAGCAGCTGCAGGTGGAGGAGCAGAGACACGAACCCAGTTCACCAGATTATGAGTCCACTGCTCTTAACCACTACACCACACTGGCTCTCCTTGAGGAGGGTCTTTCCTGCAGATCTTAATGCACTGGGAAGATGGTGGCAATGCAGAATGTTCCCTGAAGGATCAGTGTCTTGTGTCATTCTAGTATTCTTGTACGTATTAAGGTCAACACCTTCAACGTGGGTGTTATATGATCTCACCTCAATGACCCACTCAGGGATCTGGAAGCAGCAGATTGCACCAGCTCTGTCTTTAAGGCAACAGAAGAAGCTGTTGCATACTGAGTCCGGACACTGGTCCATCTTGGGCCAGCATTGCCTACTCTGAACGACAGCAAGGGCTCCTTGGATTTCAGGCCAGGGGTCTCTCCCAGTCGTACCTGAAGACACCAGCGCAGCCCCTTGCTGAGCGCATTAGAGTAATCTATTTAGGAGGCTGCCAGGGCAGGATGTAGCTTGGCTCTCCCGACCCATTTGGAGCTGGCCAACCAGCTGGGACTGGGAGAAGGTACTCCATGCCCCTGATGCCACCTGGGACAACACTGGATCTAGGAATACCCCCAAGCATGGGGCAGGGAGCAGCTCTTTTAGGGCTAAGGTTCCTTCGGCCTGCCCAATAAAATATTTGAGGGGTCCAAGGCCCCCCAAAGTTGATGGGCACTGCCATTCAAATAGTGTTTGTGCGTGTCATGTCTTGTGATTATGCAAGGGAGGGCTTACCTGCTCCCTTCCCCAATATTTCATTCAAGTTGGCACCCTTGCCCCCAAGCCACGTACCTTGTCCTTCAAGGAGAGTGTGGCCTGTCCAGAATAGGCCACGGACCCTCCTTCACTGCAAGTCCTTCTTATTTCTACCCCACAGAATACAAGGCAGTTGGCAATTCCCGAACTTAAGAGCTATCTGTGTTCGGATACTCCCTGCAGAAGCTGCTGGCCATGGAACACGTGGAGTTAATTCCCTTTGTCTCTCCCTTGAACTTTCAGATTATCAAGGCCCTTTGGCTGGAGCCAAAGATGACATCGTGACTGATGCTACTCCCAGATAAAGGGTGTTCAAAGGAAGCGAAAGCGCCCTGGCTGTGATGGATGAGATCAGGCCAGCCTTGGAAGGGGGTCCTTGTGGGGTGGGGCAGAGACACTCTCTGAAAAAGGCCCAGGACAGGGTGGGTGTGATTTGGAAATCCAAATACTGCCCACCACAACGTCAACGGGAGATTTCAGGGCCCCTCACAGGAAAACATCCTGCAAGAACCAGCTCCTTCTTACGTCTCTCACACGGCGGGCCTTAACCCTTCAGCGACAGAAAAATTCTGTACCAATCTGGTATGGGACTCAAATGTACCCCAAGAAGGAGACGTAAAAGGTTGCTATTTTAAATAAGAGCAACAACACCATCAACCAGGAATAGAGAGGAAAGCTGTAGTTTGTTTACATTTTTATATATTGCCGTATCACAGAAATATGTGACAGTGGTTTACAACAATATAGCAATATACAGCAATATAAAAACAGAAAACAGCAAAGTTCTCAGCAGGCATTTAAAAGCTGCCACGGAAGAAGTGAGTGTGTTAAAGGAGCAGATGGAGGGATGGAAAAACCTGGCCTGCTTGGGTCGTGAGAAGAGGGTGCACGGTGGGTGCCGGAAAGAAAAAATATTTGAGATCACCCTCTCCACTTAACAGCCGAGTACTGGCCCAGCTCTCTCGGTTGCGCCGCGCAGGCAAAACAGCGTTTGGGCTGCGCTTCTGGCTGCAAGGAGTTCGTTGCCAGGACTTTGTCCCCTCCGCGGCCCCAATCCCCGCTTTGCCTGCAGCGGGAAGGAAAGGGGGCATAGCTGTCAACTTTTCCCTTTTCTTGAGAGGAATCCTACTCGGAATAAGGGATTTTCCCTTTTAAAAAGGGAAACGTTGACAGCTATGGAAGGGGGCTCTTACTCCGCCGCATCTCCCCGCTAGAAAAAGTTTCGGCTCCCTAAAAGCGCGCGCATCATCCGGCTCCCGGCCAGCGCACACGCGGAGACTCTGGGTCGTGCGAACCCGCTCGCTCGATTCCCCGCTTGGGTCTTCCCTGCAGTTTCATAGGACACCACCCCCACCTAGTGGCCAGCAGTGTTGTTGCTGTTCGACATCGACGACATTCCGGAGCCCCCGCACATTTTCTCTTGGCGGCTTCCTCGCGAGGAGAAGAGGCAAGAGACTCGTGGCCTCCGCGGCATGTGGCCGAAGCGCAGACCTTGTGGCCTTCCCCCGGCCCTTGCCTTCTTCCTCTCGCGGCCCTCTGCTCCAAGAGTTCCCCTCCAAAGTTGCATGGCCCAGGATGATGATGATGATGTTGTTGTTGTTTAGTCGTTTAGTCGCGTCTGCCTCTTCGTGACCCCCTGGACCAGAGCAGGCCAGGCCCTCCTGTCTTCCACTGCCTCCCACAGTTTGGTCAAACTCATGTTCATAGCTTCGAGAACACTGTCCCACCATCTCGTCCTCTGTCGTCCCCTTCTCCTTGTGCCCTCCATCTTTCCCAACATCAGGGTCTTCTCCAGGGAGTCTTCTCTTCTCATGAGGTGGTGAAAGTATTGGAGCCTCAGCTTCAGGATCTGTCCTTCCAGTGAGCACTCAGGGCTGATTTCCTTCAGAATGGAGAGGTTGGATCTTCTTGCAGTCCATGGGACTCTCAAGAGTCTCCTCCAGCACCAGAATTCAAAAGCATCAATTCTTCCGCGATCAGCCTTCTTTATGGTCCAGCTCTCACTTCCATACATCACTACTGGGAAAACCATGGCTTTAACTATACGGACCTTTGTTGGCAAGGTGATGTCTCTGCTTTTTAAGGTTTGGCCCAGGATGTTGTGGGGCATTTCACCGGCTCTTGAGAGACCCCCGCCCTCCTCCTCAGACGGTCTCTGGACTCCGAGGAAGCGCCATCGCCTTTGCCGCCAGCAGGGGGCGCCTCTGTTTTTTTTTTTAATAATATTTTTTATTAGTTTTATAAAATACAGAAAAAAGAATAGAGAACGTATTATAAAAGTAAAAAAGAAAGGTTACAAATTTTTCTTACTCTTTTTTCCAAATCTATTGGACTTCCCCACGTCCTCCCAACCCTGCATTCTCTGTGATACATAACGTCTGCAATTTGTTAACTTATTTCAATACTTATTGTATCTTCCTTTTTATCATGTTACCCAGTTTCAAATGTATTATAACCCAAATCATGTACATTTTCATTTTAACACAATAAAGTTGTTTCATTATTCTATCTCTGACTCCTTGTACCTTAATTTCCATTTCTTTAATTTAACATTACTGAAGCTAGGATTTCCTAAAAGGTGCGTTTTTTAACATTCATACAACTTATAATGTTTTTCCAAATAGTCTTTAAATTTTCTCCAATCCTCCTCGAATGCTTCTTCTCCCAAGTCTCGGATTCTGCCAGTCATTTCGGCCAGTTCCATGTAGTCCATCAACTGCGTGTGCCATTCCTCCAGTGTGGGTAAATCTTGTGTCTTCCAATATTTTGCAATCAAAATCCTTGCTGCTGTAGTAGCATACATAAAAAAGGTTCTGTCCTTCTTAAACACTCTCTGGTCCACCATGCCCAGAAGGAAGGCCTCTGGTTTCTTAGGTAAGGTAAATCTCAGTACCTTTTTTAGTTCATTATGAATCATTTCCCAGAAGGCCTTCACTTTCGGGCAGGTCCACCAGAGGTGAAAGAATGTCCCTTCCGCCTCTTTACATTTCCAGCATTTATTATCAGACAGGTGATATATCTTAGCAAGCTTGACTGGGGTCATGTACCACCGGTATATCATTTTCATAATGTTTTCCTTCAAGGCACTACATGCCGTAAATTTCATTCCGGTGTTCCATAACCTTTCCCAGTCTTCAAACATAATGTTATGCCCCAAATCCTGCGCCCACTTTATCATGGCGGATTTGACTGTCTCATCCTGAGTATTCCATTTAAGCAGCAGGTTATACATTCTCGAAAGTAGTTTACTTTTTGGTTCTAACAATTCTGTCTCTAGTTTCAATTTTTCCACCTGGAATCCAACCTTCTTATCTACTTTAAAGACCTCTTGAATTTGTGCATAATGCAACCAATCTCGCACCTTGTTTTTTAGTTTTTCCAAGCTCTGCAACCTCCAATTGTCTCCAATCTTTTCAATAATTTCCCCATATTTAGGCCAATTGGCTTCCATATTAGGTCTCTTACGTGCCTTGGCCTCCACCGGTGAGAGCCACCTCGGAGTCTTACTCTCCAATAAGTCTTTATATTTTGTCCAGACCAAGCAGGGGGCGCCTCTGGAGCAGGACCTGGGCGCCCCCGCCGCTTCTGGTTTCGATGCGCTTCCTTCAGAGACTCTTGCCCGGCCGTGCCAAGCGCCCTCGTGGCTCCCTGGCGGTGCCCCCCTCGCGGGGGCGGGGCTGCCCGGGTTCTCCCCGGCTGGGCCAAGCGAGGCCAGGGAAACCTGCCTTATCTCCTCCGCTGCAGCCGCGCCAATGAGATTATGTGTGCCTGTGTCAAGGCTAAAGCAGCTAATAAGCATCTGCGACGGAGGCGAAGAGAGACGCATAATCCTGTTTGCCGATTAGGATGTCGGCAGCTGGGGAGGAGAGCCGGGCGGGCTGTGGGGGGCGGCTGAGTTTGCAAGCGGGGCTTCCACTGGCAGCCCTGGGGGCGGCAGCGAAGCCTCAATTCCAGAGCAGAAGGACCCCGCCCCATTCCAGATGCGGGCCATGCAAACACCCACAAATACCTGTACAGCAAGTGAGACTCTTATCTGGACTTCCATAACTCGAAGTTGCAGGAAGCAAGTCTTCATTTGAGACAGGCTCGTTCCCGCGCCCCGATTTCGGAAGCCGCAGCTCAGATCCGCGGCTTCTGAGGAGCCTGGCTGTAGTTGGATCAGGCCACTGGGGTCTCATCTAGTCCAGCATCCTGCCCTCACAGTGGCCAGCCGCAGGACCTCAGTCTAGGAGCAGCAGCAGCCTTCTCCCCACTTGCGATTCCCAGGGGCTGGTAACAGGTGGAGGCAGGACTGCATCTGAGCATGCACAGAGCTAGACTGAGCGGTGATGTGCTGCTGAATGTCTGAAGCGCCGCCACCTGTTGTAAATTGGGTGGGAGCGCGCAGTCCGAGTGGCATCTGCGGGGTTCCCTTGCAGCCTCGTGGGTCTTGGTTGCAATCTGGGCTTTGGTCAGGAGAGGGTTAATGGAGCCGGCGGGGGGTGGGGTGGGAGGGGGCGCTGCTGGGCTGGCGATTATCCGGGTGGCTCTGGCAGAGCCGCCAACTGCCCTGGCTTGGTTAAGGAGATCAAAGGCCTCTCAATGGACGGCTCTCCGGGATGCGAAGATTCCTGGATTAGTTCCTTCCTTCCTCCCTTGCGCTAAGCGGTGGCGTCAAGGCTTTGGAGAGGAGGGGGGCGCCGAGGAAAGCGCCAGAGCTGTAGGATTTCCCGGAAGCTCTGAAGGGCCAGGGGCTCCCCAGAAACCTGATGGGGGAACAGGGTCTGCTGGGGGCCTTTAACCTGTGACCCCTTCCACTTCCACTCAGCTCATAAATATGACTGCATCAACAAGCTACATACCCAAAACGCAGCCTCCCTCCTCAAGTGTGGCTCACCTAAAGGTAAAGGCACCCCTGACCATGAGGTCCAGTCGTGGCCGACTCTGGGGTTGGGGCGCTCATCTCACTTTAGTGGCCAAGGGAGCCAGCGTACAGCTTCCGGGTCATGTGGCCAGCAGGACTAAGCCGCTTCTGGCGAACCAGAGCAGCGCACGGAAACGCCGTTTACCTTCCCACCAGAGTGGTACCTATTTATCTACTTGCACTTTGACGGGCTTTCGAAATGCTAGGTTGGCAGGAGCAGGGACCGAGCAACGGGAGCTCACCCTGTCATGGGGATTCGAACCACCGACCTTCTGATCGGCAAGCCCAAGGCTCTGTGGTTTAACTCACAGCGCTACCGCGTCCCGTGGCTCACCTAGTGGGATGTAAAATCTGGAGGTGCCCCTTGTCTCCCTTCTTTGTGCTTGGAGAAGAGTTATCCTCCTGTTAAATGTTCACATGTCCTGTTTTAAATGGCTGGTGGTGGTTTGTTCTGAAAAGCTGACAGGGCGCCGAAATCTTTAAAGCACACAAACGGCGTGAGCCTCTTCTGGAACTTCTGACGCTCTTTTCGGAAATAACATCTGAGAAGAGTATCAACTCCTACGGCATCTTTCAGACCTGCCAGCATATTCTTCTTTCAAAAATTATGCGCCCCAAGTCTTTCTGAGATGTTGTGGGGTAAACACTACTAAATAAACTGCAGGGGTTCTAGTGGGATTCCTGAGAGCTGAAACATGTTGCCTAGTTTTAATGCTGAGGCACAGCTCCAAGATTCAGCTTCAAGGCTTTTGGCCAAATCTCATTCCCTCTTCCTTCTTTGCAAGTTGGGAATGCCACACAGAGATGTTGTGAGGATAAGTCTGATAAAGAAAATTTGTGTTTATCACCAACAAGCAAAACGGGCCTTTTCTGTGGTGGCCCCCTCTCTGTGGGATGTTCTCCCCAGAAAGGCTCACCAGGCAAAAACTGTCCCAGGAACTCCAGCGGGTGCAGAATGCTGCAGCGAGGCTCCTCATGGGGTCCCTGACATGGGAGTATATTCACCCAGTGCTTTACCAGTTCACTGGCACCTGGTGGAGTACAGGGTCAGGTTCAAGGTGCTGGTCTTGACCTTTAAAGCCCTTTGTGGCTTAGAGCCCTCGTATTTACGGCCTCTCCTGGTCTGCCCCGCAGAGGACCTTAAGGTCCATGAATAACCATAGTTCAGAGGTCCCGGGCCCTAAGGAAGTCAGACTATCCTCCCCCAGGGCCAGGGCCTTCTCAGTGGTGGCTCCGACCTGGTGGAATGCTCGGTCCCATGAGACTAGGGCCCTGCAGGATTTAATCTCCTTCCGTCGGGCCTGTAAGACAGAGCTATTCCGCCTGGCTTTCAATTTGAACTTAGCCTGATCGTTTATTCCCCTTCTTTCCCTCCCTCTCCCCCTTTCTATGAAGATTCCCCGCTCTGGGATCCCACAGCTAATTCTCCCCTGGTCTCCTCGCTGGCCCAAATAGGACTAATTTATTCAGCTAGCCCTGGGGATCATCTAATGTTTATTTTCCCCTTAAATTGATTTTTGAATTCTGAATTTTGAATTCTGAATACGTTTTATACTGTATTTTACACTGGTTTTTGTTGCATCAATTAAGTGTTTTAAATTTGTTGTTAGCCGCCCTGAGCCCAGTTTTCTGGGGTATAAATAAAAAAAATTCTGAACTGAAGGGTGGGGTATAAATTAAAAAAAATTATTATTATTATTATTATTATTATTATTATTATTATTATTACCTCTTTACCTAGGCCAGGGGTCTGCAACCTTTAAGACAAAAAGAGCCACTTGGACCCGTTTCTGAAGAAAAAAAAACTGGGAGCCGCAAAACCACTGCGACATTTATATCTCCGGAGCCACCATCTGACAGCGGGCGGGAAGGTGATGTCGGGACAGTGCATGACTAACGCACACACCACCCCCATGCGACGTCACAGCCAGTACAGCGCCCACCACAGTGGGGAGTGTCGGGGCACACAAAGCGCCTCCTCCCCTCGCTAGTATCTGCCCCGGAGCCGCGGCAAAGGTGTAAAAGAGCCACTCCGGAGCCGTGGGTTGCAGACCCCTGACCTAGGCCTTCATCCATTAAACAATCTGTGGCCTGTTAAAGGGGGGTGGCTCTTATTATGATTTTGTTTCTATGATTATTTTATGGTTGTTATTTATTATGATGGTGTTGTTTATTACATTTATATACCACCCTTGTCTGCCAAGGATCTCAGGGTGGCGTCCATGGTTCTGCTCCTCCGCATTTCATCCTCACAACAACCCTGTGAGATAGGTTAAGCGAAGAAATGGTGACTGGCCCAAGGTGAGCTTCATGACTGAGTGGGGATTCGAACCCTGCTCTCCCAGGTCCTAATTCAACACTCTAACTATGCTCATGGCCACTGGTCCCATCACCTCCTGGCCAATAGAAGGGGAAGAAATGGAGGCAGTGAGAGATTTTACCTTCTTGGGCTCCGTGATCACTGCAGATGGTGACAGCAGTCACGAAATTAGAAGACGCCTGCTCCTTGGGAGAAAAGCGATGACAAACCTAGACAAAATCTTAAAAAGCAGAGGCATCACCTTGCCAACAAAGGTCCATATCGTTAAAGCCATGGTTTTCCCAGTAGTGATGTATGGAAGTGAGAGCTGGACCATAAAGAAGGCTGATTGCTGGGGCCCTGCAGCTGTGTCAGACCAAAAACTTAGCATGCAGCCCAGCATCCAGCTTCTGATGCAGGTCAGCCAGGTGCCTCTTACGAGAAGTCCACCAGCGGATCATGGAGGCCCTTCAGCCTTTCTCCTGCTGCCGATTCCCAGTAATGGGAAGAGAAGCCATTGAGAGCCCCCCTCCATTCATTTGGCTAATCCCCCTTTAAAATCCATTTAAAACTATGTTACGGTAAAATCTGGGTGCAAGGCTGCTCTGCCACCCAGCTCATCGGACTAAGTCCGCGGGTCCCTGCGGAGGAAAATGAGCTCAGCCGGAGACAGGAGCAATATGCAGAGGATCCAAGTTTATTGCGCAACAGGTTCAAGGCGAGATTGAACCCTGAGGAAGGGGTGACATGAACTTTTGAAACTTCCCTCCATGTCCCAGAATACAGTGCAAAATACATCACGGTTACATCATGAATACATTAAGAAGAGGTTGGGTTACACAGGATTAACATATGGAGGAGGGAGGGGGGAATATGCAGAGCTGGAGATATGCGCAGATAAGCACATCCTGAGTACCGGTGATGAAAGGACAATAGTCAGGTATGCATAGTCTGCCACCTGGCACTGCCCAGAGGAAGGGCTTGGCAGGGTGATTAGAGAAGATTAGGGTCTTCCTGAGTGTAGGTGACACCTCGCTTGAGGGATTATGGAGAACAGAGGAGGTGTCATGGAGTCCTAGAGAAATTGAGCAAATTGGCACCGAAAGCAAGAAAATCGGTGTTACAGTTGATTTTCTATGAATTTTATAGATTTTAGTCCCTTTTGACATTGACAATTGGACTCGGAAATAAATGGATATATTGTAGCGAAGAAGAAGGTGAAGAAGACATGCCCCCCCCTCCGTATCAACTAGCAGCCACCCCCACATCTTGCGATGCTCAGCTCCGTGTGCAAGGACTTCCTGTCCATCAGTTCCATTGAAAGATCCCGGGCTGATCTGAGAACAAAATGTGCCAGAATTCCAACGAAAGAAGAATGGCAGACAAAATTAATGGACTATGCAAAATTGGCTAAAATGACAGGAAGGATTCGAAACCTGCGGGACCAGAGATTTACAGAAGATTGGAAGAAGTATATGAATTATTTGAAGAGCAATTGTAACCAACAAATTATGCTAGTAGGACTACAAGAAGTTTTGTAAGGAGAAATATAAGAAGTGTTACAAAATAAAGAATGGAGATCTTGGTTATGAGTTTTAAATGTAATAAGAAAAGTAAGAAATGTATATTAAGAGATTAGATTGGAAAATTTTTAGACAGGACCAATGGAAGTCAAAAAAATTGAATAAGATGTAAAAATATGTTTAATTACTGTTGAAAATGGTATGGTTAAAACATATGTATGAACAAACATATGAGAACAAAACATATGAGAAAAACATATGAGAAGAAAATGTGCCTTGAATGTGCTGGATGTTGCAAATGGAAAAACTGTATGGACCAGTTTCATGTGGCAGATTACTGAACCATCATTGTTTTCCTATTCCGAAGCAAAGTTGAGAAGATGTGCCATCGTAGCGCATGCAAGGCAAGTGTATGTCCTTCCGCAGAATTCTCTTGGGAATCCTTACAGACTGAGGCCTGGGATGTTGGTTTGGCAACGGCGGCTGTTAAACTCCACGCAACTTGTCTAAAGGACGGCCGATTCAGCCTCCAATGAGGTCAGCACTGGCTCCAGGGGACAGCTCCTCCATCTGAGTCCTTCGCCTGCTTCCTTTGTCCCCCCCCCCCCCTTGGTACATTTGGGGTCAGCAGCAGCTCAGGACAGACGGAGGAGATCATTCTGCTCTGCTCTCACAGAGCATCCGCAAGTGGGAAAGGCTCACATGAAGCTCGGTTCTAGCAAGACGGAGCTGCAGTTGGGTAGCCCAGCTGTTTGTGAACATTCAGTCTCTTCCTGATAGTTACAGATAGGTAGCCGTGTTGGTCTGCCATAGTCAAAACAAAATAAAAAAAATTCCTTCCAGTAGCACCTTAAAGACCAACTAAGTTAGTTCTTGGTATGAGCTTTCGTGTGCATGCACACTTCTTCAGATACACTGAAACAGAAGTCACCAGACCCTTCTATAAGACTTCTGTTTGTGTATGGTGACTTCTGTTTCAGTGTATCTGAAGAAGTGTGCATGCACACGAAAGCTCATACCAAGAACTAACTTAGTTGGTCTTTAAGGTGCTACTGGAAGGATTTTTTTTTTATTTTGTTTCTTCCTGATAGGATTGTGCTCCTCTCTACCCTAAAGGATCAGACAGGTCATGGGGGTGGGGTGGGGGGCTGGTAGACCCCCTTCTCTGTCACCGGGAGCTCAAGTGGCTTAGCTTGCAGCTGGAAGCTTCCAGATGAGGCGACTGCAGTGTGTTCTGATCACGGCAGCCTCTTAAGGCTTCTCAGAAACGTCACTTCATGGCAGCTTAGCTCCAAACCAGGACCAACTTTCAGGGGTGCACTTGGACAGTGCTCAAGTCAGCCCCCACCAGCCTGATGTTTTGGACTACACCTCCCATCAGCCCCAGCTCCAAAATGTCTGGAGGGCATCAGGGTAGTGAAGGCTGCCTTGAGCAGCAACATTGGCTCCTTGCCGGGACTTAACCATTCATGTCAGGCCTCCTTCTGTGACTTCTGGGTCACGTGACTCACTGGGAGAAGGGGCTGCCCAGTGAAGGACCCCCCCATGCCATAATTCTCTAACTGGTGAGGCTCAATTGGAACTGCCTTGATATCTTTTTATCCCCAGGTAAGGCAAAGGTCTTTAATAAACAAACAAACAAACAAACAAACCCCAGACGTATTTGTTTTATTTCCTTCCCCTTGTGGTTGCATGTCTTTAACCTCTGCTGTTTTATTTTATTTATCCATTTTATTGGCTGCAATTATATTCCATTAAAAAAATACTGAAGCAATAAAATCCACGATATCAAAGAAGCAAGCGATATGACAATAAAATCAGCTCTTGCTGGCAACCTGAACGCTGTTAGAGGTGAGGATATGTCAATATTTAAAAAAAAGGATTTTAGATGTTACTGACGTTTCAAATATGTTCTTATTTTATTTTAATTGCGTTTTTTAACAGCTTGCTTTCAGCCCTGGATTTCCTTCGGGAGGTAAGTAGAAATTTAATTAATAAATGTTGCGCTTGTTTTCTCACCTGCCCAACCCGCCAGGGTTTTAATTGCCCTTGAAAGAGAGTTCTCCTCTTGCTGCAAGACTGCGCCCCCTGGAGGCGTGGGTCGGACAGTGACTCCGACGGCGGGGCGCCCTCTACTGGACCCCCATAGCACCGACAGGGCGCCCTTCCACGTCCTGTTTCCTCGCCGCGCCAGCGCCCCCTAGTGCCAAATTGTGTCACTAGGTCTGCCCGGTTGCCGGAGCCCAGGCGGCGGCTCAATCTCAGCCCGCCGGTCCGCGGAGGCAAGACTCCGGACCCGCTTCCAGCCCTGCACTGGCCCGGTGGGGGCGGACTCCTGCACCTCTCGTCGGCCCCCTTGCAAGAGAAGCTCAGCCTCCTTGCAACACCCACCCCCCGTGTCCCTCATTGAAGGGCTGGAGTGGACAGAGGGTGGGGGTCCAGGGATGCAGCTGGATGCACTGGAGGGAAATAGGGGGGGGGGGAGGCGGGGAGCGAGAGGCTGCCGAGAGAACAGGATGTGCTTCAGGGTTTGTTAAATCGATGGCAGGAGAAAGTGCTGAAATAGCGCTCCGGAGTCCCTCCTCTCCCCGCGCCGACCCCCTCCGTTGCGGGGAGAGAGGAGACTCGCGAACTTGACTGGCCGGGAGGTGGCGGGGCTGGATGGATGCGCTCTCTTTGGCCCCCCGGAACCTCCTTCCCATGCCAGGGCTCAGTCCCGAGGCACATGCAATCAGCATCAAAGAGGCGGCCCCGTTTTCGGGCCTCGGAGGAGAGGGGGGTCCCTCCGCTTCTCGGCTTGTTGTAAGGTGTTCGGGGCAGAGGACCTTGTCAATCGCTTCTCTCGCTTCCCAGATCCCCACCGCCCCGCCCGCCCCCCCCCCCCCCCAGCTTGTGTTCCTCCGAGTCCGTGAAGCGCCCCGTGAACACGGATCTGAGGCTGCGGAAGGGCGTTCAGCTCTGCGCAGGGCGCGCTCGGCGGGAAAAGTGGGGAGCAGCGCTCAGCGCCCCCGGCCCAATTTCTGGGACATCGCTGGGGGGGGGGCACAGACTGGGACAGAAGAGCGCCTCCTACCGGACCTTCTCCCCCACCTCTGCAAAATAAAAATCCCTGCGCTAGAGCGCCGTCCTCCCCGCGTCTGCGCGCTTTGCAAGGGAGGATCCGCGCAACCACGCGACTCGGGCGCAGATGACTCAGGGAGCGGCCGGCCCTCTCCAGAGCCGCAAAGCATGCTGGGGGACGTAGTCTTTGCGGGAGAGGACCGCTGAGCACGTGACAGGCGCGCATCGCCCACCCCCACAACTTGCTCGGGTTCCTACTCTCCTCTGCGTCCCTTCCGCGCAGCTGGGATCCGCCGCGCCGGGTCTTGCGCGCAGCCTCGCCGTGCTGCACCCCAGAAGCGGCTGCCCTGCAGTGCTGGGCAGGCAACCTTCCAGCGGGGGGGGGGGGAGAGGGGGAGGGAGGGAATCCCTCTTCGCTGATTGGCCACTTCTCTGATCCTCTCCCGCCCAGTCCCAGGGCGACCTCCCCCCTCCCCTCCCCCCCCAATTTTTGCGGGCTGGCCTAAGCTGACCCCTCTGCAACCCGGAGTATGACTCAGCAAAGCTGGGGAGGGGGCGGGTCGCGCACGGAAGACTCCTCTGCCCGCATCCTCCTGCAGCCCCTTCTTCTGGTTGGAAGGGGGCTGGGGACCCCCTTTTCCCAGCTGGCCCCTCGCCATCTTCCACTTGGGGAACCAGAGCCAAGGTGATCTCCTCTCACCGCAGCCCCCACCCCCCAAAAAAAACCTTGCACCGAAGATCTGCAACCATCAGCTTCTTGCCTGGACGGCGCGGGAATGTGCGGACGCTGCGCCGCTGCGGAGACGCGCCTTTGCTGCTGCTGCTGCTGCCGACGCTGCAGAGGGGGGAAACCTCCTAGGGGGAGGCAGGCAAGGAGAACCAGGGGGGCCAGGTCCCCGAGAAATGCACGGCTCAGGTCTTTGCCATCGGCGCATCTGCGGGCCCGACATGGGGGTCTCGGGATGCAGCCCGTTCGGAAGGAACAAGCCCCGCAATGCACTTCGCCTTTGATTCGGTGCCAGAGGATTAGGTGGCAGGAAGGCGCTTCCCTTCTCTCTCTCTCTCTCTCTCTCTCTCCCTCTCCCTCCCTTTGCACAACTTGTTCTCTCTCCCCTCGCACACGTAGAGTTCCTCCTCATCTGCAGGCTTTGAGAGCAAAACTCTCAGGTGAAGAAGTCCTGCGATGCGGGGTGCAAAGCAGAAGCAGGAAACCTCTCTCTCTGTTTTCTAATCCATGCTGCCCGCAGCTCTGCCAATCCTTTCTCCAAACGTTGCTCGTGAAGAGGGAGCCTGCTTCGGCTTTGCGCATTTCACAGTGCTGGAGGATTTGCATCTGGCTGGCTTCTTCCCAGTCAGGGATTCCTGAGCTGCCATTCCTGCATTGCAGGGGGGTGGACAAGTCAACCCTTGGGGTTCCAGCTCTGAAATTCAATGACCTTGGAAAGTCATGGGCTGACCTTCACAGGAGCTTTTGGTGTGACTCCTGCATTGCAGGAAGTGGGACTTGATGATCCCTGCAGTACCTTCCATCTCTGTGATTCTACAATTCATGTTTTCTCGGGACTTCAGATAATGTTTTGAACCTTTATCTCTCTCATGGTATGATAAGCATTTGAAGATGGTCAGGGTAGCTCCTCCCACCACCTTTGAGACCTTTGCAGGTGAATCCACACTCACACCCACACCCCTGAGCTTTCACTTCCCTGATAGAGCAGCCTTTCTCTCACCTGGAGCTCATCAGATGTCTCGAACTGCCCTTCCTGTCAGCCCCTGGGGCGGATGGGAGTTGTAGTCCGAAACTTCTGGACGGCCCTGGCTTGAGGGAAGCAGGCTCCTCTCAGGGCTTCTTAACCAGCCAGGCCTCTCCTCCCCAGGGAACGCTGAGGACGCCAGTTCCATACCTAGAAGAATTAGAGAGAAACCTCTTATGCAGGCCCATTTCCATGCAACAGTTCAAACACAGCTGTACCACATCTGTGGAGAGCTTCCTGCAAAAGGAAGAGGAGAGAAACAGAAAACCACAGCCGGTGGCTGTAGATGTTTGGACAGGGAAACTAAACTGAGACTTTATGTGCACTGCATATTTCAAGCACATTCGAAGTCCATTGTTTCCCTCAAAGAATTCTGGATACTGTAGTTTACCCCTCACAGTTACGTTTCCCACCAACCCTGAATGAACTTCACTGCCCAGAATTCTTTGAGGAGGCAAATGTGCTTTAAAGGAGTAATTTGTGTACACCCTAAACTAGGTGAGCATTCCACTAGTTTCAGTTTTCTTCGCATCCTCTAGGATAGAGCCCCCTTTCTGGGTCCCCAAGTGAAAATATACCACTCCCTCTCCTGCAACCCCAGTCCTCACCACAAACCTAACAGCTCCCTTCTCCAACGCAGAGAGTGTCCTTTGGTTCTCCTTCCTGCCCTCCTGAAAATTTCCACTGTCACTCAGGCTGTACCACAAACAGAAACACACACACACCTCACTTTTGCCCCAATATACATTGCAGCAGCTCCAACAGAGTCAAACCAGGCAAGAACATATGACATAGGCAGCTGCATTGTAGTGCGCCAGGATACTACTGGTCCATCTAGTTGGATCCCCAGCTGTTGTAGGCCTACAACTCCCATCATCCCTAGCTAGCAGGATCAGTGCTCAGGGATGATGGGAGTTGTAGGCCAACAACAGCTGGAGGACCCAAGTTTGAGAAACACTGGTACACTGATGAGCAGCAACTCTCCACAGAGTCCCTGTGCTGGGGTCTCTTCCAGCCCTTCTTGGAGATGCCCTGGGGGTTGCATGTGGGACCTTCTGCTTACCAAGAAGATGTCCTCTCATGGAGCTACAGCCCTTCCCCGAGGAATCTGGTTTTGTGGGAATGTTCAGGGAGGCAGGAGAGGATATGTTGTTTATTAATATCCTTCCTAACTTGCGCTAGCAAATTTCTTTACTTAGCAGAGTTACATTTCCCTTTTTTTACATGCACAGCAGATAGCTGGTTGCAGGCTCGTGTGAGCCTCTCACTATTATACAATTCAGTCTGTCTCAGATTGAATTGTATGTTCCTGGTAAGTTCCCTTGAATCCCTCTTAAAAGAATAAAGACACCACAATCTTATTCAAAGTCAATAAAAGAAGTTTACTTTCATCAGTTCACAGCTGGATTCTTGAAGGCAGACTTAGTTACAAATATGTACATGTGGATACACACCATATGGGGGAATGATCCCAGTGCTTCTGCTAGCTGAGAGCTAGCAGAGCAGTCCTAGCTAGAAGCTGGTCAAACAAAGAAGGAAGTCAAAAAGAGGGAAGGGTGCTGTGTGGCTTGTCCTTTTGTTACCTGGACAGGTAAGGCCACACCCACCTCTAGTCCCATGCAAAAGGAAGGATGCTCCAGCCAAGAGGAACAGGAAGTTTCGACTGGCTGGACCAAACACCCCCTCGCATGTCTTCTCTAGCTTTTCAAGGAATGTTGTACTTGACTGCCTCTCATGGATCACATCCCACAGGTGTGGCCTTCAGGGACATACACTTTGACTGGCATTTCCTCTGGTGAGGAAGGAACTAATGAAGCCCAAGCATAGGAAGTCAAGATTGCCTCCTTGGGTATATTACCTTTGGGGCCATCATCCTTCTTGAAGTGCAAAGACATTGCGAAGGAAGGTTTCCAAGAAGCATGGGGCAAGTTCCAAGGCCCAGATCTTTTGCCTTCGCTGCTTTTAGTGCAAGCACACATTTCAGCACTGCACTTTCCACCACACGCAGCCATCCTGTAAGCAAAGTTTTGGCTGAGTGTGGTGCAAACTGCAGTGCTGGGGAGGCCTCAGCAGCCCAGCCACCTCCAGCCTTTGCCCAGCAGCAAATCTCTGGTCCTCTGCTCCAAGTCTGTCCAGTGCCCAGCAGTGCCCTCGATGGAGGCTCCACATTGCCGCATCTTCTCCAGACTTTGTGTGAGCCAGAAGCATTACAAATCAATTCCTCTCCCAAGTTTATGCAGAGTTTAGACTTCAGATGTGTGCAGGGCTGGCCCAGGACGTTTTGCCACGAGAGTCAAATCAAAATATAGTCCCTCCCACTGCAGCTGCAGCCGCCTCTCTTGATCTCTTGATGTCTTTTGCTGTCTGCTGGTTCTCAGCCAGCAGCACATGGGCTCGTATCCCTACATGGGATCAACCCACTCTCGTTTCTGTAACTACAAGCTAAAAGCCTGCCTTCAGGGAACCTACTGTGAGCTGAATGGAAGTAAACTTCTTATCATTATTTCAAAGAGAAGACTGCGGTGTCTTTATTCTTTTTAAGAGGGAACAAAGGGGATGTACCAGGATCAAACCCAATATGGACAGGCCATATTGGATTGCTTAAGTGAAGAGATTCAAATGACTCTACCAACTAGCTTCCTTTCATATACTGTGGAATCTACTGACTCACTAGCGTGAGTGAGAGAGGATAATATTTAATCAATATATCCTCTCCTACCATCCGCAACATTCCCACACAAACTCTGCTAGTTGTAATTCAGAGGTGACCAAAAAGGGCTAAACCTCAGTGACAGAGCTCCTGCTTTGCCTTAAGACGGTCCCCTGTTCCATCTCCCGTGGCATTTCCTCAGAGGGCTGGAAGAGATTCCTGGGGAGCTTCTGCCAGTCAGTGTCCACAATATGAGCGAGATGGACCTGTGGTCTGACCAAGGAGAGGGCAGCTTCTTTCTGTCTTCCTGTGGGACCTTCCAGCTTGCTTGCCCAGAGGAGGGGAACAGGATCCCTGGAGAAGCCCTGTAATGTAGTGGAATGCAGGTGAAAGGGTGGACTCTCTGGTTTTCAGGTGGGTCCCTTTCAAGCCAGAAGGGCTCTTTTATAGCAACACCAGGCAGGGGGTGAAGGAACCCCAATCCCTGTGTGGGTGCATAGCTGGCTGCTCTGCTTCAGATCCCTTTTCAAAAGGAAGGCACCTGGACACACCTGTTGTGTTTAGGCAGTTCTGCTTAAGACGCCTCGAGTTTCATGAGATGTTTTCCTCTACGGTGACAAAGGGCCTTGCTGCACCTTAAAGTCAAACAGATGTCTAGGGCAGCTTCCCCCAGCCTCATGCCTTCCAGATGTTAAGAAGAAGCTGCTGGATCAGGCCAATGGCCCGTCTAGTCCAGTTCTCACAGTGACCAACCAGATGTGCCTCTATTGGGAAACCAGCTGTGGAAGCAGAGCAGAGCCAGCCTTTCAGGGAACCTGCAATAGCCTTCCCCGGAGTTTGTCCTCTTTTAAAGCTATCTAGGCGGGCGCTGTGGGTTAAACCACAGAGCCTAGGACTTGCCAATCAGAAAGTCAGTGGTTTGAACCCCCACAATGGGGTGAACTCCCGTTGCTCGGTCCCTGCTCCTGCCAACCTAGCAGTTCAAAAGCACGTCAAAGTGCAAGTATATAAATAGGTACCACTCCGGCGGGAAGGTAAACGGTGTTTCCGTGTGCTGCCCTGGTTCGCCAGAAGTGGCTTAGTCATGCTGGCCACATGACCCGGAAGCTGTACGCCGGCTCCCTCGGCCAATAAAGAGAGATGAGCGCAGCAACCCCAGAGTCGGCCACGACTGGACCTAATGGCCAGGGGTCCCTTTACCCTTTACCTTTAGGTCGGTGGCCATCCTTGCCTCCTGCAGGAACAAGTTCTGTAGTTTAACAATGCGCTGCATAAAGAAGTCCTATTATCTGTCCTGAATCTTCCAGATCTTACTTTCATTGGATGTCTGTGAGTTCTTGTGTTAAGAGAGAGGGAAGAAAACATTTCTCTGTCCACTTTCCCCATGCCATGTATTATTTGAAAACCTTCAACCACGTCACCTTTTTCTTGCCAAAAGTCCCAAAGTCCTTCCCTCATAGAGGAGTCGCTCCATCTTGATAATTTTGTTTGCCCTTTTCTAACTTTACAATAGCCTTTCCGGAGGGAGGCGACCAGAACTTTACAGTATTCCAAATACGGAATGGATTCATGGATCACTGCCTTGCCGTGGCGAAGGGGCTTGAAGAACTCAGTGAAGCTATGAGCCGTGCCGGGCAGGGCCACCCAAGATGGACAGGTCATAGTGGAGAGTTTTGAGCAAACGTGATCCACCTGGAGCAGGAACCGGCAAGCCACTCCAGTATCCCTGCCAAGAAAACTCCATGGACAAAAACAATAGGCATTATTGTGATATTGGCAGTTCACTTCCGTTCCTAGTGATCCCTAGCATGGAATTTGCCTTTTCCACAGCTCACGTACACTGGGTCAAGATCTTCACAGAGCTGTCCACTATGACCCCAAGGTCTCTTTCCTGGTCTGTCACTGCCAGTTCATGCCCCATGAGCGTTTACGGTTGGTGAAATTCAGATGTTTAAAGTGACATGCATCACTTTAAACTTGTTCACACTGAATTGCATTTGCCATTTTACTGTACTTTCCATTCATTCAGTTTGGAAAGGTCCTTTTGGAGTTTTTCAGAATCCCTTCTTCTGTTAAGGACCCTGAACCATTTGTTATTTTCGTTATTGATTATTATATTTGTATACCACCCTTCTTCCGAAGATCACAGAGTGGTATGCAACATAAAAATACAGAATGAGAATTCAAAATATGTAATAAAACAAAAACAAACAAATAACTCCTCCCTCCCACTAACACATTTAAAAGGCCGTAGAATGTTAATCAGACTAGGGCCTGGTCATAAAGAAACATTTTCTCCTGGTGTAATGAAGGTGCCAGGCAAGCCTCCCTGGGGAGATTGTTCCACAAACAGGGGGCCACCACAGAAAAGTCCCAAACTTGTGTTACCACCCACCAGACCTCTTGTGGAGAAGGCACGTGAAGAAGGGCCTCTGGGTTGGATCATAGCGGGAGAGGCAGTCCTTCAGGTACGGTCCTGAGCCATTTAAGGATTTATAGGTCCAAAGCGGCCCTTTGGCTTGGGCCCAGAAACTATCACACCTTCAGTGAGAGCTCTTGTACTCCTGTCCTGCTTGTGAGCTTCCCAGGAGAAACCTCTGGTTGGCCACTGTCAGAACAGAATGCTGGACAAGGTGGACCTTTGGCCTGACCTAGAGGGTTCCAGATCATGCAGAAGTTTGTGGGCTGGATCCCTCCCTCCCTCCCTCCCTCCCTCAGGGCTCTCTCCCTCCGTAAGTTCAGGGAGGAAGGGGCCTGGATCTCCTTAACTGTGAATGACGCATGGCTGGAGGAGCCTCCGGACAGGGATTTCAGAACACGTGGAGGCCCGATCACATGAAGGCTCCTTGACTCTGTGCACACGTGGAGGGAAAGGGGAGGGTCTCCCCGGGACTGTCACTGCTGCGTCTGGAAAGGGCTGAAGAGTCAAGCGGTCCAAAAATGGAAAGGAGAACAAGCAGAAGTCCCTCACAGATGGGAAATGAACCTCGACCGCTGCTCAGCCTCTGGTGGAAGAATCCTTTCCCAACAGTTTCTCCGGATACGTACTTGGAGAGAGGGATGTCAGGAGCAGAGGCGACCCCTCGCCGCCCCCTCCCCCGGCAGCCAAGGGGTTGCGGGCCAGCCTGAGCGCTCCCCCTCCCCCGCCCAGCTGCCGGCTGGCGTGTCTCCTCCAGGGGGCTGGAGTTGGGGGGTGGGGGGAGGCCCGGCCTGCCTCTCCCCTCCCCCTCCCCGCCCGTCTTGGGGGAAATTGCTTCTGTGCTCCGGGTTAACTAGGATGAAAGGCGGTGGGCCCTCCCTTTCTCCCTCCCCCCCCCCGATGCCTTTAATCAGAGGAGGGGGGAGGGAGCCGCGACGTGATCCGCATGCAAACCGGAGAAGCGGCTCAGATGCCCCCTTCGGACGCCCGGGAAGCCGTGGCTGAGCTCGGCTGCCGGGAGCTGCTGCAATTAGCAGGGAGGGGGTGAAGACCCCCCTTTATTGGCGGGGGGGGGCCGACAAAGGAGCAACAGGCGAGAACGCACAGCCCGTCCTCCTCCTCCTGGATCAGCTGCTCAGGAAGACTTCCCACTGCAGGAGTCTGTCGGACTTGACCCTGGCTGGGGGGGGGGGGGATTCGGAGTGGGGTCTCTGTCTCCCCTCCGAAACTTGTATTCAAAAGAACATCGGAGGGAAGCTGCAGTATACTGAGGGAAGCTCAGTATACTGAGCCAGACCGTTGGCTCATCTGTCTGAGTAGTATAGAACCTTAGAATGGAAAAGTTGGCCTTTGTGAAGACTTGACCTTTTCATCCCCCCAAAAGTTTTTGATTTGAGTTTCCATTGAAAGGAGGCTGAGTTTTAATGTTGTATTTTAATCTTGTTTTTTAAGTTGTATTTCAAACAATTTGTTTTTATATCAGTTGTTAGCCGCCCTGAGCCTGGTCTTGGCTGGGGAGGGCGGGGTATAAATAAAATTTATTATTATTAAGAGTTGGAAGGGGCCCTGAGGGTCATCTAGTCCAACCCGCTGCAAGGCAGGAATCCCAACCAAAGCATTCAAGACGGATGGCCACCCAGCCTTGGCTTAAAAGCCTCCGAGGCAGAAGAGTAGTCCGGTCCACTCTCGAAGGGCTCTTCCTGTCCTATTATTTGCACGGTCCAGTCTTCCCAAGCCCTGCCTGGATATATTGCTGGTGATTCAACCTAGGACTTTTTGAATACAAAGCCGGGCGCTCTTCCATCGGCGTGGCTAGGGAGCGCGTGGAGTAACAAAGAAGAAGGTGCCCCGAGCCATGTGCAGAGAGCACCCGCTTCTTCCCTAAGCAAGCGCCCGCGGGCAGAGGCTCCCGCCTGCGCTTTCCTTTCCAGCCCCGACAGACAACAGCTCTCGTCTTCGAAAGGGGGGAGGCGGGAAGATCCAAGGGTCTGAGGACCCGGGTTCGTGTGAATCAGCCTCGCGAGGCGCGCGCTACTTCCAAAGGACCGGCCTCCTTCCGCGCGCGCCTTGACCACAGTTTGGAGAAAGGCGGAAAGAAATCGAGGACATACAAAGGATCTATTGCAAGATTTTCTTCTCTCTTTTATTATTATTAATAATAATATTATTATCGTGAAGTGCTCCAGGACACCGTTGTGCTAATTGTGCTTTACTGGTACATCATTCAAATACTGGCTCAAAATCATTATTATTCTCGTCATTATTATTTGTCTGCATTTAGTATTATTATGTCTTTTCTCCTAGGGAAAAGTTTCTCTTTTTTTTCTCTCTCTCTCTCCACAAACAGGCTTAGAATTCTTTACAGCTTGTAAAAATTCATGTAAATTTCCAAACGGTATTTACAAAGCTCCTTGCAATATACAGTCGTCAGAGTCGATCCCCTTTTGAAATCAGTATTAGCGGAGGGAGCAATAGTTAGCAGTCTTAGCGTCAGAAGTCATCGTTCTAGTAGCATTATTAATTATCTTAAGTACAAAAACAAGAGGTCCTAGCTAATACAAGTTTCCTTCTACCTGAATTCTATTAAGGTTGTTTTTTTTTTTAATTCTTTTGTGCTGTTTATTTCTCTTAAGTTATTCATAAAATGGAAAGACCTAAAAGGGGGGAGGAAGGTGCCTTATAGGTAAAAGAGGAGGACCGTCTACGTGGCTTGCTTGGTTTCCCCAAAAATCGGAGAACAGTTGAGAGGATGATGGGGACCCCAAGGGTGTAGTGGTGTAGTGGTTAGAGCGGTGGACTCGTAGTCTGGTGAACTGGGTTCGCTTCCCCGCTCCTCCACCTGCAGCTGCTGGGTGACCTTGGGCCAGTCACACTTCTCTGAAGTCTCTCAGCCCCACTCACCTTGTGGGGGAGGAAGGGAAATTGTGATCCGCTTTGAGACTCCTTAGGGTAGTGATAAAGCGGGATATCAAATCCAAACTCTTCTTCTTCATCTAGCCCAACCAGCTGCAATGCAGAAGCGAGGAGGCGATGGCGTAGATGGGACAGGATCCTTCCCGGATGAATGACGTTAGAATACTATATCTGAAGTCTAAGAGGGGGTGGGATGGAGCCCGGGCTTTAGTGCGCAGGAAGGGAGAGGGGGCTCTGAGGCGCGCCATCCCACAGGTGTGAGCGCCGGATACCTCCCCGTCGAAGGACACACCTGTTGAAGGCAGGTAAATACATTTGGGGCTGGCCCTGGATGGAGGGTCCGGGGTTCTCAGGGTGGGCGTGAAGCCACCCTCCCCCGGGGCAGGTGTAGGTACACCAGGTGTAACTGCACCTTTGACCCCGCCCCGCAGCCCTTCCAGAAACTCAGCGCCTGGAAACGGGTCGGGGGGTGTGTGTGTGCAGAAAGGGACCCTGAAAAGCAACCGTGGACGGTCCTCGGGAGGTTCGCTAGAAAAAAGGGAGGGAGGGGGTTAATTGCTCGTAGGTCTCCTGGCAAGGCAAGCGCTACAAGCCTAGAGAGGTGACTAAGCTACTCGGAAGTAAGTCGAAGAAGGCAGGCAGTGTGCATTCATTAGAAGAGAAGAGAAGGAAGATTCGCCGTATTAACTCTATCTTACTACATTGGCAAAGTCCCTGATATCCGTTGCTATTAAGAATATTGGATTAAAATGTACCTGATTCCTCAGTAATACTATTGTCTTAAAAATAACATGCATTACGTTAATTATTGCTTCTATTAGTTCAGTAGGAGAATATTGCCCTCAAATAGACTATTATTATTATTATCTAAAAGTTTGGCAAAGAAAAAAGTGACGTAAAATTGTTTTACAAATGAAAATCCATAATAATAATAATAATTTAAAAAAGCATCATCAAATTGGCATAGATTTTTAAATACATTTTTTTTGTTCTTGCATGCAAAAAATCCTGTGTTAGAAAGGATGGCAACGACACCCCGCCCCACCCCTGCCCCACCCCCCCTCAACAAAAAGAAAGAAAGCAAGAAGGAAAGGAAAAAAAGGCCAGTCCTTTTTCCTCGTGTTTGTTTCCTCGTTCCCTCCCCCTTCAAAAAGTGACGTAGACTTTGGCATAGTAAAGTAGTCTTGGCAACAAACGAACAGATTGGAAGTCAACAGTGGTGCAAAAGAGTTGGCTCGTCTCATCAACCGAAAATTCGAAAAAGTGCAAACGTAAAAGTCTTAAGGGAGGAGGCGCTCCCCCCTCGAATAAATAAATGCATAAATAAACAAACGCATAAATAAATAAATAAATAAATAAATAAATAAGAAAGTTTCCAAGTTAAATATATACTTCTGCATTTTCTTTTCTTTCAAATAAATAATTTTCAAAAAGACCCGTCAAATAAATATATAGCAAAGCAAACACTTAGGAAAATAGAAATTGACACTTTTTGGAAAAGAAAAGAGAGAAAAAAGGAAGAGGAAGCGAGAGAAAAACCGTCTCGCAAATGAAATCGTAAAAAGAGAATCGTTCGCCTGACGTAATTCATTAATGAATAATTCATAATCATTATTGTTATTATGCTTATTAGGCTTATTATACTTTGCGGGAAGAGCAGGAGTGTGGAGATGGCGGGGGTGCGCTTGGCCTGTTGTTGTTTGTTTGTTTGTTTTACCTTTCCAGGCGGACCCTTGGCTGCGGGGGTTTCGCGAATCTGGCTTCGCGGTTTCGCAAGGCGAAGTCGACCCTTTTGGAAAGCCCGGAGGAGGAGGAAGAGACAGGGAGGGAGGGCAAGGGCGCGGGAGGAGGAGGGGGCCCTCCCGGGCGCGGGTTCAGGCGTCGAGGGGGCTGAGCGGGGGCGGGACGGCGCCCTTGAAGCAGGCGGACTCGTAGTGCTTGTTCAGGTAGGACTTGAGGGCGAAGGTCTTGTTGCAGCGTTTGCACTTGAAGTGCTTGAAGGCGGAGTGAGTCTGCATGTGGGCGCGCAGGTTGGAGCGGTCGGCGAAGGCCTTTCCGCAGTGGGCGCAGCCGAAGGGCTTCTCGCCCGTGTGCGAGCGCATGTGGCCCTGCAGCAGCCAGGGCCGGCTGAAGGCCTTGCCGCACACGTCGCACTTGTGCTTGAGGTCGTGCGTCAGGAGGTGCATGGCCATGGCCGGCATGGACACGTACACCTTCCCGCACGTGGGACACTTTTTGGCCATCTTGCTGTCCAGGCTGCGGTGCGTCTGCTTGTGGCGGCTCAGGTTGGACGACGTGGCGTACGTCTTGCCGCACTCGCTGCACGTGTGCCGCTGCTGCTGCTGCTGCTGCTGCTGCGGAGCAAGAGGAGGGCCGCCCTGCGGGCCGGATTGCTGCGGAGCTTGGCCCAGCCGGGAGCCCGCCGCCCCGCCGCCGCCCACCACCGCCGCCTTGCGGCGCGAGCGGCCGTCGGTGATGAAGAAGGCATCGACGGCGTAGCCCTCGCTCACCGCCGCGTCGCCGTTGATGTAGCCGCCGGCCAACTCCGAGTGGGGGCTGTCGGGCGGGTCCGAGTCGGGCGCGCCGTAGTCGCCGTGGCTGCCGGGGTAGATGACGCCCGTCGGCGAAGGGACCTTGAGCCCGCCGTCGCTCTCGGCCTCGTACACCGACGACGGGGAGATGTACTCGCTGATGTAGCCTCCTGAGGAGGGGTGGGGGTGGGGAAGGGGGCACAGGGGGGTGGGGGAGAAGGGGACGGAGCAGGAGAGGGAATGAGTTGGGGGGAGAGGGGGCCGTGGGGGGGGGGTTTCCAGGGGGAAAGGCGCGAGTCGAGGGGAAGGGGAGAGAGAAGGTTTTCCGAGGGGGTCGGAGTGAGAGGTGGGGAGCAGAAGAGAAATTAGCGGGGAGAAGGAATGAATTGGGGGCGAGGGAGGGGGCCACGTGAGGTTTGGAAGGGGGGAGTGTAGGGGATGAGTTGCGAGGGGGAAAGGAGTGGGGGGTGGCCGTGGGGCGAATTGGAAAGGACACACATGGAGAAAGAGAGATGGGTTTGGGGGCGGGAGGGGGGCAAGAGAGTGACAGGCAAAGAAGGGACAAGATGGGTACAGAAGACGGGAGGAGGAGGAAGAGGGGGCCAGGATGAAGGCCAGGGAGGGAGGGCGGAAGAGAGAGAGCGGCGTGGGTTCAGCAGCGAGTCTCCCAGGCCAGAGCAGAGCGAGCCCAGCCCGGCGACTCTGATGAGTCCATAATTGATGGGCTCGGGAGCTCGGCTCGAGAGCTCTCTAGTTAATAGATGCAACAAGCTGGAGCCCGGAGGAGCCCCCTCCCTCTCCCCCCCCCCCGCTCCCCCCGGCCAAGCGGCTCCTCTGTCATGCTAATCTCCGCGGCGCTTGATGAACCTCCTTCCCCTCATCTTCCTCTCCATCATTCCGGGCCATTTCCTGGCCCTTTCACCTGCGGCTGCCTCGGCCAGATAACTGCCTGGCAGGAATTGAGGGGGGGGAGAGAGATGTGCGGGGAGGAGAGGGGCATCCTCTTTATCTCCATTCCCCTCCCCCACCCCACCCGCGATCCTCTCCTCTCTCTCAAGGTCAGCGCTCTGCAGGAGACCAAAGGAGAAAGGCGCGCGGGGAGGGGGGGTTGCGGAGGGGGAGGCTAATTCCCCCCCTCCCCCCCCTTTCCTCTCTCTCGAACCACTTCAGCAGAATTCCGGCGATTATGCAACACGCTGCAGACGGATTGCCCGGAACAAAAGCGGGGAGGGGGGAAAGCGGGGGTCACCAGGAAGCCCCAGTCGGAGGGGGAGAAACATCCCCTCGTTTGGAGCCACGCATAGACAGGGAAGATTATGTGGAGTGCCGCTGAAGGGCCCTCCCCCGGGGAAAGACTCTTGGGATGCGTGGGGGGGGGGAAGAGGGGGTTTGGTTGCCCTTGAACTTGAGCGCGAGACAAAAGGGCCTCTCTCACAAGGAACTGCAATCCAATGGGGCTCCTCTCCTCTTCCTCCTCCTCCCCCTCCTCCCCCCTCTCTCTCCACCCGCCCCCCCCCCCGCCCGCGCGCCCTTGCCCCATCATGGAAAAGGCTCGCCCACCCGCCTCCGTCCCTGCAAGGTCTAATTTTAGCAGGGTTTGGATTGCATCGAAATGTGCCGAGTCAGTCAACACAGCGCCGAGCCAGGCGCGAGACCCGCTCAATATGGCCCTTCGCGGATGCTGATGCCTCTGCCGCGGCCGCCGGGGCTGCAAAAACATTCCAGGAAAGGCGCCGCATACCGGGACTCGCTTGAGCCCTGGCGCGCTGCCTCCCCCGGTGCCGCGAGAGCGCTCACCGGGGGGACAACACCCCCCCGGTGGCTTTGCTGTTGCTGCCCAGAGTTTCTGCTGCGCATTGGCACGGTTGAAGCACCGCTGACCGCCCCCCCCCCTTCCGCACCGCCACAGCCTCGAGTCCCCCTAATCCCTGTCTCGGTGGGGGCCCCGTTCCTCTTTCTCCCCCCCTCCCCTCCACTGCTGAGTTAGGGTCCTCTGCCCACCGGCCCCCCGTCCTTACCCTTGTCATGGATCCGGGAGCTGAAGTCTGTCCGCGACCTGCCGTAGGAGTTCTCGAGGTCCGCCGAGGAGAAATCGTCAAGTTTGACCTTTTTAACCAGGAAAGATCTTGGCATGGTTTCTGAACTCTCCCGGAATGTGACGAAGCCCCCGCAGCTTCAGCCGATGGGTTCAAATGAGAGGTGGGGGAGATGCGGGAGGGGCGCAGGGGTGGAGGGGGGCAGGAAGGGGAAGGAGACAGCCGAAGAAAAAGAACAACAACAAAAAAGACGTACAAAAATAAAATTTGCGGGGGGGAGAAAAATCAGATTTTTTTTTTTTTATAATAATAAGAATAAAAAAAGCAAACCCCGAAACGACTCAAGAATGGCAATCGCGGCGCGCTATGGCTTCGTGGTATTTTTTGCTTGCTCGTTCCAAACCCCTGAATGGAGCGCTGCCCGCCGCGGAGGTCTCCAGCCTGGGCGGTTGCGCCGCGCGAGTCCTTGTTCCCGCAGCGGCGGCGGCGGCGGCGGCTGCTTTTGTGCGCGGCGAGGCTGCGCCTTGGCAGGCCTCTCGCTTGCGCTCCAGCGCGGCTCAGTAGCCCACCATGAGTTCGAGAGATTGCAACCAACGCCGCGCTGGTTCATAAGAGGCGGCCGGCGAGTTCGGCACCTGGACAGCTCCCTCCCGGTGGGCCGGCGCTCCCCGCCTCGCTCCCCGTTCCCTCGCTGGCTCGCCCGGGCTCTTCGCTGCCGCCGCCGCCGCCGCCAGGCGCCCTCACCGCCTCCCCGCCAGCCCGGGCTGCTGCGCTCTTGCTGGGCTCGGCTTCTCCTGCCCGTCCGCCCCCTGCGGCTCGGTCCTCTCCAGCGCTGCGGCTTCTGCCTGGGTTGCGTGTGTGCTGTAATTCGTTTTGTTGTTCCGCTCCGGGGCTGCGATGGCGGTGGGGAGGGGTGGCGGCGGCGGCGGCGGTTATTGCTTGCTTGGCTCGCTGGCTGGCTCGTTTGCTTGCCTGCTTGCTCGCTTGCTTGTTGGGCGGTTGGGGGGGGGGTTCCTTGTTCAGCACTGGACAGCTCCCAGACTTCCTTGCCGCAGCCTCTTGTTGCAAGCTCCTGAATTTCTGAAGATTCGCGGATCAGCTGTTCGGATTTATAATGCAGCGATCAGGTGGTGGACGGAAATGGAAGCGCTTAATTTAATCCATCAAAAAAAAAGAAAAAAAGGGGGAAGAAATCTCTCCCGGGAACAGGGCTGAGACAGAATGATTTAGTGACGCTGTTGTGAGTCGCCTCCTGCCCTGCCTTTTCGTAAACCCCCTCCCACTCTTCGCTCTTCCCTTCCTTTCCTACCCTCGACCCTTGATCGTTTTTCCTTTGCAAGTTTAGGTGCGGATAGTGCGCGGAGGCAGATCCAGCTCCCGCGGCAACGTCGGAGGCTCGGCGCGCAGCCCCGGGTGGGGAAAATATATATATATATATATATCCGGCCTTCTCAGCCCGTTGGCAACTTGCAAGAGAAGCAACTTGGCTTGGCCGCGAAACACAAGCCCACCCCCCACCCCGGCTCTATCAGACCTAATGAGGAGGGAAGGAGGGGTGTCGTTTTCTCCCCCCGCCAGTGATTTATTGGAGGGAGCGTCAGGAAGACCTGTGGGGCCCTGTGGGCGACACCCTCACTTTTTAATGAGGGAAAGGGGACGCAGGCTGGGCCTTTTGTTTTAGAAGGAGGTTGGCGAGAGAAAGGATCTCTTGTCTGAAGAAGGGGGGGCCTGAGTGTCGTGGGTGTCACGAATCGTGTGGGGAGTGGGGAGGCATCCTTTACAAAAAGGTGAGGCGCTGAGACTCAACCCTGCCTTTCCTTTTACTGAGTGAAGAGACCCTTTCCCAGCCCCAGATGTGTAACACTGGAAGCGAAGGAAAGACGCTTTGCACATGCTCAAAGGCACGGCACTGTGACTTGTTCCCATGTCACAGGACTGAGTTCCAAGGCCTTCCCCGCAGTAAATAAATAAAATCCTGCTCCTTCGGTCTGGGGCAGCAAAACGGGGTAGACAGTCAAGATTCTTGGGCCTATATTCTGATAGAGAGTCGAAGGGGAGTCTACTGCAAGGGGCTTCCAGTTTGCACGCCGGAGTCACATGCTGGCAGAGTCTTGAGGTACTGGATTCTGGAGACCTGGGAGAGGAGACCGCCCCCCTCCCGTCCTCCGCCTGCATCCCAGAATGAAGAGGTAGTGAGAAGCCTTCAATTGCAAGAAGGCAACAAGTGTCTCGGCCACTGAAGGACAGCCGTTTGGCACCCGTCCCGTTCTGGATTCCATGCGAAAACCGGGGTTCAGTAAATGTATTGGGGTTGCGGGGAGGACTCGGGAGTTTCCTACGACCCGCACGTCTGAACACAGTGTAGCCAAGCTGAGAGGACAGCAAGGCGGGGTTTGAGTATATGTAGGTTCATCTGAACCCGATCTCCCGGGAGAGGCGTTTCAATCACTATGGGGCGTGAACCGAGGGTTGCCAACGTGGCAGAACTGGAGAGAAAATGTTGGTGGTTGGCTTGGCGCTAGAAAACAAGAGCTGCAAAATAGAGGACGGGGTTATTTTCGCTGCCCTCCCTCGCCCCGCTCTCCCCACCCCACAGCCCAAACCCTGAAGGCGCCCAGACCCCTCCATCCAACCGCTCCGCCTTTCTTGGTGGCGCTACCGGTGGTCCCACCTCCCGATGCCTCCTCGGTGTCACACAATGGCCCGCGAGGAAAAGGAGGCGCGGGGTGTGTGCACGACCCAGGGGACCTTTCCCTGCGTGAGAATCAATGGGAAGAGCGAGGATCCTTGCTGAGCTCCCTTGGGGGGCTGGCGGTGACCTCCCCGGACAGGACCGTCTTTCACCTTGAAGCCATCCACACCCTTAATTCAGAACTTTCTCCACTAATCCCCCTCTCGCTCCCTGAGTCAGTCCATCTTTCTCCTCTACCCTGAATGGGCCTTTGGCGTGGGATTTGATGCCAGAGAGGTCTCGTGCTGTTCGAGCTGCAAGGAGAGAGTTTGTTTTGTGCAAAAGAAACGTGGTCGAGGGGTGGGGGGCATATCTGGATTGCAAAGCAATACACAGTGAATGCAAAGGCCCACCCTCTCAGCGCCAGCTACTCTCCCTTGCAAAGGCCCTTTCACGACCCCCTCCCAAGGTCTGGAATCCCCTCTCGAAACCTCCTTCCCAGCCCGGAGAAGCGTCTTCTCCGCCGCTCGCCAACATCCAGACGCGCCACTGGGCTGCGTTTGTTTCTGCCCGGCTCCCCTGCGGCCCTGCCTTTGATTCCTGCTGCTCTCCTTCCCTGCATCCTAATTAACAAGACTGCTGTGAACCTCAGGCCCTTCGCGAGAGAGCGAGATCAAGAGAGAGCGCTGCGAGGGCGCGCGAGAGCGCGCGCACCGACCCGGGTTTTGTTCTGAATTTCCGCCCTCCCTCTTTACTCCGGCGGACTGATGGAATTGCAAACCAAGCTAACAATCTCCAGTCACCCAAAGTTTACAAGTCACCCTCTGACATCACGGCCCCCAAGCCAATGGGCTTCACTTTATGCAAATGAGGGGGGCTGGCGAGCAGAAGGCCCCCCTTTTGCACAATGATTCCTCCAGGAGACATATGTCCCTAATTAACAAATATCTAGGAACAAGCCTGTTCGCTATTGTCTTGCCCTGTGCAGATTTGTTTACTTCTGCAGGAAAGAGAAGAGAGGGAAGCCCAGGTGACAAAGGCCACGCCACCGCCCCCCGCCCCGCGCCCACGAGGGGCGCCTGCCTGCCTGCCTGCCTGCCTGGGCAGTCCTCCGAGGACCCTCGCCCCCCACCCGCCCCCCAGGGCTCAGGGCACGGCTGGACGAGGACATTTTGCAGCCCCAGGAGGGAAAGGGCGCCGCGCATCCTCTCCCCACGCACCCCCCACCCACGCAAGGGACCCATTCACGCGTGCCACCACCAGGAATGCTCCCTGCACAACCTGCAGGCCCCGTTCACTTCCCTGGGCTTCTGCAAAATGAGCTTCGTGCGGCCGGAGCCCCCCTGGGTCCCATCTGCCTGTCTCCCCATTGCGGTCCTGAAGGGCAGCTCACCTGCCCTCAAAGTGGAGCTGTCCTCCGTTTCGGTGCGGGGGACCTTTGGCCTTCCAGATGTCGAAGAACTACAGCTCCCATGAGCCCCAGCAAGCATGGCCGTTGACTAGGGATGGAGGGAGTTGTAGTGCTGCGCGCACAAACCCGGGCAAAATGTTTTCTGCAAGTGCATCAATAAACGTGTGCGTGTGTACAAAATATGCTCCCAAGCACCGCAGGTGTCTTCCGTCGCAGGCTGCTCGGTTCTAGTGCGCTGCACTAGTTGCAAAATGCCAGCAGTTTCCCCATGTACTCAGGCGTGGGTGCTGGAAATGCTAAATTTAGCCAATTCATATTCTGAAGCAGGTAATTACAAATGTGGGTGACATCATGACTTGGTCGGCTTGCATTCCAGGCGCCTGGAACCGCCGGCTGAACGTGGATGCTAATTGTCTCTCTGGCCAGGCCAGAGCCTAAAAGAAGAGCCATTCCCCTCTTGCCACGTTTTCCACGGGATGCATCCACTGTAGGTACCTCTGTCAACCCCACAGATGACGGCCCAGCCTCTGCTTCCGTAGCTGTAGCAGAGAGTCTTGCCCCTCCTGAGGCAAGTCTGTTGCCCTGTCAAACAGCTCTGAAGTTTCTCCCAGTCTTTTGCTGAAATCTTCCTCTCTCTAATTTCCTGTCCTCTGGAGAAACAGGGAAGAGGCCATTGCTTCATCTTCTGAAGGACAAGCCATGCAGCCATTTCTTGATTCATCTTCACTTCTCCAGGCTAAAGATAAATAATAATAATAATAATAATAATAATAATAATAATAATAATAATAATAATATATTTATACCCCACCCATCTGGTAGGGTCTCCTCAGCCACCCTGGGCAGCTTCCAACAAAGTACCAAAATACAGTGGTCTGTTAAACATTAAAAGCTTCCCTGAACAGGGCTGCCTACAGATGTCTTCTAAAAGTCTGGTAGTTGTTTTTCCCTTTGACATCTGATGGTAGGGCATTCCACAGGGCTGGCGCCACTACCGAGAAGGCCCTCTGCCTGGTTCCCTGTAACTTGGCTTCTCTCAATGAGGGAACTGCCAGAAGGCCCTCAGAGCTGGACCTCAGTGTCCAGGCAGAGCGATGGGGGTGGAGACGCTCCTTCAGGTCTACTGGGCCAAGGCCGTTTAGGGCTTTAAAGGTCAGCACCAACACTTTGAATTGTGCTCGGAAATGTACTGGGAGCCAATGTAGGTCTTTCAAGACCGGTGTTATATGGTCTCGGTGGCCGCTCCCAGTCACCAGTCTAGCTGCCGCATTCTGGATTAGTTGTAGTTTCCGGGTCACCTTCAAAGGTAGCCCCACATAGAGCGCATTGCAGTAGTCCAAGCGGGAGATAACCAGAGCATGCACCACTCTGGCGAGACAGTCCGCAGGCAGATAGGGTCTCAGCCTACGTACCAGATGGAGCTGGTAAACAGCTCCCCTGGACACAGAATTGACCTGCGCCTCCATGGACAGCTGTGAGTCCTACATCTTTCAACCAAATCCTCACCAACCCTGGTTTCTGGATCCCACTTCTATTCTGCCTGGCTGATCTGTAAACTTCCATGCACATCAGTGCATAGATTGAATCATGGAATGATAGAGTTGAAAGGCACCCAAATGCACATCCATTTCAGCCCCCTGCAGTACAGGAATCACAGCTTAAGAATCCCTGTCAGATGACCACCCAACCTCTGCTTGGAAACCTCCAAGGAAGGAGCGTCCACCACATTCCAAGGGAATCCATTCCACCATCATACAGCTCTTCCTATCAGAAAGTTCTTCCTAATGTTTCATTGGAATTTCCTTTCTTTTCATTTGAATAAATAGGTTTGGATCCCACCCTCCAGAGCAGGAGAAAACAAGCTTGCTCCATCTTCCATGCGAAAGCCCTTGAGATATTTGAAGATGGCCTTTCATATCACCTCTCCTCTTCTCTAGGCTGAACATAACCAACTCCCTCAACTGTTCCTCATATGAGGCAGGAGACCTAGGAAACATTATCACCGAGTTAATGATTTTAATGGATACAATCCAGTATAATGGACTTGACCTCCTAGAATTGGAAAGGGTGTGTGTGTCAAAAAAACATTGTTCTTGGCAACCTTGAAATTATATTAGCCAAGAGGGCATGTGACAGTTTTTTTGAATCTGAAATATGTTTTCAAATGTTATTAGATTTTTTAAAAAGCACCAAATTTAATTCTTAATTGTATTCTTTTGTTTCCTTCTCTGGGCTTCTTGGGGAGGAAGGAAAGGCAGGAGAGAAATTTTAATTTTAATAATAGCAGCAGCAGAAACAACTGGATTGGATCAAAAGGTCAGGCTAGTTTGTATCAAAGGAATTTCTGCTCCCAGAATCCTTTATAGTTTTCATCTAATGTTGGAAACAGAGCCCAGAGCCATTTGGCTTAAAGGACACCTGAGTTCAGCAGGGCCTGCTCCCTAGTAAGTTTGCTTAGGGGTTCAGCCTTCAATGTCTAAATACGGTGGGCCCAATCTGCCCAGAGTTAAGCGCCTTGATTAAACACTTGCTCGGGTCCTCTGTTCCAATGAACAAGCGTGAAGCGATGTGGGTTGGCTGTGGCTTCTGAGTGTGTGAACAAACGGGAGCATATCTGCGTCCATTAGAAAAGGTCATTGCTCGCACCGTGCCAAGAAAGGACCACCAATCAATTAAAATTAGAAACTGTTACAAATCCCACTGAGGCAATACACAGCTTAGCCCTGTTAACACAGTAGCACTTTACAGGAGAGTAAGTGGTGCGGATGGAGAAATAAATATTTCCCCTCCCAGGATGCAGCAGTTGGAGACAATTCACTGAGAGCATTTTAAGCAATGGAAGTTAACCTGTGGAATCCACTGCCACAGGACATAACTGTAAGTGTTTGGTTTTTTTTTTAAAAAAACAGGGGTTTTGTAAAGCAGGATAGGGCTCAGACACACACACCCCTTTTTAATATGTTGTTGTTGTTGTTGTTTAGTCGTGTCTGACTCTTGTGACTCCCTGGACCAGAGCACACCAGGCACTCCTGTCTTCCACTGCCTCCCGCAGTTTGGTCAAACTCATGCTGGTAGCTTCGAGAACACTGTCCCACCATCTCATCCTCTGTTGTCCCCTTCTCCTTGCACCCTCCATCTTTCCCAACATCAGGGTCTTTTCCAGGGAGTCTTCTCTTCTCCTGAGGTAGCCAAAGTACTGGAGCCTCAGCTTCAGGATCTGTCCTTCCAGGGAGCACTCAGGGCTGATTTCCTTCAGAATGGATAGGTTGGATCTTCTTGCAGTCCATGGGACTCTCCAGAGTCTCCTCCAGCACCATAATTCAAAAGCATCCATTCTTCGGCGATCAGCCTTCTTTATTGTCCAGCTCTCACTTCCATACATCACTACTGGGAAAACCATGGCTTTAACTATACGGACCTTCCTTTTTAATATACTGCATGGTATTTGCAAATCCATGGGTGGAGCAGATTACAAAGGTGGGGAGAATATTGCCAATCTGCAAGGCCAGAGTAGAATGGCGATGACTCTTTAGTAGTGGCATTGATCTTGGCAGGGCCGTCTCACCCGTGAGGCAAGGTGAGGTGACCGCCTCAGGCAGCAGGATCCACAGGCGCAGCACATCTGGCCTGCAAGGAATGCCCTCACCCGCTGCTGCCACTGCTTTGGTGGCCGTCACCGTTGTGGGGGGCTCCTTGAAGGCTGGGTCTGTCTCCCCCTCAGCAGCCCCCCCACACCAAATGCTGCCTCTACAGATGCCTCTTGTGAATGGAAGGCACTGCTGGTCTCCTCCCCCCCTTGCACCCAGGGTAGATCTTTATTCCCCCCCCCCCTTGTTCCTGATTCACTCACCCTTCTTCCCTGGTGGGGAGGGGCACCAATGCGTGGTTTGCCTCAGGTGCCAAAATGTCTCTGGCCAGCCCTGGTTCTTGAGATCCACTCCAACAGGAGCCCACAAGTGGAATTACATGGACACGTCACCCCAAAGACATTGTAAAGGTAAAGGGACCCCTGACCATTAGGTCCAGTCATGACCGACTTTGGGGTTGCGGCGCTCCTCTCACTTTATTGGCCGAGGGAGCCGGTGTACAGCTTCCGGGTCATGTGGCCAGCATGACTAAGCCGCTTCTGGCGAACCAGAGCAGCGCACGGAAATGCCGTTTACCTTCCCGCCAGAGTGGTACCTATTTATCTACTTGCACTTTGATGTGCTTTCGAACTGCTAGGTGGGCAGGAGCAGGGACCGAGCAATGGGAGCTCACCCCGTCGCGGGGATTCGAACCGCCCACCTTCTGATCGGCAAACCCTAGGCTCTGTGTTTTAACCCACAGCGCCACCTGCGTCCCTCAAAGACATTGTACTTCCCCCCATTACAGTTTACAGGGGCTGCAAGATGAAGATTCATTTCTACAGCAAGTGGCATAGGAGTTCTAGTTTACTTTGGAGCTGGGAGCCTTTTTACTGAATCCGTAGGCGCTGACTGTCCCTGCCAGCTGGTGGGAAGGAGGAATTCTGCACACCCTCAGAGGCATTGCATGACGGGTTCACCCACTCCTTTTTTTTCCCGTAAAATTTTTTTAGGGGTCCTCTCATTTTCCTAGTCACATTTAAATACTGCCCCTCAATGAGGCCAAACTTAGATTCACAAAATGTTTAGGGGTACGCGTCCCCCTGCGTCCCCCAGGGGAAAAAAGCACCGGGTTCGACTGCTCCACAACTGAGCACTTACATTCAGAATAGGTTCTGGGGCTGAGCTCTGATGAACTGTGGACAAATGAAGTCTTGCCTGCTGCCACCTGGTGGAAACCAGCCACAATCCAAAGGGCACCGGAGGCCAGGAGGAAAACGTGCGTGTCAGCAATTTGGGTAGAGGCTAAAACTAGTTGCTCTGCTTTGCTGTGTGGCAAGTTGGGACACCTGCAGGACACCAGGTTGGGGAAGGGAAAGGTTTCCAGGGACTAGTTTAGTTTATTGGTTTTGTGTATCACTTCTAGTTCCAAGAAGCAATTTATAAGCAAGCTTTAAGTGATACAATAATAAAATGACAAAGGCATATTGAAAGCAACTTTAACAATAAAATGCAAGAAGGAATGGCACATTTAGTGATGCATCCCATTCCCAATCAGATGGGAAACCCGTAAGCAGGATCTAAGCACAAGAGCAACACTCTCCCCTTCAGATGGGCGGGGTACAAATAAATTATTATTATTATTATTATTATTATTATTATTATTATTATTACTCTTGTGGTTTTCAGAAACTGGGATTCAGATGCATTGCTGCCTCTGACCATTGAGGCAGAGCCCAGCCATCGTGGCTATTCACCATAAACTTTCATTTCCTCCATAAATTTGTCCCATCCTCTTTTAAAGCCATCTAAATTGGCAGCTGCCTCCTGTGGCAGGGAGTTCCATAGTTTAACTGTGTGCTGCTATGTGCAGAGCTTCTGTCCTGGAGCGCCTGACATTCAGCTTCATGAGATCCCCTTGAGTTCCAGTGTTATGAGAGACAAAGGAAGACTTTGCACTGCCCACTGCCTCATGCCATGCGCACTTGTGGGATGTAATCCACAGGGAGCAGTCAAATACAACATTCCTTGTTTTGCTAGAGTGGACATGCAAGGGGATGTTGTTCCAGCCAGTTGAAACTTCCTGTTCCTCCTGGGCTGGAGCATCCTTCCTCTTGCATGTGACTAGAGGTGGGCGAAACCCAGGCATAGGCAAACTTGGCCCTCCAGATGTTTTTGGGACTACAACTCCCATCATCCCTAGCTAACAGGACCCGTGGTCAGGGATGATGGGAACTGTAGTCCCAAAACATCTGGAGGGCCGAGTTTGCCTATGCCTGGTGTAACCTTACCTGTTCAGGTAACAAAAGGACAAGGCATGCTACCACTGTCTCTCTTTTCCATCTTCCTTTCACCTGTGTGAACTGCAGGACTCCTAGCCTGCACTGGGATTAACCCCCCCATATGGGGTAGGTCCACATGTACCTATCTGTAACTAAGTCTGCCTTCAGGGATCCAACTGTGAACTGATATGAGTAAACTTCTTTTATTGACTTTAAATAAGATTGTCGTCTCTTTATTCTTTTTAAGAGGGATTGAAAGGGAACTTACCAGGAACGTACAATTCAATACTGAATTGTATAATGGTGAGAAAAGGGAATGTAAGAAAATGGTGTAAGAAAAGGGAATGTAACTCTGCTACATAAAGAAACTTGCCAGCACAATTTAGGAAGGATATTAATAAACAATATATCCTCTCCTGACACCCTGAATATTCCCATTTTCCTTGTCCAGACAGAGCAACTTGCCGCACACAAACCAACGACGCAAATCCTTTTCATCAGAGTTTATCTTTTTAATAATATTTTTTATTAATTTTAACATATACGGTAAATTATAAAATGTACCACAAAGCTTATCACTTATACAATCTTTTTGGACTTCCATCAGCCCCTCTGATGATCCACCATTTTAACCACTTCTTATGCATTTCTTAACTTTATATTGCGTTTACATCTCTTAGCAAATCATCTTCCCGCTTATCCATTTTTACAATACTTCTAATAATACTCCTCACAAAACTTCTTGCAACCCTACAAACGTCGTCTGTTCTTCACAATTACTTTTCAAATAGTCCGTAAATTTACTCCAGTCTTCCGTGAATTTCTGGACTCGCCGGTTTCGAATCCTTCCTGTTAGTTTATCTTCATCAGAGTTTATCATTATGGGGCTGCTGAGATTCCTTTTATACAGGCTTCCTCAACCTCGGCCCTCCAGATGTTTTTGGCCTACAACTCCCATGATCCCTAGCTAGCAGGACCAGTGGTCAGGGATGATGGGAATTGTAGTCTCCAAACATCTGGAGGGCCAAGTTTGAGGAAGCCTGCTTTTATAGGTCGTTTGGGGGGTGGTTTTAAAACATTTAGGTAATTTTTATTTCATCTTTCCAATTGGTACTCTCTGCCCAGAGCCTTTGGGGACGGGCTGGCTAATGAAAAGCCAGATAAATGAGGGAACGAACCAACCAAAACAGAGGCATAAGTACAGGGACCCCAGAGCTTCTAGCATATCACACGCCAGCCCCCAGCCCCCATGCCAAAGTCAGGCTGGCTCAAACACTGAGACCACCCTGGACCCTGCGCAACCTCAGGCCTCACCCTGCGCCACCGTTGCCTTGTCCCAAAGGCGCAAGGCAAGGCTCCCCCTCTCCCTGGCTGTGCAATGATCATTAAGCAGGTAAGTGCCGTAATTGAGCTTTGAATGTTGCCAAGAAGAGCTGATTTCAGCTAAATGGGGGAGAAAGATGCAGGCCCCGCTCATTTGCATAATAATAGTCTAGGAGGCAAAGCAACACGAGAGCGCCTTGTCTGCTGTTAAATCAAAGAGCTTCATTAGCATTTAATTTTCACTCTCACAGTTTATATGGGAAGCCAAGAAGCCAAGGGCGGCTGCAGCCTGGGCGACTCCCCACCCCCCACCCCAACGTAGTCAACAGGAGCATGCAAGGAATTGTGGGGGGAGGAGGAAGAGGAGGAAGAAGAGGCTTGGGGAACCAAACGTTGGCCAAGACGAGTTGGATGAACCATCTTGCCTCCTCTCCGTCTCTCTCCATGGATAACTGTCTTGAAGACCGAGATCCTTGCAGTCTCGTGGTCTGGGATGGATACTCAGCCTTTGCAATTGTAGGCCACTGAATCCCTCCCACCCAACCTGACCCAGGCATCCTGTACCCTTTAAAGTGACCTAGTTCTGCTAGCTGTCTTCTTCCTCCAATCCCCACCCTATACATTTTGGAGCCAATGATAGGAAGGAAGAGCTCCCTCTCTGCATTAATGGGCCACTTCCAGAACTGTTTATGGTGCACTCATCCTGATTTGTTTCCAGGGGAATTACTGTAGGCGATGCTGGCTATTTAAGGAGCATTTGTTCTATTTAAGGACCAGTATACCTGAAAGAGTGTCTCCACCTCCATTGTTCAGCCCAGAAACTGAGGTCCAGCTCCGAGGGCCTTCTGGTGGTTCCCTCGCTACGAGAAGCCAAGTTACAGGGAACCAGGCAGAGGGCCTTCTCGGTGGTGGCGCCCTCCCTGTTGAACTCCCTCCCACCAGATGTCAGAGAGAGAAACAACTACCAGACTTTTAGAAGACATCTGAAGGCAGCCCCGTTTCGGGAAGCTTTTAATGTTTAATAGGTTTTGTATTTTAATATTCTGTTGGAAGCCGCCTAGAGTGGGCAGCGTATAAATAAATTATTATTATTATTATTATTATTATTATTATTATTATTATTATTATTATTATTATTTTTGTGGTGAGGTTTTGCATCAGAGCAAGCGCCATTCTGCACTTTCTGACATTTTTTTCTCCAACACTTTCTGTCAGAAGTTTGCATGCAACTCAGCTAGCAGGAAAGAGATTTGCATGCTGTTAAGACAGAGGAAGGGAACTCCACATTCCCTGTGTCCTTTTTAAAAACAAAACAGAGGACTATGAAACTTTTATTGAAAGAATAATCCCTGTATGGTCTCTCTGGACACTGGGGAAATGCACAGAGCACCTCAGTGCCAGGCAAATACACAAGAAGCAACAGCTATTTTCTTCCTTTAACTGAAACAAGAGAGGAAACATCTTCTGAAGAAAGCTTCCATCTAGCAAAGCCCACTGCGGGAATACAACACCACGCTGCAGGCTCTGGCTTTTGGTCTCTGCCATGCTGCAGATCAAAGCAACAAAACCAACTGGAAATAGAAGAGAAAATAAATAAATCAATTTTGACCCTGTACAGCAGCCTCAGCGAACGGATCCCTGTGCCGTTAACCTGTCAGCTGACTTCTCCATCTCGTTGTTTAGACTGATAGGTCTACATTGCATCCCGTCTACAACTTCCTCCTCCTCCTCAAACTTCTCTCTCAGACATCGAGATCTGAGCTCTCCTCTGAGAGAACAAAGGCTAGCTACGATAGAACTAGGAGCCGTTTCCTACAATAAATTTTATTATTTCCTTACCTACAAGCATCTCTGCACAACAGGTGAAGACTACTCTGTAATCAAGATTCACTAGCTAAGCACCACTCACTTAGTATACTAAAGGGGTTTCAATAGTGAATTGACGCCATTGCTCACCCCCACCCTACTGCAAAAAATCTGATCTTTTTGAGAAGTGGGTTTGTTGTGCAAGGCTTCCCAGCCAACTATAGCTAGGCAAGCGGAATGTCCTGCTATCTGAATTCCACCCCAAAATAGTGACAGTCAGAAGCACCCATGATTTGATATCTCCATTCTCCTCCACTCCACACCCCTTAGCTGTCTATACTGAGTCATGTGGGAATGTTCAGGGATGCAGGAGAGGATATATTGTCCGATGATAGCCTTTCCAACTTGTGTTAACAAGTTCACAATTTAGCAGAGTAATACTCCCCTTTTAAAACTCACAGCGGATGCGTTTGCTCAGGCTCGCTAAAGCCTCTATAATAACTGTTCTGGTATTTCCCCCTTATTCCCTCATAAAAGAGAAGACACAAGTCTTCTATAAAAGTATAAAAAGGTTTACTCACACATCATTCTGTTCACAGTTGGATCCCAGAAGGCAGACTTAGCTTAGAAAAGTAACATATATCTGGAAACTATCTCATAAGGAGACAGTCCCTTGGCTGGAGGCCAAAAGAGCATCTTTGGCTAAGCAGATGTTGCTTCTTCGATGCATGTAGTCAAAAGAGAGAGAGATGGCTGCCCTGCCCTGTGCTTTTGTCATTACCTGCACAGGTGAGGCCCCACCCACCTCTAGTCACATGCAGAGGAAGTCTGTCCCAGCCCAGAAGGAAACAGGAAGTTTACCCGCTGGCTGGACAAACATTCCTCCCCATGTGTAAACATGTTCACTCTAGGAATGTTGTACTTGACTGCTCTTGTGTTTCACATCCCCCAAGTCAGACTATTGATCCACCTTCCTCAGTATTGTCTACACTAACTGGCAACAATGGTTCTCCAGGAATTCAGGCACGAGTCCTTCCCAACCCAACCCGAAGACAGAACTGGGGACCTTCACAAGCAAGGCAAGGAGTCTTCCTTGGAGCCAGGGCCCTTCACCTCTGGCTACTTTCTAAGCTCACTCTGCTGCGGGGGGGGGGGCTGGAAAGGTCTTGAGCGGGGCTCTTCCACACATCATTCAGGATCTTATGAACCTTCACATTGAAAGTCAACAAGGGCAAACTGGTCACAACCTTGGGAGGAAGAAAATAGAAGAAGCATCACAGCAGTATTTCAGGCATTGGGGCTTTTAAGACTGGATTACTGTAATGCGCTCTATTGTGGTGCCCAGAACTGGACACAGTATTCCAGGTGTGGTCTATCCAAGGCAGAATAGAGCAGTGCTATTACTTCCCCTGATCTGGACACTAGACTTCTGCTGATTCCGCCTAGAATAACATTAGATTTATTTACTGCTGCATCACACTGTTGATTCATGTTAAGGCTTGTGGTCTACCAAGACCCCTAGGTCCTTTTCACATGTAATGCTAGTAAGACAAGTATCTCTCATCTTATATTTGTGCACCTGGTTCTTCCTGTCTGAGTGCAGAACCTGACATTTGTCCCTACTGAAATTCATTTGGTTAGCGCCCAGTTCTCCAATCCGTTAAGGTCATTCTGAATTCTGATTCTGTCTTCTGTGGCATTAGCTACCCCTCCCAGTTTAGTGTCATCTGCAAATTTGATGGCCATCCCCTCAGTTCCTTCATCCAAGTCATTCATGGAGAATTTGAACTACAACGGGCCCAGGACAGAACCCTGCGGCACCCCATTTGTCGCTTTCCCCCACGATGACGTTAATGAGTCCTCTTTGGGTTCGGTCAGTCAACCAGCTACAAATCCACCTCACAGTGACCTCGTTCAACCCACATCTTACCAGCTAAGCATGTGGTGCTTGGAGAGATCAGCATCATTTCCGCAACTGGAGAAAGCAAGTCGGGTGCGAGACGCTCTGGTGGAAATGCTGCTCCTGAAAGTTCCCCCCAGTGAACCCCCAAAGGCCCAGGAGCTCTCTCTCTCTCCCCCCCCCCCCCCCCGCTGCCTGGGCCATTTCTGTGCTGTATGTCTCTAGCAATGCAGCGGCTGCAAAGGCAGCAATCTCTAGCAGCAAGGGGGGGCTGCCTGCGTTCTTCTGCCCCTTGCGAAGGGGTCTGGAGCAACCTGTCATCTGGTCTGCTGCTGCCGCCACTACTGCCTCCCCCCTGCCTCCCCCAGGGAGGCCTCAGTTAACTCCCTTTCTCCTCTGATCACTTGATTTTTGCCTCATCATGTTTGGTGAGGGCACTTGTGGTTGAATAGCTTATTAACTTTATTGTCAGGTTGTGCAACGGAGGTTGATCTGCATTAGCATCCGTGGCCCAAGGGCTTCTGTGAGAAGGTGCAGCTGGGACCAATTCAGCAGCCCACTCCTGCTCCCCCCCCCCCCCCGCCAGAGCCAGGGCCACAACGAGACGCTTTCATTTCGGAAGCAGCAATGCAGAGCCGACCCCAGCGGTGCTTCGATGGAGAGACCTTGCGGTGGGCGCAGATGGGTCTTGCAGAGCCCAGGTGAACCTTGGATGCTGTGCAGAGGACCTGTCTCTGCCTGGGCCCCAAAATGAGGGACCAAACCTGACCCAGCACGGCTTCACGTTACTCTCCTGATTACCTGCTTTGCTGTGGGGCAGATTCCTGAGTGCCGTGATCCTGTGCTTAAGAGGAAGGCCTGATCCTTCCATTATCTAAGTAGACGAGGTGTTTTTAAAAGCCTTGATGCTGGACTCCTCTTGTGTACCGATAAACGTGCAAAAGTGTGCAATGAAAGCAGGGGGAGGAGATGAGGGCACTGAAATGCCATCTCTGATTTCTCCCTCCCCACTCCAAAATTGGCAGGGTGTTTAATGACAGGAAGGGGGGGGGCTAATTTCCTAATAGAGAAAATTAACAATCAGATCCAATTTTTTTTTTTACAGCTAATTAAAACCCCTTATGGGAGGGAGGGAGAATGAGAGGATATCAGCTAACATGGAAAGAATTCGTTCAAATGTTGAGGGGCATCACTGTGAGATGTGGATGCAAGACCCCTCTATTTGTGTCTGTTCACGTGCACGTGCAAAAATTAGTGACTAGCAAAACACATAATAAGCTGACCATGATCTCATTCTCTCTTCGGGCTTCTGACGTGGCTAGTAACCCTCTCCCCCCCCCCCAGGTTTTCAAGAAAGCAACATGTGCTATAAAAGTGGGAAAGGGAGTCCATGGGGTGCAGCCTTAAGGTCTGGGAGACCCGGGTTCAAAACCCCACTCAGCCATGAAGCCTCAGAGGCTGTGACCTGGGGCCAGTCTCCATCTCTCAGCCTAACTTAGCTGACACAGTTGTTGTGAGGATGAACTGGGGAGCAGGAGAACCAGGTGCATGGCTTTGAGCTCCTTAGAGGAAAGGTGCAAGATAAGGAATAAAATAAATAATACAGCCCTGAATGTGCAGGCCTGGGAAGTGCCTTCCCCTGGATCAGAATGAATGAATGAAATATTTGTTTGCTTGCTTGCTTTCCCTGACAGGCAGCAGCTCTCCAAGGCCAGCAGATATTTTTCCTGCTTGAGGTCAGGGCTGGAGTCAGGTGCAGGTCATCAACAAAGCAATAACTCACCTTGGGCCAGTGAAGCTACCTCTTTATTTAAGCAAACAAGCACAGCTTAGGCCTAGTGGTCTCAGCAACTCTTCCCAGGAGATCTTGCCCTGATGAAGCAGTTGTGAGGACTGAACATCACCGCTTTTCCAATGCCCACTAGGACTCCTCTTCTACAGGGCCTTTCCCACACAGTCTCAGGCTGTGTCTGTGCACAACCTCCCTCTTCATTTCTCTGGGAGTCCTAGGAGACCACGGGGGAACTGGTCGCAGCAGGAGGCGGAGACTCTCTGGAGTCTTCTTCAACCTGTCTCATCACTGCCTGTTGACCCCCATCCTCTCCAGCCTCAGCTGCTACCTCTGATTCTGGACTGCTCTCTGCCACAGCCTCTTCCTGCTCACTAAACCCTGTTGCCTCTTCAGCTTCCAATGCCTCCTCCTCCCTCTTCTCCCTCTGTCCACGCATCGTCATCCCACCACCAATCCCCTGCCTCTGAGCCTTCTTCCCCTGGGGGTTCCCTCGGGGGGTTCCCCAGCCAGTGCCTCCCACCATTCCTCAGCATCCAGCCAGTCCATGACACTTTAGTGGCTAGTTTAGTAGAGTTTAAAACATGCCACCCTTTGCAGCATTAACACAAAAACTTGGGGATGTACGTCACAGAGTGCCCTCTGGGAATCTGGAGGAAGGTGGGAAGTGGAGGCCAAGGATTGTTATTGGGACCTATATTTTTAATTTGTCCATAAATGGTCTAGAATTAGGACTGTGCAGTGCAGTGGTCAAGTTTGTTGATGATGCTAAATTGTTCAGGGTCCTTAGCAGAAGAAGGGATTCTGAAAAGCTCCAAAAGGACCTCCCTAAATTGAATGAACAGGAGGTAAAACGGCAAATGCAATTCAGTGTAAATAAGCATAAAGTGACGCATGTCAGGGCAAAAAAAAATCTTAATTTCACATATACACTCATGGGGTCTGAACTGGTGGTGACTGGTCATTAGCTTGACCTTGGGGTCATACTGGACAGCTCAATGAAGATGTCTACTCCGGGCACAACATCTGTGGAGCAGGCAGATTCCACGCTAAGGCTCATCAGGGAAGGAACCGAAAATAAATCCGCCATTGGCATAATGCTGTTATACAAATCTATGGTGCAACGGCATTTGGAATACTGTGTACAGTATTCTGGCCCCCTCCCTTAAAAAAAGACCTTTTAAAGCTGGAAAAGGTTCAACCAAAATGATCAAGGGGAAACGCAATGAATGTCAGTAGATTAAGGAGAATGACATAGTAAAATTGTGGGATGGCGACTTATGTGGATGGCTGTAAAAGAGGACGGGGCAAATCCACGGAGGGGGAGGAGAGGGCTGACCATGGCTGCTAACCGTGATGGCTCTGCTCTGCCTCCAGGGTCACGGGCAGCAATTGCTTGGCCTCAAGTCCCTTCCTGTTCTGGGTATCCTGCGCCTGCTGGAGTTGAATGTATAAGAGCAAGCTTGCCAAACCAGTCCCTTTGTCTAGGACCTAGGTAATGACAACTTGGACTGACTTCTTAAGCACCACAATTACACCTGCTAGGTAGGAGAACAATAGCCAGTGTGTGAGAGAATGAGGCCGGAAGCTGGAGACCCAGAGACCTGCTTGCTCTGTACTGGACCCAAAGCCGTGGCCGAAGGAGAAGCACCATCTGTTGGGGTGTTAATGCTGGGAGCCTCCTCAAGTTGTATAGATGTGTATATAAAACCATGTATCCTAAAAATGCCAGGGTCTCTGCTGATCTTCATTCCAAGGAAACTAAACCTGGGTTTGGGCCTGGAACCCCTGGAGACCCTCACCACTCAGAGACTGGGGCCGTGCGTAAGGAAGACAACAAGTTGAAATACTTTGCTGCGTACAGAATAAAGAAGAGAGATGTATGGAGGGGTGTGTGTGTGTGTGTGTGTGTGTGTGAACGTAGCGGGGATGGTGACTCAAGCAGAAGAGGGAAAGCCCATGGGCACTAATCCTGACACCCCTGGGCTGGTGCAAAGCTGTGGGGGCAAACAGGGAGATGCTGGGCAGCAGTGGCAGAGACCCCACCCCAGTCCCAGCCCTCCTCCTCCTGCATGCCCAAGTGCTTTGAAGGCAGCTCTGCCCCCTAACAAGAAATGTTTGGGGGAAAGGGGGAGGGAGGGAGGGAGGGAAGGAGGGGCTCCCAGGGAAGCAGCACTGGTGGATTGAAGAAGCAGAAGCTTTTGAAGTCAGGTCTCCTGATGACAAGGCTCCTCCGAATAATCAGCCAGTTAGCGAAATGTGAACCACAGGAGGAGGAGGAGGAGGAGGAGGCAAGCAGGTCGCCCCAGGCAGGAGCAGAGGGGGAGAGAGTTTAGCTCTGCCTGAAATATATTCATCATAGTGGCGCTCCAATCAGGATCCCTCCCTGCCAGGGAATCCAAACAGGGAACCCAAGTCCCTTTTGTCTGTTGCGCCAGGAGTCAGAGCTCGATGCAAAACATCAAGGTTTTCGCCCACAGTTCTGATAAAGGCCACACTGGCACAGATGCAATTTGGGTGGTTGGTAGTGGGTGGAAGGGGGCAGGCTGGGGCGGTGTTTTTGCGCCCTCTCCCCTGCTGGCATGGGGCATTGTTGAGAGTTCTTCCCTCCCCTCCCCCATGACCCTCCGCAGCATCAACGAGGAGGGGGAAATGCTTTCAGGAACAAAGGACGGTGAAAGGTCTTTCCTCAATCTGGTCTGGGCAACTTATGGCCCTTCCAGGCAGCCTGTTTCGTAAGCCTTCATCCTGATTCGATGACGTTGTGTCAAAGCAAGTGCTGCCGTCCTCCGCTGTCCCTTGCATTTCTCCATCGCAAAAAGTCTGGTCTCCTGGGGATCCTTGTTGCACAAGGCCTGCCAGGCAACTATAATTGTGCAACCTGAACTGACTGGTATGTGATGGACTCTGACCTGAGAACTCTGACCCTTCTGGCCTTGCAGAAAAGGACGTGTCCCTTTCCAGGTTTTATTGCTGGTGCTCCAAAAGAATCATAGAATCATAGAGTTGGAAGAGACCACAAGGGCCATCGAGTCCAACCCCCTGCCAAGCAGGAAACACCATCAGAGCACTCCTGACATATGGTTGCCAAGCCTCTGCTTAAAGACCTCCAAAGAAGGAGACTCCACCACACTCCTTGGCAGCAAATTCCACTGTCAAACAGCTCTTACTGTCAGGAAGTTCCTCCTAATGTTTAGGTGGAATCTTCTTTCTTGTAGTTTGGATCCATTGCTCCATGTCCGCTTCTCTGGAGCAGCAGAAAACAACCTTTCTCCCTCCTCTATGTGACATCCTTTTATATATTTGAACCTGGCTATCATATCACCCCTTAACCTCCTCTTCTCCAGGCTAAACATGCCCAGCTCCCTTATCCGTTCCTCATAGGGCATCGTTTCCAGGCCTTTGACCATTTTGGTTGCCCTCCTCTGGACACCTTCCAGTTTGTCAGTGTCCTTCTTGAACTGTGCTGCCCAGAACTGGACACAGTACTCCAGGTGAGGTCTGACCAGAGCAGAATACAGTGGCACTATTACTTCCCTTGATCTAGATGCTATACTCCTATTGATGCAGCCCAGAATTACATTGGCTTTTTTAGCTGCCGTGTCACACTGTTGGCTCATGTCAAGTTTGTGGTCAACCAAGACTCCTAGATCCTTTTCACATGTACTGCTCTCAAGCCAGGTGTCACCCATCTTGTATTTGTGCCTCTCATTTTTTTTTGCCCAAGTGCAATACTTTACATTTCTCCCTGTTAAAATTCATCTTGTTTGTTTTGGCCCAGTTCTCTAATCTGTCAAGGTCATTTTGAAGTGTGATCCTGTCCTCTGGGGTGTTAGCCACCCCTCCCAGTTTGGTGTCATCTGCAAATTTGATCAGGATGCCCTTGAGTCCATCATCCAAGTCGTTGATAAAGATGTTGAATAAGGCCGGCCCCAAGACAGAACCCTGTGGCACCCCACTAGTCACTCTTCTCCAGGATGAAGAGGAACCATTGATGAGCACCCTTTGGGTTCGGTCAGTCAGCCAGTTACAAATCCACTGAGTGGTAGCATAGTCAAGACTGCATTTTACCAGCTTTGTAGTCTTCCTCCCTTTCTTTTCCACATCAGTACTGAACAGTGGGCCCCATATATTCCTGAGCATGCTAGGAAGAAGAGAACCCATGGCTGCCATGGGAGAAGCTCTTTTTGGGAAGTCAGTTGGACAGCAGTGCCCCCAGAAGAAGGGACCTTGACACATTTTGCAGAAAGGAAGCACCATTGCTTGGTTGCAAACAGGGCCGTATTAACCATTGGTGCTGGGGTGCACAGCACCTGGGAGCTGGGCTCTCAGGGGTGCCAGGGCAAGAGTCTGGGGCCGAGCGCTGGAGTCTGGGGAACAGCCACTGACAGCCAAGCGGAGCCCATTGGAGCACCATGGGCGGATCTTCCCCAGACTCCAACACTTGCCCCCAAACTCACGCTAAGCTGCCCACAGCAGAAGAGCCCACGGCACTCCGACAGGCTCTGCTCCGCTCAGCTGTTGGCTCCTGCCCCAGCTGCATGGCAGCTAAGTGTTTCAGCGCCACGCTCAGAGCGCCGTGTAACATTGTGGGCACCGCGCAATGCATCCTGTTGCATGCGCCGAGCTGTGGGTTCCTTTGCTGGCTTTTCCACTGTCAGCGCACGCTCCCAGCACCACCCAACGTGGGGTGCCAGCACAGAATGATGGGGAATGCAAGCAGCAATGGAGGAAAGCTCTCCAGACAGGATCCACTGCACACCGATAGCACCGACAACAGCAACAAAACGCAATGAATAGGAGCACATGGATCCCACCTTCGTACACCCCTGTGCATGGGGTGCTGACACCCCTGTTGGTTGGTGCTATGAGTCCCTGTGTCCGGCATCCGTTCAAAAAGGTAAACAACTATTTCCTTAAATAAATGACAACAACTTTGGGGGTTCTCTCCCTTTAAAAAGGTCAACTGTGGGGTCGTCCCCCCTAAGAAAAGGTTGACAACTCTGGGCAATCTAGGGGCTCCGGGTGGATCTTTGCACTCCAGCGCTGCAAATGCTTAAGACAGCCCTGGTTGCAAATCTCGTCCTTTGCGTGCAGAAGAGGTCTGAAGCTAACAAGTGCAAGCAATAAGCTATGATGATAAGGAGAAGGAATTTGCAGGATATTGGCATGGCTTTTTGCCAGAGGCTCAAAATCCTTTGAAGATATCACCTGTTGTCGACACCTATGACACATTGTGGAGAGGGCAGTTAGGATAAGTGATTGGATATGGGATGTTACTGACCACTCTCTCTATTTCTTTGTAGCATTGCACTGTATCTTCTTGTTCTGTTTTTGCTGTTGAGACAACAAAAATGTTTCCTAAAAGGGTGCGGGGTGAACTACCTCAGACCCAGATCCTGCCTCGCAAGTAGAACCCCCGGGGGGGGGGGGGAACGCTGGTTCCTCCCCATCACATCTCTGCTGTAACAATGTTCCTGCCGTGTGAGAATCAGCCAGCCTGCGGCATGAGGACCTGTAGCAGAGGGACAAGGAAGCTGCCGCAAATGAACAAGCTGCTCATCGGTGCAGAGACACTTGTGAAAGCCCAGCCTTGCTTTGCACACCTTTGTATCCACATCCCAGGATGTGTGTGGAGCTAATGTGCCCCAGTGCACAACACACACACACACACACACACACACACACACACACACACACACACGCTCCCCGTTTTGCCCAGCTGGCTCCGAGGCCTGTGGGTGCTGTAACCCGGGTTGCCTGGTGCACAGCCCTTTGTGAAGCCTGGACAAGGTGGCAGCGGCGACATTAATCTTATTTGTCATAACCACTCCCTGGAGGGGAGGGAGGAGGGGAGGGCCGGGCAGCTGAGCCACCTGATTGGCCAGGAGGGACCGGTCCCCTTTATCTCGGCTGTGCAGTGTGGGAAAGTTGTTCGGGGAGCGCCTCCGTTATGCAAATGGAGTGTCTGATCCTTGTCACCAGTCCCCAGGGGCAGCCCTTTCTTCCAGACGCGGGAACAAAGCTGTGCCCCTCCCTCCCAGCCCCACGTAGACTGGGGGGGGGGGATGTCAGCACAGTGCGTGGCCAGGCTTCCAGGGATCAAGGAGCCGGGGGTCTGAGGCTGCCCCACCACCGCCCATTGACTGCCTCTCTTCTTGTAGCCTGGTCAGTTTCCATGGCGCAGAGGGATGGGGCAGAATGCCTCTGGACACAAATCCACACACCTTCCTAAGCAGGGCTAGGCAAACGCTGCCTTTCCGGTCCTGAGCCCCCTTCCTGCTCTGCACTGAGAGCTTCTTGAGCTTTGGCTGCTGGAACAAAAGGCAGATTGCCTTCCACTCACAAGTGTGTGCATTGCAAAAGATTCAGGCCCCATCCTTTTAACTGTGCGCCCATGATGGTTTGTGGCCAGGACAACATTGGGGCAGTTATATGTGATCCCAATTTCAATACTCGTTGCACCTGCAAAAGTTTTGGGGAAGATGTACCACTTCAAGATGTACCTTTAAAGCCCTATGCGGCCTACGACCCACGTACCTACGGGACCGCCTCTCCTGGTATGTCCCATGGAGGACCTTAAGGTCCACAAATAACAACACTTTGGAGGTTCCGAGCCTCAAGGAGGTTAGATTGGTCTCAACTAGGGCCAGGGCCTTTTCAGTAGTGGCCCCGACTTGGTGGAACGCTCTGTCCCAAGAGACCAGGGCCCTGCGGGACTTGACATCTTTCCGCAGGGCCTGCAAGACAGAGCTGTTCCGCCTGGCCTTTGGTCTGGACTCCCTCTGACCCTTATGTTTCCCTCCCCTTATGGTCTTGATCTATCGGCTACTTTTAAAATTGAGACTGCATTTAACCTGTATTTTAAGTTGGGTTTTTTGTGTGCCCCCCCCCCATTATGTTTTTACTGTGATTTTATTGGTGTTAGCCGCCCTGAGCCCAGCTCTGGCCAGGGAGGGCGGGGTATAAATAAAATTTATTATTATTATTCATTTCCAATCAGTGCATGTCCCGCAAGTTCCTGCTGAAACTCTGAAACTTTTTGTACCACAAATATTCCAGGCTTGGTGTTGCCTCGTCCAGCTTTTGCTGCACTATAGCTGCCCCCCCCCCATGGATGGCAATGATGCCCCAGCACTGAGGAACCATCAGAGAACAACTCATAAAGTGGAACGAGGTGTGGGCAGTCGAAAACATCTCTACCACTAATGCATTATTTTTGTATCAATGACATGTTGCAGAAAGTGTGCCCCCATACCAAATGCCACCAGTCTAGGTAAAGGTAAAGGTACCCCTGCCCGTACGGGCCAGTTGTGACCGACTGTCGCTCAAGAGGCCGGGAGCCAGTGCCATCCGAAGACACTTCCAGGTCACGTGGCCAGCGTGACGAAGCTGCTCTGGGAAGCCAGCACCAGCGCAGCACACGGAAACGCCGTTTACCTTCCCGCTATAAAGCGGTCCCTATTTATCTACTTGCACTTAGGAGTGCTTTCGAACTGCTAGGTGGGCAGGAGCTGGGACCGAACGGCGGGAGCTCACCCAGCCGCAGGGATTCGAACCGCCGACCTTACGATCAGCAAGTCCTAGGCACTGAGGTTTTACCCACAGCGCCACCCGCGTCCCCTGCCACCAGTCTAGAGGGGGTCCTTAAACTGAACCATAGACTCATAGAATTGTAAAGTTGGTAGGAACCCCACAAGACAATTAGCCCAGGCACCAACCAGCTGAAATTTGTTTTGCCCTCGTTTGTAAAAAACAACAACCCCAGAAGCTTTTTTACTAGGTATTGTAGGTGCAGAAATTCCGAAGGAGCAGAAATGACTATTTATGTACGTGACGACAGCCGCGCGAATACTTCTGGCCTAGAGATGGAAAGAAGATAAAGTCCTGACCAGAGACGAGGGGCTGATGAAGATGATGAACTATGCTGAAATGGCGAAATTGACCGGGAAAACCAGAAACCAGGAAGAGAAGGGTTTTAAAAAAGAATGGGGAAAATTCGTAGTGTATCCAGGAGAACACTGTAAACAATTAAAACCTTTGGCAGATTTGATTAATGCTTGTAATGTACAAAAAAACCTATGGTGAAAATGATCTGTTTTTCTTAACAATATAGAGGAAACAAGGGAAGCAGTTGAAAAAAAGATTGATAATGGTAACCATGGAAGGGGGGGGAGGAGAGTCAAAGGATTTAGGAAATCCTAAATGATGATATAGATGTTTAATGTTTGAATTAAAATGTGTTAGTAAAGGTACCCCTAACCATTAGGTCCAGTCACAGACGACTCTGGGGTTGCAGCACTCATCTCACTTTACTGGCCGAGGGAGCCGGCGTGCAGCTTCCAGGTCATGTGGCCAGCATGACTAAGCCGCTTCTGGAGAACCAGAGCAGCGCATGGAAACGCCATTTACCTTCCCGCCAGAGCGGTACCTATTTATCTACTTGCACTTTGACGTGCAAGGTGGGCAGGAGATGGGACAGAACAACGGGAACTCACCCCGCCGCGGGGATTCGAACCACCGACCTTCTGATCAGCAAGCCCTAGGCTCTGTGGTTTAGACCACAGCACCACCCGCGTCCTATATATATATATATATATATATATATATATGCAGGTTGCAAAGAAATTTCAAAGGAGATCCTGGTGGAGGCCTCTTGAAGGGTCTATAACGATCACCACCAAGGCCAGATGGTGCCTGCGCCATCTCCCTGCGCAGCCTGCTGGAACAAGGCTGGCGGACCTTGGAGGCTCTCATCAAAATGCTAATGTGGGAGAATCTCTCTCGCCTCCCCCCAGACAGCAGCCTAACCCCATCATGTTCCCCATCCTCTGTTCTTCTGTGCTTCTGTCCCTGGGGCACCCAGGCTTTCCTCTTGCTCTGAACCCCACCCCCCAAACCTGGACCTAGCTTACCTAGCTGTTGGTGGTGGGAAGGGTGATCATCTCCCCATGATGAAGTTTCATGTTCTTAGTCTTGGCAACTGGGTGGAGAATTAGGGCAAAACATTATATATATATATAATGTTTTGCCCTAATTCTCCACCCAGTTGCCAAGACTAAGAACATGAAACTTCATCATGGGGAGATGATATATATATATATATATATATATGCTTTCGTAGATTTTCACGGGTACAGGAATGCAGGTTTTGGTGTCCTCGGGTGTCTTCCCGTGTAAAAGTTGGGGTGTCTAGGCGACGTTTCGACGAGGTCTCACTCGTCATCTTCAGGCTGGTGCTTTCGGCTTCTTGTTACTGGAACAGAGCGGGATCTCAATGTTTGAGTTCCTATAAATACTGTAGAGGGGGTGTGGTGTCTAGCCTCCAATGTTCTGGGCAGAGAGGAAGTTCCCAGGCTAGTGTGCCTTTTCTTCTTTTGTTCCTTAATTACTTGAGAGATACCTTGAGTGATTTCTTGAGTGATATCCTGAGTACCACTTAGGTGGGTCATTAGGTGTGGATTAGTTGCTAAAGTCTTTGTGTCTTGACCTCTTGAACTTTGTGAAGAGTTTTCCTGAGAAGATGGCTGTATTGCACTTAGTTGTGCTTTGGCTTGGCTTCGTGTATAGGGGCGAGCTGTGGTTTTGTGGCTTGTGTCAGCCAGATCTGTGTAGGGATTGCAGGGGGGTGCAGCATCCGGAGGTGCCACCATGGATTGGCTACTGGATGGTGTCAGTAATTCATCTGTGGAGAGGGTCTGGGTTTGGGTCTGGTGTGGTTGATTGGTGTTGGCGTTCTGTGTGCCTCTGGATCTGGTGTCAGTTTTTGTGGGGAGGGCTAATTTCCAGATGTCTGGCAAGCGGGATGTGTCGTCACGCTTGTTCATGTTGTGAGGGTGTTTCTCTATCTCGATGGCTTCCATGATTATTCTCTTGTGGTGATGTTCCGTGTTAAAGAGCAATTTGGAATCTGCAAAATTAATTTCGTGTCCTGTTTCTTTCATGTGTTGGAAAAGAGAGGAAGTTTTTTCTTCTTTTTTGACGGCATTCTTGTGTTCTGCGATACGTGCATTTATTCGTCTGTTTGTTTGTCCAATGTACGTGGCTGGGCAGACTTTGCAGGGTATTTCATAGATCCCTTGGTTTTCCAACTGGATTTTATCCTTGGGGTTTCTGAGGATATTGGCTATTTTTTGGTTGGTGCAAAAGGCTGTTTTGATATTGTGTTTATGGAGGATTTTGCTAATTTTATCTGTAGTGCCCTTGATATAAGGAAGGAGGGCCATGCCATTGTTTTCTTCTGTGTCTTGGTTTTTGGGGGGTGTTTCCTTTTGGATTAGCTTCGTAATCCTGTTTTGCTGGTATCCATTGGCAATTAACACATTTGAGAGATTCTGTAACTCAGTTGTCAAGTGGTCTTTGTCAGCCAGGCGTTTGGTTCTGGAGATGAGAGTCTTGGCTACGGAGTTTATTTGTGCAGGGTGGTGGTGTGATTGTGCATGTAAGTAGCGGTTGGTGTGTGTTTTTTTCTGGTAGATAGTGTGTCCTAGGGAGCCATCAGGTTTTTTGTAGATTAGGACGTCAAGGAAGGGAAGTTGGTTGTTGGCTTCTATTTCCATAGTGAATTGTATTTTGGGGTGTAAGTTGTTGAGATGTGTGAGGAAGCTATCCAGTTTTTCCTTCCCGTGTGGCCAAATTACAAAGGTGTCGTCACACTAGCCTGGGAACTTCCTCTCTGCCCAGAACATTGGAGGCTAGACACCACACCCCCTCTACAGTATTTATAGGAACTCAAACATTGAGATCCCGCTCTGTTCCAGTAACAAGAAGCCGAAAGCACCAGCCTGAAGATGACGAGTGAGACCTCGTCGAAACGTCGCCTAGACACCCCAACTTTTACACGGGAAGACACCCGAGGACACCAAAACCTGCATTCCTGTACCCGTGAAAATCTACGAAAGCATATATATATATATATATATATATCATCTCCCCATGATGAAGTTTCATGTTCTTAGTCTTGGCAACTGGGTGGAGAATTAGGGCAAAACATTATATATATATATAATGTTTTGCCCTAATTCTCCACCCAGTTGCCAAGACTAAGAACATGAAACTTCATCATGGGGAGATGATCACCCTTCCCACCACCAACAGCTAGGTAAGCTAGGTCCAGGTTTGGGGGGTGGGGTTCAGAGCAAGAGGAAAGCCTGGGTGCCCCAGGGACAGAAGCACAGAAGAACAGAGGATGGGGAACATGATGGGGTTAGGCTGCTGTCTGGGGGGAGGCGAGAGAGATTCTCCCACATTAGCATTTTGATGAGAGCCTCCAAGGTCCGCCAGCCTTGTTCCAGCAGGCTGCGCAGGGAGATGGCGCAGGCACCATCTGGCCTTGGTGGTGATCGTTATAGACCCTTCAAGAGGCCTCCACCAGGATCTCCTTTGAAATTTCTTTGCAAGTCCTGCTGTCTCACCCAACTTACCCAGAACCAGCTCCCAGTGTTGAAGCTCAGGTCTGCAACTGGAAGACGAAGGGCAGGGTGGATCGAAACTACAACCGCAAAGACACAGGACTGGCCCAATAATTGTTACCCCCCCCCCCAACTGAAAGGCTGCACCGCATGATCCTAGAGATATGCCCTCTGAGCCCACCTGGGCACTGAGGCAGAAGTTGGCAAGGAACAGCTGTTACGTTGGCGTGCTTACAAATACCGCATTCACAAGCAACACATTTGGGTCACCTGGGCAGCTGGGCTGGTCCAGAAATAGAATCATGGAATTGCAGAATTCGAAGGAACCCCAAGGGTCATCTAGTCCAATGTCTTGCAGTCCGGGACTCAAGAATCCCTGACAGATGGCCATCGTAGGACCAGTCTGGATAGTTAGCCTTGGTGAAGACTTGACGTTTTCATCCCCCCAAAAGTTATTGAGTTTCTGCTAAAATGAGGCTGCATTTTAATGTTGCATTGTAATCTTGTTTTTTAAGTTGTATTTCAATCAATTGTTTTATATCTGGTGTTAGCCGCCCTGAGCCCGGTCTTGGCTGGGGAGGGTGGGGTATAAATAAAATTTATTATTATTATCTGACCTCTGCTTAAAAACCTCCAATGAAGGCGAGTCCGCTCTCCTTCCGTTCCACAGTCAGAAACATCTTCCTAACATTGAGTCAGAATCGCCTTTCTTGTGGGAGGACCATTGGTTTGGAGCAGCAGAAAACAACCTTGCTCTTTGGATATTTGAAAATGGCTTCCATATCACCTCTCTGTCTTCTCCAGGCTAAACATACGCAACCCTCTCAACCATTCCTCATAAGGCTTGGATTCCCAGCCCTTCACCATCTTTGTCACCCTCTTCTGTGCACATGCCATCTTGTCAATAGCCTTAAACAACAGAGCCCCAAACTGGGAACAGGACTCTGAGTGGGGACTGACCAAGGCAGAACAGAGAGGTACTGTTACTGGGATTGCTGGGAAGAGAGAGGGCAGCCGCCACCCTGGTCCTTTCTCAAAGGGCAGAGCTGCCCACTCACCATTTCCTCCCACATGTCTTCACAATGCCAGGCACATTGGACGAGCAGGTTGGCTTCAGAAAGGTGTCTTCATGAGCAGACACAGCACCTGGTGTTAAGAGGCACACTGGCAGGGAGTCAAGCAACGCACCAAGACAGAAGAAGAAAACAGTTCTTAATAGCAGCAGTCTGAAATAGTCAAGCTCTTCTTTGCAACTGGGCAAAGCTTTGCACCCCAAGGTCTTTGCCTTGGCATGGGCTGCTGTACAACGTGATTGCGGCCAAACCAACAATTAGTGCTTTGCCAGAGGGGCCCATCGGGGGGCTGGCGCTCGCAGGGCTTTCCTATAAAATTTGCTAGAGAGAACTCTGTGAGATCATTTCCTTCGTCTGCCTTGGCAGGAAGCTGTAGCACTGCATACTTCCTCCCTGCCTGGGCACCCCTCTCTTTCTTCATCATGCTTCCAAGATGACCACATGTGTGTGTCTCAGCTCTGCAGCTCAGACACTGTTTCCGTACTTTTGCACCTTAAAAGTAAAGGTAAAGGGACCCCTGACCATTAGGTCCAGTCGTGGCCGACTCTGGGGTTGCGGCGCTCATCTCGCTTTATTGGCCAAGGGAGCCGGCATACAGCTTCTGGGTCATGTGGCCAGCATGACTAAGCCGCTTCTGGCAAACCAGAGCAGTGCACGGAAACGCCGTTTACCTTCCCGCTGGAGTGGTGCCTATTTATCTACTTGCACTTTGACGTGCTTTCAAACTGCTAGGTTGGCAGGAGTAGGGACCGAGCAATGGGAGCTCACCCCATCACGGGGATTCAAACCGCCGACCTTCTGATTGGCAAGTCCTAGGCTTTGTGGTTTAACCCACAGGCCAGCTGCATCCCTTTTTTTTTGTACCTTAGATAGTGGTTATAAACCTGCCTTCGTTTTGCCGCTGTAATTCCTGCTTCAAGACCTAGATTATGTAAGTAAATATTACTTTTATTTCAAAACCATGTTCATGTGATTTTTATGTTAAGAGGGAGAAAAGGGGCAATACCAGGAAAATCCAGTCTACCTCAAAGCATCATGGATTATTCTTTCTAGAAGGTTAAATCAACCTTCCAAGTTCAAACCTGCAAAGGATGGTACTCTGCCGATCTCATGGAAAGCAAGGAAAGATAATAACTAAATAATATATCCTCTCCTAGTGTCTGTATCTATTTCTGCTGCTGCTCTGGAGGGAGAGGTGCAGGCCGGCCCAGAGGGGACATGAGTGTGGCTGTATGAATGTGTGTGCTGAGTTGTGAAGCAAGCAAGTTGATGGGAGAAAATAAGTGTGTGGCATCCAACTAGAAGAGTTTGGACTTGATATCCCACTTTATCACTCCCCTTCAGGAGTCTCAAAGCGGCTCACATTCTCCTTTCCCTTCCTGCCCCACAAAAAACACTCTGTGAGGTGAGTGAGGCCGAGAGACTTCAGAGAAGTGGGACTGGCCCAAGGTCACCCAGCAGCTGCAGGTGGAGGAGCGGGGAAGCGAACCCGGTTCCCCAGATTACGAGTCCACCGCTCTTAACCACTACACCACAGAGTCTGGCACTTGAAGACCCTGGTAGGACAGGTGATATTTCAGAGCTGATATTCCAGGGCAGCACAGCCCCATTGGGCTATGAGAGCAGGAGCAATTCAGTTCCCTGATTCTGTGCCATTATCTGAAACAGCTGTATCTTGTTTCCCTGGGTCACCAGCAGCAGCCACCTCCACTTCCTTCTCCCTCCTCTGTCATGCCCCTTGGGTGGGATTTTACACTGCAAGCTCTTTGGGGCAGAGGCCTGTCCTCTTCCCAAAGCAATGGTGCCATATACATAAGCAAATAATAATGATTATCTTAACAGTTTGTTTGTTTCTACTTATCCCCCATTTCCCCTGCCTAATGGTCCTAAAGCAGAATTAGAAAGCTCAGCCTTTAACTAAGTCCTACTCAGAGTAAACCCATTAATGAACCTATGCTACCAGTGTCAGCTTACTTCAACCGGTCTACTCCACTGTTTGCTTGAAAAACTGCATTGCAAAATTCAGAGAAGTGAACATTTTAACGGATGACTGTGTTTCACTTCTCATATTGTTCCAGAAAGTGCAAATATGGTAAGTGGATATGGCAATACGCCTTCTGATGGGTTGGGATGTTTATGATAAATTTGGGTTTAAATGTGAACTGAATTGAATTTCTCCTACATCCCTAGTCAGTTTTTTTTTAAATAAAAAACCTTCTGAGGAGTTGGGAAGTTTATTGACATTCTGCAGCATTGCAACAGCTGAACCCAGAGCACCCAATAACTACAAATGTTTCAAAGCCTGAAACACGCACTTACTTTCTCTTTCTTTCCAGTTAATCTGATTCAGAGACAATGGCTTTCTGCAAATGCATATGTTCTGTGCTTTGACACCTCATCCGTCTATTTAAAACCATCCCCAAAGAATCCAAGGCTTCCTTTGACTTCTCACAGAGATTTGCAGATAAACTCAGTTGTGTCAATTTGCGCGCAAGATGCAGAACTACAGATATGCAAAACGCAAGCTGCTGCAAGGCAGAATTCTTCCTCTTTCTTCTTAGCGTAGAATATGCACTCCCCAAATCCACTTCCCTGGCCCTTAACCTTGTTGCCTCTTGTCCTGCGTTCAGTGGAATAGATGTTCCCACTTCCTCCTCTCTCCAGATTCCATAGAGTTTGCGCTTGCCTAAACAGCAGAAGAGCCCTGGAGCTGGATCAGACCGAGGGTCTGTCTAGTTCAGCATCCTGTTTCCGAAGCAGCCAGTCAGGCTGCCTCTGGGAAGCCCGGAAGCATCCGAGTGCAGCAGCCCTGATATTCGGAGGTACAGGAAACCTCTGAACAAGGAAGCTCCAGTCAGCTATTAGAAGTGGGCAGCCGCCCCTCCTGGCTCCTGAACAGGGATGGGGGAGAGATTCCACCCAGTTCATATTTAAAATGAACCCCATTAGCATCTTCTGCAACAACATGCAAAAGGAAACAGGCGTCATCTGAAAATTCACACTTGTGCAGTTATTTCGCCGCATTTCTCCAGCCAAGTAATGCATAAAAAACGGCACATTATTAGGGTTAAGTGTCCATCAAAAGGCATGTATTTGTGAAGACAACATACAAAAATACAACGTGATGGGGGAAGTTGCTTTGCAGAAGTGAGCCGGTTAGGAAAATTTGCATGCAAAGATGTGCTTATCAGAAGACATTTGCAGAGGACTTTTGCTAAAAAAATATGCATTGCAGACTGATGTGGAAGTCTGGGGAAATGAGGAAGCGAGAGAAAGGGAGATTGAACCATCTGCCCAAATCTCCCCCGTGAATTTGTTCTCTTTTAAAAGCCATCATGCTGGCCACATGACCTGGAAGCTGTACGCCGGCTCCCTCGGCCAGTAAAGCGAGATGAGCGCCGCAACCCCAGAGTCGTCTGTGACTGGACCTAATGGTCAGGGGTCCCTTTACCTTTACCTTTTTAAGGTGGTGGCCAAATCCAAACCTCCAGATAGCCGATTACAGAAGATAATCATCTGTAATTCTGTCTCTCCAGAATTTCCCACCACCCAGTGGACGAGCCTCTTGGGTTCTAGCATCACTGAGAGATGATATGATAGCCACGTTCAAGTATCTGAAGGGCTGTCCCCTGGAAGATGCAGCAGAGGGCCTTCTCGGTAGTGGCACCCGCCCTGTGGAACGCCCTCCCTTCAGATGTCAAAGAGAACAACAACTACCAGACTTTTAGAAGATATCTGAAGGCAGCCCTGTTTAGGGAAGCTTTTAACAGACCACTGTATTTTAATACTTTGTTGGAAACTGCCCAGAGTGGCTGGGGAAGCCCAGCCAGATTGGCGGGGTATAAATTATTATTATGATGATGATGAGGATGATGATGATGATGCTCCAGAGGGCAGGACTCGAACCAATGGCTTCAAACTGCATGGAATTTGATTCTTACTGACAATTAAGAAGAACTTTCTGACAGTAAGAGCTGTTTGACAGTCGAGAAGGCTCCCTCAGAAGGTGGTGGACTCTCCTTCCTTGGAGGTTTTTAAGCAGAAGCTGGATGGCCCTTTGGGTCAGGGATTATGTTTAATTTTCTAATTTTTCTAATGTTTAATCTGCTTTCTTGTAAATTCAAGCCATTGGTTCAAGTCCTAGCCTCCAGAGAGGGAGAAAGCAAGCTCGCTCCCTCCTCCATGTGACAGCCCTTCAGATATTTGAAGATGGCTCTCCTATCTCCTCTCAGTTTCCTCTTTTCCAGGCTAAACATACCCAGTTCTTTCGTTCTTTCTTAAAAATAATTTTTATTACATTTTCAATTTTTTGCAATCACAAAATCCATGCATAAATCAATAAGCTCAAACATTGCTCTATTCAAACATCAACCTCCTCCCTCCCCTCTTTCTGAATTCCATACGAATTTACTTTATTAGCATTTCTATAACCACTTTTTTACCTTCTCTCTTATTTTTATATTTCCCCTTATTAAATGTAAATCAACCCCTTGTATTGTCATTACAAAACATTTCAACTCAAAGCTACAAATGTTTTCAAAACATACCCAGTTCTTTCAACCGTTCCTCATCAGGCTTGGTTTTTTAACCCCTGACCATCTTGGTTGTCCTCCTCTGCACACCTTCCAGCTTGTCAACATCCTTCTTAAACTGTGGTGCCCAGAAATGGACACAGTATTCCAGGTGTGGTCTGGCTAACTATTACTATGTGAATCATTCATAGTTGTGACAACTTGAGAGGCTCAGGGGCACTCTGTTCTTCATGACAACTTTGTATGTTCCAAAGCTAAAAGCCCTGAGATTCAAACCCAGTTCCAGGGCTCCATCCCTTTGAGCCCTTGTTTGGACAAAGCCCCAGCTCCGTCCAAACCTTTAGAACTGTATCACACCTCCAACCATCTGCTTTTTCCAGAGAAGGGCTCAGAACAAACACTGTTGCTTTTGTGTGGGAGATAATAATCCCTCTGTCTACACTTTGGCCAGGCCTCCTATCTGCTGTGGAAAGGCCAGACTTTGAACTGACCCTAAGACCTCTTTCCTTGGGCACGTCCTGCCCAGACCACCTCGGGCTTCTCAGTGTTGCGCCAGAGCTGCCCTCTCATCGCAGGAGCCAGAGCCCAGCTGGGTCTCTCTTGCGCTCTACAGGCAGCTGCAGATGCCAAGCCATGGCCTTGCACGTCACATGGGTGCCAGCAGCTGGGCCAAGGAGGAGCGGGAACAGTGGGCAGCTGGCCTTGCAAGATGCATGCAAGCTGAAGTTGCCTGGGGAAGGGCAGTGAGTCAGGGCAGAGGGCTTCACTGTGAGCTCATCTACACCATTCCTTGCACAATTTTCATGGAAACATAGAATTCCAGAATTGGAAGGTTCCCCAAGGGATCATCTGGTCCAATCCCCTGTGATCACAGCTAAAGAACCCTGCTTTTAAAAAACCTCCACTTTGTTCCACCATCAAACAGTTCTTAGGGTTCATTCAGGACTTGTTGATGGTATTTTACCATTGTACTGTGGAGAGTGTATTAACTTATGGTCTGTGTGTGTGGTTTGGGAGCTGCACAGTCAGGGGAAAACAATGTTGTCCAGGGTTGTACAGACTGCGGACAGAATAACTGGGTGCACTCTTCCCACCTTGGATCAAATCTATTCTTCCAGGTCTCATAAGAAAGCTGCAGAGATAGCGCAGGATAGTGCGCACCCCGGAAATGATCTCTTTCAGCTTCTGCCTTCTGGAAGAAGGTACACGGTTATAAAGACTAGGACTAGCCGCCTGAGAAACAGTTTCTATCCAAATGCGATTTTGGATTTAAACGCAGCGTAAGGCAGTCTCTATGGGAGTATATTGTATTTAATTATGGGGTATCAGAGTTTTTAGGGGCTAACCAGGCTGGGATAGCTGGGATAGCAGGCTTGTGGGTTTTTGAATGTCTGATGTAGATTTTTTCAATTTCGTTGTTCTGTATGGGACAATGACAATAAAGATTATCGTATCATATTGTATCATTTACAGGCTGTTCCATTCACGTGCCCAGTTGTCCTTCCATACGCAGACCCAGGGGTGCCTGTTCAGGTGGACACCTTCTATGCACCCACCCTCTGACCGAATGACCATTCTGTGCCCCACACCTTAACTTCATGAGCCGCAGCCAACCTGTCTCTTTCTCACTCACCCACCCTGAGAGACTTCTCTCCTGGAGGCGAACCATTTCCACTTCAGTTTGGGTGACGTGCAGCCAAGAGGAGAAGGAGGTTTCACGGGAGTCCAGTGAGGTCTCCCCACATGCAAGCCGTCCCCGCACCTTGCACAAGGGGGGGGGGACTTGGGTGGCCGGCCGGCCGGGTTCCTCCAGTGTTGCATGACTGTGGAGCTGGCAGCGGGCGGCCCCCGCCTGCAGGACTAATTGGAGGATAATCAACTGAAAAGCACATGTGGCAGCTTGGTTAATGTTCTCTAAACCCGTCTCCCCTGCCAATTCCCTCTCCCTTAATGGCAAAGGATCTCCAAACACATGTGCCCCTTTGGCAGGCAAGGATGGGCGGGTGTGGGGAGCGGAGGAGGGGGCTGCTCCAGGCCAGGCTGGGTGCAGGGGAGTGGAGCGGGGGGGGTGGCACTGCTGTGATTTATCGCCCTGCCCTGAGCTGGCGTGGAGCAGATGTGTGTGTTGACTCGCTATCAGGCCCCAGCGCCAGCCAGGCCTCTTCCCACATGCGCCTCCCCACCTTTAATTAGCCAAGGGCCCTCGCGGACCCATCGCCCTCATTTCCCCGGGGGGCCCTTGGCCGCTGTCAGCTGCAATACTGAGCCCTTCCTATCCCCCAACCGTAATTGCCCATGCAACACAGACAGCCTGCCCTCACAGCTACCAGACCCGGAGGGCTGCCAGACTCCCAAACAGGTAGCCGGCGGCAGGCGGGTGGAAAGAGGGGGTCTCTGCCTGGATGCAGAGCATTGCTGATGAGAAGAAGGAAAGGGAGAGGGAGAAGGGAGGAGACCACCAGGGACACGGGAGGACCCCATGCAGCTCCAGTAGAGGCCTCCGTCCATCAAGGTTCTGAGATATCCTGATAGTTCGTCCTTGGATATCATCCTAGTTCTAGAAGTTTATGCAAACCTGTCCTAAAAACTTCTAGAGATAAGCTGCACACTGATGGTGAACTTACCCTACTGAAATAGGCATTTACATAAAAGAGGAAGGATTAATACAGAAGGACCATAAAGAAGGCTCATCGCCAAATAATGGATGCTTTTGAATTCTAGTGCTGGAGGAGACTCTTGAGAGTCCCATGGACTGCAAGAAGATAAAACCTCTCCATTCCTAAGGAAATCAGCCCTGAGTGCTCACTGGAAGGACAGATCCTGAAGCTGAGGCTCCAATACTTTCACCACCTCATGAGAAGAGAAGACTCCCTGGAAAAGACCCTGATGTTGGAAAAGATGGAGGGTGCAAGGAGAAGGGGACGACGGAGGACGAGATGGTGGGACAGTGTTCTCGAAGAGACCAACATGAGTCTGACCAAACTGCGGGAGGCAGTGGAAGACAGGCGTGCCTGGCGTGCTCTGGTCCAGGGGGTCACAAAGAGGTGGACACGACTAAACAACAACAACATCCACTCCTAATCATCTAAATCCATCCAACAAGGCCTGGGGTTCACAATGAGGCTGGCCAAGTTAGTTTGGAATCTGGGGTAGAAAATCCCACTGTGTAATAATAAGTAACCATTCGCTGCCCTTCCATGACAGCTCAAACCACTCTGCTGCCTGAAGCAACAGCTTTGCTCTGCCCAATGACAGGGCTTGCCCCATAGGTTGTCTTGCCTCAGATCAGGGGGGGGCAGGCAGTGAATTCCTTCGAAGCAGGGCTGGGGAACTAGATCGAGTCAGCAGGCCAGATCTTTTAGCCCTGCACCCTCCATGGGCCAACTTTAACTAGTGGGCAGGACCACCCACCTTTCCATCCCCAGAGGTAATAATGACATCAGGTGATTGACACCTGCCAGAGTTCAAAGGAGCTCCCTGTAGCTTCCGATCAGCTGATGGGCGGCCACAGAAACTTCCTCTGAAGGCAGACTTCCAGTGTCAATCAGCTGATTGGTGGTGGAGCATGCCTTCTAAGAGGCTTGCAGAGCCACCCCCAACTTGGTGCCCTCCTGGTGCTTTGAATTATACATCCCCAGCAGCCCCAGACAGCTGAGATTCCTGCACTGCAGGGGGGTGGACTAGATTCCCCCCCCCAACTCTACAATTCTATGATCCTGTGATTCTAACATGGTCATGTGATGCTGGTGCTGATGTGAGTGGTTGCCGTCCAAAACATCTGGAGGGAGACCAGGCCAAGGAAGGCTGCTCTCAAGGCTCCACATGTGGTGGAACATTCAGTTCTTTCCACGTCTCCTGTCCTGAATGAGACGGCTGGAGTGGTACCTATTTATCTACTTGCACTTTGACGTGCTTTTGAACTGCTAGGTTGGCAGGAGCAGGGACTGAGCAACGGGATTTGAACTGCCAACCTTCTGATCAGCAAGTCCTAGGCTCTGTGGTTTAACCCCTTAGGGCAGTAGTTTGTTGTTGTTCTTTAGTTGTTTAGTCGTCCCCGACTCTTCGTGACCCCCTGGACCAGAGCACGCCAGGCACTCCTGTCTTCCACTGCCTCCTGCACTTTGGTCAAAAGGCAGTAGTTAGTCCAGATTAATTAGCATGGCATTCAGGGATGAGATCTGAGTTCTGCAGCACATCCTACAGATTTGCACAGCTGCAAGCTCTCCAGTTTCTCTCCCTACCTACTGGAGAAGGACTGCCTGAGCCCACCATCACTCCCTCCCTGGTTGAAGGATGAGGGCGACTCAACAGTTCCTTTAGGCCAGCAAAGCATCGCCTGCCAGATCCTGGCCAGCAGGAGACTGGAGAACAAAGCAATATCGAGGATGCTTCAGCAAAGCCGCCCCCCCCCCAATGGCCCACAGAAGCCCTCCTTCTTCCCTCTGAAAAGCCGCTTCCCCCACCTGCTCCCTCCCGGCGTGAAAAGGCCCTCGCCATTAGCCCACAAGAGGCCTGTGGAGGAGCTGGGGGCAGGGGCAAGAAGGGGGCAGGAGCGTCAGCTTCCCCCCCCCCCCCGTTACCCACAACTAACACCCCCACCCACCCCATGCACACTCCCTGCATAGGATGCTGGAGGCTGGATGCAAGATCGTGGAAGGAGCGCACTTGCGTGTGGGGAAGGGGGTGTCGGAATGACTCAGGCAGACCCCCACCGCCTACCAGCCTTCATTGACAGGGAGGGGGAAGCCCCCCCCTCCTAACACCTCCCCCCCTTTCAGCTGCTGAGTACAGAGGAGTGGATAAAAGGCTAATGAATCTTGTGTTTGCTGATCTCGAGTAGGGAGTCCTTGGAGAGAGCATGCAAAGCAAGGGTTAGGGGGCTGGGGGGGGCAGAGCGGCATGGCCTTGGCTCCACTCCTCGCCTCCTGATTGCCTTTCTGGTATCAGCCTGGCCCGGCTGGCTCCCTCTGGCCTGGCTGCCCCAGATAAGGCTGCGTATGCCCTGCCTAAGCCTGATTAGTGGGGCTGGGAGGGGGGCAGAGGGAATTAGCGGGGAAGGGGCTTTGATGGGAGATTCCTGGGCAAGGAGAAGGGGGGGAGGAAGGGGCTTCTGGCCCCCTGGCTAAGTCTGCGTGATAGCAGAGGCCCCTGCCTGACTCAGGAAGGAGACGCAGGGAGAAAGGGGAGGGGTCTGGGGTTGGGACTGGGGGGCTGGCACCAAGAGTGGGTGGGTTGGCTTCCTTCATGACCTTGGAGAGACAAGTCTGCTATTGGTGCTATTATTGCTGTTGCAATACCTAGCACCTTACAGAACGAAAAGATGAAGAAAAAGTAGGTCCCTGCCCCAAGGAACTTACAGTCAATTTTTTTGATGGTGGAAAAAGCAATAGAGAGATGGAGGAGCCACGGAGGAGAAGGAAATGATGAAGCATGAAAACACAGGGAGGGCCAAGGCATCCCCTCCAACATTTCTCTGGTGAAAATAGGGACATCCTACTCTACAGGGACACGGGTGGCACTGTGGGTTAAACCACAGAGCCTAGGACTTGCCGATCGGAAGGTCGGCAGTTCGAATCCACGCAACGGGGTGAGCTCCCGTTGCTCGGTCCCTGCTCCTGCCAACCTAGCAGTTCGAAAGCACGTCAAAGTGCAAGTAGATAAATACTGTATCTTTCGCTCTATAAGACGCACCAGACCACAAGACGCACCTAGTTTTTGAAGGAGGAAAAAACAAATATTCTGAATCTCAGAAGCCAGAACAGCAGGAGGGATTGCTGCGCAGTGAAAGCAGCATTCCCTCTTGCTGTTCTGGCTTCTGGGATAGCTGCACAGCCTGCATTCGCTCCATAAGACGCACACACATTTCCCCTTACTTTTTAGGAGGGAAAAAGTGAGTCTTATAGAGCATCAAATACTGTAGGTACCGCTCCGGCAGGAAGGTAAACGACGTTTCCGTGCGCTGCTCTGGTTCACCAGAAGCGGCTTAGTCATGCTGGCCACATGACCCGGAAGCTGTATGCCGGCTCCCTCAGCCAATAAAGCGAGATGACCACCGCAACCCCAGAGTCGGCCACGACTGGACCTAATGGTCAGGGGTCCCTTTACCCTTTACCTATTCTACACCAAGAAGCTTCTCCTGCATTTTATCCCCCCCCCCATGTCATGTGCACATCTAAATCAGTCAGCTTCAGCCAATGACAACCTCTCAGCCTCCCCTACCTCGCAGGGTTGTTGTCAAGAAAAAATGTGCGAGGGAACGGATCGTGTACAACAGCTTCAGCTGATAAGTGGAATAGAATGAGATTTTAGCTGTAAGCTTCCTTGAGTCCATGTCAAGGGAAAAGGTGAACTGTAACAACAACAGAAACTGTGAGAATGATCAGGAACATGCCAGAGACTAAATCCTATTGAGCTCAATGGGCCTTAGGATTGCAACGTAATGCTGCCTAGTCTTGACCCAGTTGAATACAGTGGGACTTCCTTCTGAGTAGACAGTGTCAAGCTCCATTTACAATGAAGGAACCAGCACTCCCCGTGTTCCCTAAGAGATGCCTGGCTGCTGAAACATTGCAATGAAAGGATTTGAAGTGGATCAAATTATAGGGCTTTGCATGCCAGCCTCACAGTTTCCTTCATTTGCTACAGGCATATTATTTTCAGCAGAAACGGGACTCAATTTTTGCACCTAAACACAGCACTTTTAATTGTTCCTCCGAGACACGGAGGAGAAATGGAAAGCAGGACTTTCCAGGATCAAATCAGAAACTGGAAGGGGGCGTCTGTGATTCCGGGACTGTCCCGAGAAAATCAGGACACCTGCAAGATCAGGCCAGGGAGCCCCCATTGGGTCCAGGCGCCCTGCAGCCACTTTTGCAAATCCCCCTGGCCCAGCTCTTCTGGGCTGCCTCTGCAGAGACCCCTTTGGGGTCAGTCCTTTCCTGGAGAAGAGGCCTCAGAGGGGCGAAGACCCCAGAGGGGCATGTGGGTCTGAGCAGCATCCAGTGCGACAGGTGTGGGAATGTTCAAGGATGCAGGAGAGGATATATTGTCTGATTATATCCTTATCCAACTTGTGTTAACAAGTTCCCCAATTTCAGCAGAGTAATGCGTTCCCCTTTATTTTAAGTTTGCAACAGCAGCATTTGCTCAGGCTCGCTAAAGCCTCGATAATAACTGTTCTGGTATTTTCCCCTTATTCCCTCATAAAATAGAAGAGACGACACAGTCTTTTACAAAAGTATAAAAAAGAGTTTACTCACATTCTGTTCACAATCAGATCTCAGAAGGCAGACTTAGCTTAATGAAGTAACATACACTTGGAATCTATAATCTATCTTATAAGAAGACAGTTCCTTTGTCCTCTCTTGGCTAAGAAAGCATCTTTGGCTAAGCAGATGTTGCTTCTTCGATGCATGTAGTCAAAGAGAGAGAGATGGCTGCCCTGCCCTGTGCTTTTGTCATTACCTGCACAGGTGAGGCCACACCCACCTCCAGTCACATGCAGAGGAAGTCTGTCCCAGCCCAGAAGCAAACAGGAAGTTTACCTGCTGGCTGGACAAACATTCCTCCCCATGTGTAAACATGTTCACTCTAGGAATGTCATACTTGACTGCTCTTGTGTTTTACATCCCACAGGATGGAGAGAGCCAGTGTGGTGTAGTGGTTAAGAGCGGTAGTCTCGTAATCTGGTGAACTGGATTCGCTTCCCCGCTCCTCCACCTGCAGCTGCTGGGTGACCTTGGGCCAGTCACCCTTCTCTGAAGTCTCTCAGCCCCACTCACCTCACAGAGTGTTTGTTGTGGGGGAGGAAGGGAAAGGAGAACGTTAGCTGCTTTGAGACTCCTTAAGGGGAGTGAAAGGCGGGATATCAAATCCAAACTCTTCTTCTTCTTCTTCTTCTCTGGGTGGCAAGGAAGTTACAGGATTCCTGGGCTTGTGCCTGGCCTTGGCATGGGCAGGGTTAACAGGCCAGTACGCCCTCTTGGCTGCTGTCGGGCATCAGCCTGGTCCAGGTGCCCATAATTAGCTGTGATTTGTTAACAGGCCCCCTCAGACACTCCCCCCCCCACAGAGCAGGTTAGGGGGCAGCTATGATGCTAACACCACATCCCACATTCTTGTCCCCAGAAGCTCACAGCTGCTCCCCACATCCCATAATGTGCTTTCTCTCCACAATGGGGCAGAGAGGCAGGGGGCAAGCAGAGAGACCTGCTGCATTACACTTGCTTTTAGGGAAGTTTTTAATGTTTGATATTTTATCGTGTTTTAATAATTTATTGGGAGCCGCCCAGAGTGACTGGGGAAACCCAGCCAGATGGGCGGGGTATAAATTATTTATTTATTTATTTATTTATTTATTTATTTATTTATTTATTATTGTTATTATTATTATTATTATTATTATTATTATTATTTTCACCCTTCTATAGCTAGGCCTCCCAGGGCTGAGCCCCAAATGTTTTTTCAGTTGTACCTCAAACGCATTAGAGTGGGAGGTGAGTATCTTACGGTATTTGCAAAAGAATCTGCCTGGCTGTTTTCCTTTCCTTTTTCCTTTTCTCTCTTGCCTGTTCTGGATGTTGCTGTTGCTGCTGCTGCCTCCCTTGTGCCAAAATGTGCTGCAACAGAAAGCCGCTCTGTAGAATCATGGAATTGTGGAGTTGTGGAATCCAACTCACTGCAATGCCAGAATCAAAGCTAAAGTTTCCCTGACAGATAACATTCCAACCTCTGCTTAAAAACCTACAGGCAATGTTTTTTTTTACGGTGGACTGGCAGAGGCCGCCCTCTGTCACTGCGCTGTCAAATAGAGGTTGCAGATATTATTTTTTAACAATACAAGACCCTCCCAAATCTGTCTCTTGGGGGCAAGAGTGGGAGAAGTATAAAGCAGAATGGGCCTTCTCAGCCTCGATTGGTGGTGGTCCCTTCCGGACAGAGTCCTGTTGTGAGTCAAGGTTCCCTTTGGCCAAGCCCTAAAATGCAAAGCCTCCACACCTCACAATCAAGGGGGTCCTCTGTCCCTCTGTAGCAGAAGTGGGTGGACAGCAGGTGAAAGCATTTGCACACACAAAAATCCCTCCCACCTCACTTTTGCTCAGCTCCACTACAGATCCATGAAGACTTTTGGGGACTCTTTGTGGGATGCGAAACACAAGAGCAGTCAAGTACAGTCATACCTCAGGATGAATACACTTCAGGTTAAGCATTTTTGGGTTGCGCTCTGCGGCGACCCGAAAGTAACAGAGCACATTACTTCCGGGTTTTGCCGCTCGCGCAGACGCTCAAAATGACACCACACACATGCGCGGAAGTGGCAAAATGTGGCAAGCGCAGGTGCGCAGTTGCGTGTTACGTTCGCTTCAGGATGCGAACAGGGCTCCAGAACGGATCCCATTCGCATCCAGAGGTACCACTGGTAAACTTCCTGTTTCCTTCTGGGCTGGGACAGACTTCCTCTGCATGTGACTAGAGGTGGGCAAGGCCTCACCTGTGTAGGTAACAACAAAAGCACAGGGCAGGGCAGCCATCTCTCTCTCTATTTGACTACATGCATTGAAGAAACAACATCTGCTTAGGCAAAGATGCTCTCTTAGCCAAGAGAGGACAAAGGGACTGTCTCCTTATGAGATAGTTTCCAGGTGTATGTTACTTTTCTAAGCTAGGTCTGCCTTCTGGGATCCAACTGTGAACAGAACGTGAGTAAACTCTTTTTATACTTTTATAGAAGACTGTGTCGTGTCTTATCTTTTATGTGGGAATAAGGAAAAAATACCAGAACAGTTATTATAGAGGCTTTAGCGAGCCTGAGCAAACGCATCCGCTGCGAGTTTAAAAGGGAGAATGTTACTCTGCTAAATTGTGAACTTGTTAACACAAGTTGGAAAGGCTATAATCAAACAATATATCCTCTCCTGCATCCCTGAACATTCCCACACTCTTCCTGCAAAAGAAACCAACTCTGGAAAAGACTCCCACCTGTGCAAAAGGAAGCAGGATTCCCTTCCACTGAGCCGCTGGAGAGAGGCAGGAGCCCCCAGAAAGCGCAGCTCCAGCCCCCCAGGGCCTCAGCAGGTCTGTGCAGCAACCAGCTTCACCCCCAGCCTACAGGTTGGCTCCTCTGGGCTCAGACACCAGCCCAGCTGTTTCCTTGCTAATGAGGGCTGCTTTGGCCCTGAGCTGTGCACGTCAGCTGGGGATGGAGGGTGTCGAGAGCACCTGAAAAGCCAGGTTGAAAGAGCCAGGGCAGGAAGAAGGATGGACTTAGTCACACAGCGCAGAGTCAAACGCTGGAACTCCCTCGCTCAAGAGGCCACCAACAGGATTATGCTCTGCCTCCTGGTCAGAGACGGCAATGGTTCTGATGACCAGTTGCTGGAAAAGACAGGAGGGGAGAGGGCTGCGTTCAAATTGCGTTTGGAGGTTTCACAGAGGCATCTGGTTGGACTAGATGGGGCACTGGCCTGATCCAGGACCTTCTGATGTTCTTGTGTTCCAAGCCCTCCCTCTGTGCCCTGATATAGCTATCTATTTTCCAACCTGCCTGGGCCCACCCTATTCCTCTCTTTCCATCCCTTTCCTCTCTGCCAGCCATGGGAGAACATCTGAGCTCCAAGCTGAGGCTCCATCTAAAGCTAGACTTAAGCATTTGCAACTGAATTACCCTGTTAAGCCTGCCTGAACAAAGCTGCTTTTTCTGTTACTCTTCAACAAGTATTCCGAGTGGGTAAATGTTAATTTTACTTTTTGCAAGACTGTTTGTGTGATTCTTGTTTTAAGGGGGAGGAAAGGAGGAAACACTAGGAGAATCCAGTCTGCCTTAAAGCACCCTGGATTGCTTGAGCTAAAAGACTAGGACTAGGACCCTCGTACCTACAAGACCGCCTCTCCCGGTCTGCCCCACGAAGGACCTTAAGGTCTATAAATAGCAACACCCTAGAGGTCCCGGGCCCTAAGGAAGTCAGATTAGCCTCAACCAGAGCCAGGGCCTTTTCAGCACTGGCCCCGGCCTGGTGGAACACTCTGCCTCATGAGACCAGGGCCCTGCGGGATCTGATTTCTTTCCGCAGGGCCTGTAAGACAGAGTTGTTCCACAAGGCCTTTGGCTTGGAATCAACTTGATCTCCTTCCCCTCTTTCCTTTTTCCTTTCTCCTTCTGTGATGGAACTCCTATTTGGGGACTTCCCTGGCTTTTTTCTGGCCCACGTAGGACCAGTCTGGATAGTTGGCCTTGGTGAAGACTTGATGTTTTCATCCCCAAAAAGTTTTTGATTTGAGTTCCTACTGAAATGAGGCTGCATTTTAATGTTGTATTGTAATCTTGTTTTTAAGTTGTATTTCATTCAATTGTTTTTATACCTGGTGTTAGCCGCTCTGAGCCCGGTCTTGGCAGGGGAGGGCGGGGTATAAATTATTATTATTATTATTATTATTATTATTATTATTATTATTATTATTATTATTATCATCTATAAAAGTTTCCCCTTTAAGCTGCAAAGGGATGGCACTCTGCTGAACTCACAGTGGAAGGAAGGAAGGAAGGAAGGAAGGAAGGAAGGAAGGAAGGAAGGAAACATAATATCTAATAAATATATCCTCTCCTAGCATCTAGTCACATCCCAACATTAGGAACATTTGCATTGCAGACCAGAGAGCCAGTGTGATGTCCTGGTTAGAGTGTTGGGCTGGGTCTTGGAAGGTAAAGGTAAAGGGACCCCTGACCATTAGGTCCAGTCATGGCCGACTCTGGGGTTGCGGCGCTCATCTCACTTTATTGGCCGAGGGAGCCGGCGTACAGCTTCCAGGTCATGTGGCCAGCGGGACTAAGCCACTTCTGGCGAACCAGAGTAGTGCACAGAAACGCTGTTTACCTTCCCGCTGGAGCGGTACCTATTGATCTACTTGCACTTTGATGTGCTTTCAAACTGCTAGGTTGGCAGGAGCAGGGACCGAGCAACGGGAGCTCACCCCGTCACGGGGATTCAAACCACCGACCCACAGCGCCACCCGCATCCCTGGGACCTGGGAGACCAGGGTTCAAATCCCCCTCCCCCAGCTGGGTGACCTTGGACCAGTCCCTGCCTCTCAGCTACCTCACAGGGTCCTTGTGGAGACTGAATGAGGAGGCAGAGAACCATACGTGCCCCCTCAAGCTCCTTGGATGAAAAAAGCTGCAACGAATACAATAAGCAAACAAATACTCTCCCGCTGAGTCTCTTCTTCCCTATAGCAGGCCACCCTTTCCCCCCCCCCACACACTGTGGGGCTTTGGGGGACTTGCAGCTTAGGCACCCCCTCCTGCTGCCCAAGAAGCCAGGCCGAGCCCCATGGACTTAGGAGCCAGCCTTGCCCCCATCCCCGAGTGGCGTGCCTGGCGATCTGCAAGTGACCACGGGGGCAGCTGCCCAGTGGGCAAGGGAGAGGTGGCCAGGTGGCAGGTGGCGGGGGGTGCGTGTTGTGCAGGAATCTTGGCAGGTGCCTGCCAGGCCCAACAGATGTTCCAGGCCCTCATTAGCCTCCTCCTTCAGCACGGCTGCCAGCTCCCATCTTCATCACCCCCTCCTTGCCCGCATCTTCCTGGCTCCCCTGCGTTGGCCGGTGCATTGTTCCCTGAGCGGTGCCAGCCTCACCCTCCTTCCCCAACCCTCCCCTTCTTCTGCCCGCTTGCAACGCACCCCCAAAAAAGCAAGACACCAAAAAAGGCAAGGTGGGGGGCAGGGCATAAAGAGGGGAGGCTTGGGGTGCAGTGGGGAAAGCTGGGGAAAGCCTCGGATTGTGGGCTCAGTACAGAATGTGACTGTTATAAGAAAATACTGCTCCTTTTCCCTTATGGAGTCCTTAAGTGGGTTCCCTATCAGTAGGAGAAAATAAGAGAGGCCAACCAGAGAATATTGAGAAGCAAAGCAGCTAGTAAGCCAGATCTTTATTAAAACTGTTGCAACAGGGTCCTCACTCACCACACACAGGAGGCAGGAGAGACCCCGAACAATGGTGCGCAAGCCCTTATATAGACTTTTGAAGCTGCCCACCCTGTAGCTCAAGACCACCCCCCAATACATCATTCATACATCACAGAAGGAAGCAGTCTACAGCAGAAATCCTGTCTGCCAGGATACCTGATAATGGCCACTGATTCCTCTACTGGGCATCCTGGCCATTCTTTTGGGATGGTAAATACTTAGTTCCTGAATCCAGGTCACAGGCTCACCCTATTCATACACAAATATGCCCTTAAGATAGGATTTCTGAGCAAAGAGACATTGGGGAGGTTTTCCCATTTCCTTCCTCACTGCAGAGAATATTTGAGGTGGCTGGAAGAGTCAGAATGGCTTCAGAATGGCTCTCCTATGCTATTTCAGACCTGTGGTTTATATACAGTGGTACCTCAAGTTAAGAACTTAATTCATTCTGGAGGTCCGTTCTTAACCTGAAACTGTTCTTAACCTGAAGCACCACTTTAGCTAATGGGGCCTCCTGCTGCCGCTGCGCCGCCAGAGTACAATTTCTGTTCTCATCCTGAAGCAAAGTTCTTAACCCGAGGTACTATTTCTGGGTTAGCGGAGTATGTAACCTGAAGCGTATGTAACCTGAAGCGTATGTAGCCCGAGGTACCACTGTACTTATGTATGTGTTTGCCTTGTAGATTTATGAACATATGATTTATATAGATGAGACCTTAGAAGGGTGGGATTTTGCCCAGCAGGTGGGCAGGAGCAGGAGCTACACCTCCAGCCCCTAAAACCAGAGCCAGCAAACCTGGTTGTTGAGCAGCTAAAATGAGATGATAGATCCCTGGAATCGGAAGGGTTCCCAAAGGTCATCTAATCCAACCCCCTGCCATGCAGGAACCACGGCCAAAGCACCCCTAACAGATGGCCATCCAACCTCCGTTTAGAAACGTCCAGCAGGGGAGAGACTACCACCTTCCGAGGTTGTCTGTTCCACTGTTGAGCATCTCTCAACCTCAGAGTCAGAGGTTGAGTCAGAATCGCCTTGCTTGTCCCTTGGATCCATTGGTTTGGGTCCTCCCTTCTGGAACAGCAGAAAACAAGCTTGCTCCGTCTTCCGTGCGACTCAAAGCTGCCTGGAAATAATATGCCCTTTCTCTTCTTCCTCTATGCCAGTTTCCAGGGCGAAAGCGAAGACAGCTGTCCGTTTCCTTGTCACCTTCTGGGTGGAGGGTGTGCAGAGCTGACTGACCACTGTTGGAAACAGGAGGCTGAACTAGATGGGCTGAGCCAGAAGATCTCTCCCAATGTTCCCAGTTTGTTGAGATCCCTGAAGGAAACAGACTCAGCTTCATATCCCAGGGGCCTCCAAAACAAGCTTGCGTGTTATTCCTGTGCTCCTGAGTCCCCTAGGTGAGCAAATGTTTTTCGGAAGGAAATTTGTTTGGGATCTGAAGGAATTGGATTATATCCTTTCTTTCCACTGAGTGACCCTTTAACACAATGGTTCTCAAACTTCTTTCTCTGGGCCAGAGAAAATTTTCCTTGTGCCACACTGAGTTTTTCTTGTTGATACATTGGAAGGGACGCGGGTGGCACTATGGTCTAAACCACAGAGCCTAGGGCTCGCCGACCAGAAGGTCGGTGAGCTCCTGTTGCTCAGTCCCTGCTCCTGCCCACCTAGCAGTTCGAAAGCACGTCAAAGTGCAAGTAGATAAATAGGTACCGCTCCGGCAGGAAGGTAAACGGCATTTCCGTGCGCTGCTCTGGTTCGCCAGAAGCGGCTTAGTCCTGCTGGCCACATGACCCAGAAGCTGTACGCCAGCTCCCTCGGCCAGTAAAGCAAGATGAGCGCCCCAACCCCAGAGTCGGCCACGACTGGACTTAACAGCCAGGGGTCCTTTAATACATTGGAAAGTGAAAAGAACTCCTAGCAGTGCTTGATTTATAACACAGAATACAGTTTATATTTAGAATCTTTTTTAGAGACAAGGTTGAATAACCTTCTAGAACAATTATGATATCCGAAGATGATTAGGCCAGCTTGGATGGTCTTGTCTCCTATATCTCTCTCTTAACAAATAAATCATCCCAGTCTGTTTAAGTAAACAAGAAAATATACAAGGTTTGCCCACTTAAAAGTCTTGCCGGGATTCAACAGTTACAGCGATGAAAATCAGACAGACAACAACCCTTAAAAGTTACAAAAGTCAATAGTCCAGTTCAAAATGGAGTGTACTCCCTGGAGGAAAGCTCACAAACCTCCTACTGCATTGCAGGTATGAAGAAGAGTGTGCATTGACAAGAAAAAGAAGATTAAATTTCTATTGTTCCAAAAGTTTAGAGGATGGGACATCATGCTAGATATAAGTCATGTCATGGAAACCATTTGCCCCCCCCAAAAAAATCCAAACTCTAATATTTTGATTATTATCAAAGTGCTGCGAATGTACATGGAGCTTCACAGAGCTTCATCAGCATAAATGAAATAAAAATTAAACCCCTAAATAGTCTGATCCCCAAGTCCAAGGGAGCATGGAGTCTTTAAAAGTCTCTGGGGTTGAAAGCAGAGGGTGGCCGAGGAGACTGCAGGGCCAAGAGAAGTGTCCATGAACACATTGTCACGGTCCGGTTCATGGGCGATCGAAGTCCCGGCAGGGGGCGTCAGGACTGGGAGCAAGATGGTGGGGTGGGAGCAGGAATGGGGGTCCAGAATCCAGAAGTCAGGAAGCCAAGAGTCTGAGGGTCAGAGAGCTGGGAGTCAAGAAGCCAAGGGTCCGAGAAACAGGAGTCCAGAAGCCAGGAGTCAGAAAGCCAAGAGTCCGAGGGTCAGAGAGCCAGGAGTCAAGAAGCCAAGGGTCCGAGGGTCAGGAAGCAAGAAGTCACAAAGTCAGGGGTTCAAAGATCAAGAAGCAAGAAGCCAAACACAGCAAGGCAGGGAGTGTGTTGCTGTGGCAAAGAGCCGCAGGGAACTGCTGACCTTATATCCCTTCCCGGCTCTTGCCACCAGGTGCTGTGAGTTACCAATCGGCCTCACCTGTGTGGCCGCGCCTTGCCTCTCCAGAACAAACTTAGGAAGGCCCCAGTCCTGCGAAGCCCTACTGGTCCCAGGGCCTGGCTCCTGCACGCACAACTGACACACGTGCTGGGTGATGTGCCCGAGCGCAAGGCTCCACCCACTCAGCTGTGATTCCTACATTACAGGGGGTTGGACTGGCCCTTGGGTGTCCCTTACAACTCTAAAATTCCATTCTATGATTTTCCTGGGGGGCCACTAGAGGGCTCAAAGGTGGGCAACTTTCCCCCTCCTCCCCCCAAACGCTCCCGGCTTCTCTCCTCCCCACCAGCGCGAGGTGTGCCCAAGGCAGTGGACAACGCAGCAGCAGCCGAAGGAATAAACTTTTTGCACCCTCCCCAGACATAGACAGACACCCACCCCAGCCCACAATTGCTAAAGAAGTTGAATGGACTTGCTCGGAAGGCGGTGGACTCTCCTTCCAGAGGTCAGATTTGTCATGGATATTTTTGCAGCGGGTTGGGATGGATGGCCTTCAGGGTGCCCTCCTACACTTCTGAGGTTTTAAGAGAGCCCCCCTCCAAGAACCTCTTGGACCCTGCCCAGCCTGGCTTCCTGCCTGCCTGCCTTCCCTTTTCCATGCAGGATTTCCAGAGTCCTCTCGTCCAGCTCCAGGTGGCATCATTGCAGCCTGCCTGCCTTTGCCAGCTTTGCGGTTCTGCATGCGAACCAGGGCAGGCGGGTGGGGGGGGGTGCTGCGCCCCGATGGCAGGGCCTGTCCCACTCTGCCTCGTCACACATCAGATGTTGCTATCGTTAATCAGTTTAATTGCTCCGGCTCCCCCCTCCTGCTGTGCTGTCTGCTCACTTTCTCCCACCTGCTTGGGGCATCCCTATTGCACCGGAGGAACACGCCAATCCGTGCGCCATTCTGCTCGCACACACAAACACGCTCCGGCCACACATATTTCGTGTCCCTGCAGCCTGCAGCGCACATCTGGGGTTCGGGATCTGCCGCAGGATTTGGCTTCCAAGGAAACTTAGCTTTTTGTTTGCGAAAACAGGGAGCAAGTTTCTGGCGCTTATGATCGTGGAGAAAATACTGACGGGACCTTGGTGAGGAAGGGAGTGATAGGATACAGAGCAATGCTGAGATCACAGGGCCCTGCCTCCTGTCCTCTGATCTATCTCCATTGATCTTTATTTTTTTAAAAAAATAATTTTTATTATGAATTTCAACATAGCAATTTATCAAAAACATATCATCCTCACCCCCCCCCAGTTTTCTCTCCCCCCTCCCCAAGAAGAACCCACCCTTGCGCCCCTGCCCGAACTTCCATCAGCTCCTCTCTCTAGTTTTTCAGCACATGTTATTCTCTGCATCTTCTAAAATTGTAAAAATCCTTAAATTATCTGTCTGTATGTTACCAATAATGAATTTGTGAATGTTTATTCAAAACCTGCCAAGGAGTCCAGTTCATTTTGTTGTTTCTTTAAGTACTTTGTAAAAGGTTCCCATTCTTCTTTAAAGTCACCCTTCTCCTTGTCACGCAGTTTGTGCGTCAGTTTCGCCAGTTCCACATAGTCCATCATCCACTGATTGATTGGGTTTACCTGCCTGCCGCTTTCCCACAATGAGCTGTGCCCAAAGTGCCTTAGAGCAAACATTCAAAACATCAAAATGCAGAGCATTAGAAATACAAATAAAACATTGGTAAATTCAGAAATTGCAAAATTCAACAACTTGGCAAACACAGAATAAATTCAATATTATGATAAATAAATAAAGATAGGGTTAAGTACTGTTGTTGCTGTTTAGTCGTTTAGTCGTGTCCAACTCTTTGTGACCCCCTGGACCAGAGCACGCCAGGCCCTCTTGTCTTTCCACTGCCTCCCGCAGTTTGGTCAAACTCATGCTGGTAGCTTTGAGAACACTGTCCCACCATCTCGTCCTCTGTCGTCCCCTTCTCCTTGTGCCTTCATTCTTTCCCTTCCAGTGAGCACTCAGGGCAGATTTCCTTCAGAATGGAGAGGTTTGATCTTCTTGCAGTCCATGGGACTCTCAAGTGTCTCCTCCAGCACCATAATTCAAAAGCATCAATTCTTCGGCAATCAGCCTTCTCTATGGTCCAGCTCTCACTTCCTTACATCACTGCTGGGAAAACCATGGCTTTAAAGCAAGACAAGAGTTATCTATTGTGGTGTCCAGTTCTGGGCACCACAATTTAAGAAGGACGTTGACAAGCTGAAAGGTGTGCAGAGGAGGGCGACCAAGATGATCAAGGGTGTGGAAACCAAGCCTGGTGAGGAATGGTTGAAGGAGCTGGGGATGTTCAGCCTGGAAAAGAGGAGGCTGAGCCACCTTCAAATATCCCCAGAGCTGTCACATGGAAGACGCAGCAAACTTGTTTTCTCCTGCTCCAGAGGGGAGGACTCAAACCAATGGCTTCAAGTTGAAGGAAAGGAGATTCCGACTAAACATCAGGAAGAACTTTCTAACCGTAAGAACAGTTCAACAGCAGAATGGACTTCCTGTGGAGGTGCTGGACTCTCCTTCCTTGGAGGTTTTTAAGCAGAGGTCAGATGGCCATCAGCCATGGATGTTTTAGCTGAGATTCCTGCTTTGCAGGGGGTTGGGCTAGATGACCTTTGGCAGTCCCTTCCAACTCTACAATTCTATGATTCTATTATTAGAAGAGCCTTCTGGGTCAGATCAAAGGCTGGTCCAGTATCCCATTTTCCACAATGACCAGCCACTATTGCAAATGCAGTCGACTTTCAACTTACGGTTCAGGGATAGCACATAAAACCAAAAATTTGTAGAGCCTCCCTGCACCTCAGGACGCTCTCCCAAGGTGAGTGCAATGGCAGGTAGGATGGGTAATGTTACCCCCTGCACTCCCACCCTCTTTTTTTTAGTTTTTCAGCCAAGTGCAAAGAGCTGAATTTGCACAAATTAAATGTATGTAAGTTGCGAGTCTACTGTAATTTGAAAATCTTAAGCTTGGGCAGAAAATGAGGCATGAAAATTGTGAGCTTTTTGTATGGTGCTTTTATGCTGCACAAACCCCCTTGAGTGATGGGCCAATGAAGGCAGCAGAATTGGGGAGGGCAAAAAGAACAGCCCTTAGACCATATAGGACCTGTGGGCTGAGAGCAGCAGAAGGTAACCTGACTCCTTACTGGAAAAGTCTGGAGGTGAGACTGTCCCAACACAGCTTGAAAAAAGAAAATGAAGATTTACAGAAGGTGTGGGGAACTTTTGGCCCTTCAGAGGTTGCTAAACTCCCATCATCCCTGGCCATGGTCCATGCTTGCTGATGCCAACAGGCAGGGAGTTCCAGAGTGCATGTGCTGCCACACTAAAATATTGCTTTCTTACACATTACCTGTACCAGAGCCACTTCTGCAGATCTAAGTGGTCAGGGAGGTGCATGTGGGGAGTAGCAATGGGGAAACATCAATAAATAGAAAATAAGAGAATGCCGTGTGGGCGGCCCTGCACAAATCCACCAGGAATACACTATTATTGTGTCAATGACATGTTGCAGGAAATACACCTGCAAAAAACCCCCAACCCATCAGATTGGAACGGGAGGCAGTTTTGCAGCCTTTCCTGAATGGCTGTAGCCCCTGCCCCCTTCACCTCATCACCAGAGAGGACCCAAAAGCTGATTTTAAAAGGTTTGTGTGATGAGAGAGAGTTGCAAATGCAAGCAAGGAAGGAAAGGATACGGTTCTTAATGCATCTGATGGAGTCAGCAGCCTGCCACAGCGAGAGAACAAGAGAGTCTCTTAGGTGCAACCCGGCATTTTTATTCTCCGTTCTGTGCGGCGGATTAACCCTGGGCTGGAACATTTCAGAAAGGCCGTTGCAACTATGGGGCGGGGGTGGGGGGAAGCTGGGCCAGCTGGCTCACAGTCCCCACCCCCACCCCTGGTCAATGACATGTCTGTGCCCCCCGAAATGGAAGACCACCCTCCTCTGAGCAAAAGCTCTGGCTTCCAAATGCCAAGGAGACACACACACACACACACACACACACACACACACACACACACACACTGCCTGTGCCAGAAGCAACAGCAGCTCATGTTGCCAGCAGGCAGGAAGAAGAGGCCACCCTCTGCGACATCAGCTGCTGGGGAGCCAGAGAAGGTGCTGAGTGCCAGGACCTTCTCCCAGGTCAGGGGATGTCCCACCAAGGGTGGAGTCAGCTGTTCTCCCACCAGAGCTGCAGCTACTGGAGAGAGGGGCTCAGGCTGGGCCAACTTGGTCTTAGTTCAGCAGAGGCGGCAGAGGATGTGTGGGAATGTTCAGGGATGCAGGAGAGGATATATTGTCTGGTAATACCCTTTCCAATTTGTGTAAACTAGTTCACAGTTTAGCAGAGTAACATTCCCCTTTTTAAACTCGCAGCGGATGCGTTTGCTCAGGCTCGCTAAAGCCTCTATAGTTCCAGTTACAGATAGGTAGCCGTGTTGGTCTGCCATAGTCAAAACAAAAAAAATTCCTTCCAGTAGCACCTTAAAGACCAACTAAGTTAGTTCTTGGTATGAGCTTTCGTGTGCATGCACACTTCTTCAGATACCTGGTATCTGAAGAAGTGTGCATGCACACAAAAGCTCATACCAAGAACTAACTTAGTTGGTCTTTAAGGTGCTACTGGAAGGAATTTTTTTTGTAAAGCCTCTATAATAACTGTTCTGGTATTTTCCCCTTATTCCCTCATAAAAGATAAGACACGACACAGTCCTCTATAAAAGTATTAAAAGGTTTACTCACACATCATTCTGTTCACAATAGGATCCCAGAAGGCAAACTTAGCTTAGAAAACTATCTGGAAACTATGTCATAAGGAGATAGTTCCTCTCCTCTTCTAGTTCCTAGAAGCCAAGAGAGCATCTTTGGCTAAGCAGATGTTGCTTCTTTGATGCGTGTAGTCAAAGAGAGAGAGATGGCTGCCCTGCCCTGTGCTTTTGTCGTTACCTGCACAGGTGAGGCCACGCCCACCTCTAGTCACATGCAGAGGAAGTCTGTCCCAGCCCAGAAGGAAACAGGAAGTTTCCCTGCTGGCTGGACAAACATTCCTCCCCATAAGTAAACATGTTGACTCTAGGAATGTTGTACTTGACTGCTCTTGTGTTTCACATTCCACAGGAGGGAGAGGGCCCTGTGGCCAGGTGTGCCCAGGGACACCGACCCCCTGTTCCCACTGGCCTGTCCTCCTGCCCCCAGCCTCCCCCAGAGGTTGCCTGAGCTCTGCCAGGCCGGGTCCCTCTGAGGGCAAGCGCAGGCCCTGGCTGAGCCATTCTGTGCTGGAAGAAAATCTATTCCAAACGTTTCCAGATTGAAAGGCCACATGGTGTCCACCTGTCAATGGAGGATAGCAAACTTCCAGAGCAAACTTTGTTTTCATTTTTGCTTGAGCAACAGGTCAGCTGCCCTCTTCCTGCCCCACAAAGCCAGAGGCTCTCTTCTGCCTTGGTCAAGCCCCACCTGGAATCTGGTTTACTGCTCTGGACACCACAGCTGGAGAAGGATATCGACAATCTGGAAGGTGGGCAGAGAAGGGAGACCCAGAGTCATGTAGCCCAACTCGCCGCGATGCAAGAATCTCAACCAAAGCATCCTTGAAAGATGACCATCCAACCTCTGCTTGAAAACCTCCAAGGAAGGAGAGTCCACCACCTCCCTAGGGAGTCCGATCCGCCGTCCAGTAGCTCTTACCAGCAGAAACGTTATTCCTGATGTTGTGTTGGAATCACTTTTCTGGCAATTTGAATCCATGAGTTCATGTCCTGCCCTCTGGAGCAGGAGGGAACAAGCATGTGCCATCTTCCATGTGGCAACCCTTGAGATAATTGGGGACCCTGCCCCCACCTCTGCCCTTTGGTGGGTCGTCCTGCAAGGGACAGGGCAGAGGTTTGAGCTGGCCTGGAGGCAGACCTGGGGGAAACACCTCCCCCCTCCCAAGAAAGACATTGAGATGGTTCTAGTTACAGGTAGGTAGCTGTGTTGGTCTGCCGTAGCTGAAACAAAATTAAAAAATTCCTTCTAGTAGCACCTTAGAGACCGACTAAGTTTGTTATTGGTATGTTTGAACAAGTGTTGGAAATGTAAGGAAAAAGAAGGGACTTTTTACCATATGTGGTGGGACGGTAGCAAAATTAAGAAATTTTGGGAAATGATATATAATGAGTTGAAGAAAATGTTCCAATTAACATTTGTTAAAGAAACCTGAAGCATTTCTATTAGAGATTGTAGGAAAAGACCTGGCAAGGAAATTTAAGAACATTTTCATGTATGTGACAACGGCGGCCAGAGTCTTAATAGCACAAGGATGGCAGAATGAAGAAATCCCAACCAAAGATCTGTGGCAAGAGAAACCAATGGATTATGTGGGAGTGGTGAAACTGACACATAAACTGTGACAACTGTGACTTTAAAGAAGAATGGGAACCTTTTACAAAGTACTTAAAGAAACAACAAAATGAACTAGACTCCTCAGCAGGTTTTGAATAAACATACACAAATTTATTATTAGCAACATACAGATAGATAAATTAAGGTTCTTTACAATATTATAATATGCAGAGAATTACATGTATTGAAAAACCAGAGAGAGAAGCTGAGGGAAGTCTGGGGGGGGTGTTCTTTCTTGGGAGGGGGGGAGGGGAAAAATAAGGGGGAACTAAGGATGATATGTCTATTGATAAAATGTTATGTTGAAATTTCTAATAAAACTTTATTTAAAAAATAGTTTGTTATTGGTATGAGCTTTCGTGTGCATGCACACTGCTTCAGATACCTGAAGAAGTGTGTTTTCTGAAGAAGTGTCCACACGAAAGCTCATACCAATAACAGACTTGGTTGACCTCTAAGGTGCTACTGGAAGGAATTTTTTTATTGAGATGGCTGTCACCTGGAATATGGAGCAAGCTTGTTTTCTCCTGCTCTGGAGCTCAGGACTCAAACCAGTGGCTTCAGGTTACAGGAGATTCCGACTAAGCCTCAGGAGGAAATTTCTGGTGGCAAGAGCTGTTCGGCAGTGGAACAGCCTCCGACTAGACCGTGCAGTGTTTCCCAACCTTGGGTCCCCAGCTGTTTTCAGACTACAATTCCCATCATCCCTGACCAATGGTATTGCTAGCTAGGGGTGATGGGAGTTGTAGTCCAAAACCAGCTGGAGACCCAAGGTTGGGAAACACTGGACTAGAGGACTCACTCTCCTTCCCTGGAGGTCTTGAAGCAGAGGTTGGACGGCCACCTGTCCTGCATGCTTCAGCTGAGATTCCTGCATTGGAGGGGGGGTCGGACTAGATGATCCTCGGGGCCCCTTCCCTTCCAACGTTACAATTCTATTCTTCTTAGGGAGACCCCGGCAGCCTGGCTGGGGGAGAGCCAGAGGGTTGGGCGCTAGGACCCAAAGCAGCTCTCCTGCCCCCCCCCGCGCCCCCCCCCCGCGCGCCTTTGTGCTCCGCTCCTTGTCACTGGCCGCAAATGAAGCGGTAAATAAAGAAACAGATCAGCTTCTCTCCCCCCCCCCTCGGGGGAGGCCGCAGGCAGCCGCCCGCCCAGCGGGGGGGGGGGAGAGAGGGGGAGAGAAGGAGAGTTCATTAGTTGTGGATGGAGTCTGTTTCATTGTTCACTCTATAAAAGCAATTAAAGGGGGTCGCCTCGCACAGCCGTGGAGCTGAACGGCGGGGGGGGGGGGCTCCATTACATGGCCTGCCACACCAGCACGGCTGCTGCTGCTGCAGTGGGAGGAGTGGGCTAGGGCGGGAAGGCGGGAGTGGGGGCTCATCAGGCCATCCCTGTTGGAGCGCCTTGCTTCCCAACTACGGGGGGGGGGCGCGGAGAGAGCCGCCAGGTTCCTAGTCCCTGGGGATTTCCTCTCGGTTTGCAGGGAGCCGGACAGAGCTCGGAGGGAGAGGGGTGAAGGCTCACAGCCCAGCCCCCTCCCCGTTGCTGCTTGGCACCCACAGTCGCGCCCCACTTTCCTGGGTGCCGGGCAACCTGTGGGTGCTGGAGAACTGGGGATGGGATGGTGGGCTGGCTCAGGAAATGATAAAAGAGGGGTTTTGGAGTCGCTGGAAGCGAGAGAAGAGAGCGCCTTCGCTGCCTCTCAGCCTCATCTACCTTGCAGGGTCGTTGTGTTGATGAAATGGGGAGAGCCGCGCACTGCAGATGGTGACAGCAGCCAAGAAATTAAAAGACGCCTGCTTCTTGGGAGAAAAGCAATGACCAACCTAGACAGCATCTTAAAAAGCGGAGACATCACCTTGCCAACAAAGGTCCGTCTAGTTCAAGCTCTGGTTTTCCCAGTAGTGATGTATGGAAGTGAGAGCTGGACCATAAAGAAGGCTGATCGCGAAAGAATGGATGCTTTTGAATTCTGGGGCTGGAGGAGACTCTTGAGAGTCCCATGGACTGCAAGAAGATCCAACCTCTCCATTCTGAAGGAAATCAGCCCTGAGTGCTCACTGGAAGGACAGATCCTGAAGCTGAGGCTCCAAGACTTTGGCCACCTCAGGAGAAGAGAAGACTCCCTGGAAAAGACCCTGATGCTGGGAAAGATTGAGGGCACAAGGAGAAGGGGACGACAGAGGATGAGATGGTGGGACAGTGTTCTTGAATGAGTTTGACCAAACTGCGGGAGGCAGTGGAAGACAGGAGGGCCTGGCGTGCTCTGGTCCAGGGGGTCACAAAGAGGCGGACATGACTAAATGACTAAAAAACAACAACACACGTCACCGGGAGCTCCTTGGGGGAAATGGCAGGGAATGACTGCAATCAATAAAACAATGCAAAACAACAACAACAACAACAACAACATCTGGTGCCCTCCATATGCTTTGGACTACAGCGTCCGTCATCTCCAAATTTCCTCACGAGCAGGCCCATATGCCAACCAGGCACCTGTGAGCCACTTGCAGAGGTCTTCCCCGGCATCCACAGGGTATGCCTTCCTGCCCCCTCCCTCCCCAGTTGAAATTAGGCTTGAAATAAGCATCCAGGTGTTACCTGTAGGGGAAGGTTTGGGGGGGCACACAGTGCTCACACCTGTCTCCTCGTGTTTGCAAACGTTTCCAGGGGCCCCAAAAGGTTGGAATGCCCTGCAGCGCCACACACCCCTCCGAGATACAAGGAAAAGGACATTGCAAGCGGGGAAAACTGGGAGAAGATGCTTTGCTCCTTCTGTCACAATCCGTCCCTTTTTTTCAGGGGGTGCTCAGGACCAGCACCTCCTCTTTTGTTGCTACAAATGTGACACTTAATGTAACAACTTCATGGTGTGAGGACCACACATACCGTAAATTTCGCTCTATAACACGCAGATTTTTTCTCCTAAAAAGGAAGGGGAAATGTCTGTGCGTGTTATAGAGCGAATGTGTGGTCCCTGGAGCCGAAAAATCAAGCAAAAATCAAATCGCGGCGCTGCACGCTGCACGAAGAAACGAAACCTGAAAAGAGGAAGCGGCTGCTTTCCTGCATTCTGCCTCAGGGTCTTACTGCCCACCCTTCTCTGTTTCCTTGCTGTGTTTGCTGAAACGGAACAAAGAGCAGGGAAAGCCCCTCCCCTCCAGGCAAGCTCCGGTGCTGCTGGGGGAGAGGGAGAGAGAGGGGGGAAGGGAGAGAGAGAGGGGAGGAGGGAGCGAGGGAGGGAGGGAGGGAGAGAGAGAGAGAGAGAGAGAGAGAGAGAGATATGGCTGGCTGGCTTGGGTGGGGGAAAACTTTTGCCTTCCTTTCCTCCCTACCCCTCTCCTGCATTCTTAGCCAGCTGCTTCTCTGCACACCCCTCTCCTGCTCCTTGTCCCTTCTGTGTTTTTCCTTCCCTCCCCACTTAAAATGTGGTTACAAAGCATAGATCCTCAGGATCCTTGCATTGGGTCACCCCAAATTCACCATCAGATCACATAGCATGTCCATGGCTACAGCCTGCCCCCCCAAAATCACGCACCCACTGTTGCCTGGGGCTGCAATGGTGCAAAAACGTGGTTAAAAAGCATAGATCCACAGGGATTCTCAGGATCTTTGCATTGGGTCACCCCAAATTCAACATCAGATCACATAGCATGTCCATGGCTACAGCCTGCACCAAAAAAATCACGCACCCACTGTTGCCTGGGGCTGCAATGGTGCAAAAACGTGGTTACAGAGCATGGATCCACAGGGATTCTCAGGATCTTTGCATTGGATCATCCCAAATTCACCATCAGATCACATGTCTGTGGCCACAGCATGAAGCCCAAAAATGATACATCCACTGTTTCATTCAGAATGTTTTTTCCCTTGTTTTCCTCCTCTAAAAACAATGTGCGTGTTATGGTCAGGTGCGTGTTATAGAGCGAAAAATACGGTATTTTTCTAGAAAAAAAGCACTGCTCACAATACTGGATTCCAGGTTCACTCAGGGCAACAGACTGAGTGCATGGCAGATTTTATACAAATAACTTTTATCTGATGGCATTCAGTGCTCCAGGTTGTGGCAACTGCAACGAAGGTGTTTTTTTTTTTTAATTAAAAAAAGTGTTAGCAAAGCGTACCACTTTGTTCCTGCTGTTGAGTCTGTTTGAAGGTCAAATGTCCTCCCCGCCCCCCCCCCCCCGGCCTTTGAACTTCTAGCTCTGAAATGGTGAACAAAAACCCTGTGGTTTTTAATTCAGCCTTTCAGAGTTGCAAATTCCGGGAACTTTCTGTTCAAGGATCTTTAGCAGTGAATTAATAATCCCGAAGACAAGCTAAATGGACCCTCCATGGTTCTAGATAGTCTACCTCTGGACAGTAGTTGCAGGGAGACAAACAAGGGAGGGGAGGTTTGCTGACTTCATGCCCTGTGGACTTTCCAAGGGCATCTCCTTGGCCACTGGGGGAAAACAAGATGCTGGAGCAGGCGGCCTGCTGGTCTGGTGCAAATGCCAAACTCTCCTGTTGTTTGGATGTCCTGGGAGCTCCGGGCAAGATGGATCCTCCTGGAAGAGGCTTCTGTTGATAATGCTTTGCACACAGGCACGAATTACTTCCAACACATTCCCCTGTGATATGGGACGTGGGTGGTGCTGTGGGTTAAACCACAGAGCCTAGGACTTGCCGATCAGAAGGTCGGCGGTTCAAATCCCCGCGACGGGGTGAGCTCCCGTTGCTCAGTCCCTGCTCCTGCCAACCTAGCAGTTCAAAAGCACGTCAAAGTGCAGCGGGAAGGTCAATGGCGTTTCCGTGCGCTGCTCTGGTTTGCCAGAAGTGGCTTAGTCCTGCTGGCCACATGACCCGGAAGCTGTATGCCGGCTCCCTTGGCCAGTAAAGAGAGATGAGCACCGCAACCCCAGAGTCGGCCGTGACTGGACCTAATGGTCAGGGGTCCCTTTACCTTTTCCTTTACCTTTACATTCCCCTGTGATGGAGATATGATGGGGGGGGGCAATGGCTGTACCTCCTGGGCAGGAGTCACACCTCCTCAGGAGAGCAGAGAAAGGAGGAGAGGCCAGGCAAACACACACACAAACACACACACACACCCCTACAACTCCAAGCCTGATCACACCCCCTTGACCCCAGGGAGCAGGGGTTGAAAGATGGATGGGTGAAGGTGGCCGCAGCGATAAGGCTAATGAAAGCAGGAGTCCAGAGAGAGACTCCTCTCCTGGGAGTGCCACGAAGATCTGGAGCACTAGACCAGGGGTCAGCAAACTTTTTCAGCAGGGGGCCGGTCCACTGTCCCTCAGACCTTGTGGGGAGGCCAGACTATATTTGGGGCTGGGGATATAAATGAATTCCTATGCCCAACAAATAACCCAGAAATGTGTTTTAAATAAAAGGACACATTCTACTCAGGTAAAAACACACTGATTCCCGGACAGATTGAGAAGGCAATTGGGCCAGATCTGGCCCCCGGGCCTTAGTTTGCCTACCTGTGGACTAGAATGTTGAAGGCCTTGGTTTGGCCTCCAAGGCGGACAGCAAGGACAGGGAAAAGGAGGTCCTTCTTCACACGGCACACAGTTAACCTGTGGAACTCTCTCCCTCTGGAGGCAGGAATGGCCACCAACTTGGACTGGAAAAATTCACGGAGGGGGAGAGGGCTGCCGTTGGCTCCTAGCCAGGATGGCTCTCCTATCACAGTCAGAGGCAGCCATGCTTTCAAATGTCTCTTGCTGGAAACCACAGGAGCGGAGAGTTGCTCTCGCGCTCAGGTCCTGCTTGCTGGTTCCCCGGAAGAGGAATCTTAGGTTTTTATGAATCACAGAAACAGAGAATTGGAAGAGTCGGAAGGGACCCCAAGGAGGAAGAAGGGCCCTCGTGCTCGAATCCTGCTTCCGGGTTGTGGGATGTGAAACACAAGAGCAGTCAAGTACAACACTCCTAGAGTGAACATGTTTACACATGGGGAGGAATGTTTGTCCAGCCAGCAGGGAAACTTCCTGTTTCCTTCTGGGCTGGGACAGACTTCCTCTGCATGTGACTAGAGGTGGGCGTGGCCTCACCTGTGCAGGTAACAACAAAAGCACAGGGCAGGGCAGCCATCTCTCTCTCTTTGACTACACGCATCAAAGAAGCAACATCTGCTTAGCCAAAGATGCTCTCTTGGCTTCTAGGAACTAGAAGAGGAGAGGAACTATCTCCTTATGACATAGTTTCCAGATAGTTTTCTAAGCTAAGTTTGCCTTCTGGGATCCTATTGTGAACAGAATGATGTGTGAGTAAACCTTTTTATACTTTTATAGACGACTGTGTCGTGTCTTATCTTTTATGAGAGAATAAGGAAAAAATACCAGAACAGTTATTATAGAGCCTTTAGTGAGCCTGAGCAAACGCATCCACTGTGAATTTTAAAAGGGGAATGTTACTCTGCTAAATTGTGAACTTGTTAACACAAGTTGGAAAGGCTATAATCCAACAATATATCCTCTCCTGCATCCCTGAACATTCCCACACTGGTTTCCCATTGAGGCATCTGGTTGGCCACTGTGAGAACAGGATGCTGGACTAGGTGGACCATTGGCCTGATCCTGCAGGCTCTCCTTATGTTCTTATGTGCATGGAATGATTCCCAGGAAGGGAGTGGAGGTGGGGCTCCTGGGTCTTTCAATGAGTTAACTTTGACACCACCTTTGCTAGGACATGGACTGGCATTTTGGAGGTTCACAGTTTTCTAACTCCAACCCCTGTGCTCCATGTACATCCAAACTCTCAGAGTCTGAGGGCTCATCCTCTGAATATGCCTGTCTGTCGTTTGGGGACACAGGTGTCCTCAGTAGGGCAAAGGGTCTTCCAGCAGCTTAAGCTGCCTAGACTGGGACAACCTGCCTGCAGCCGCCACCTTTGCTTTGGTAACCTTGAGGTCAGATTCCTGCAATGCGCTTTCTGTGGGGCTGCCTTGGAAGTTGGTTCAGAAACTGCAAGTGGTGTGCAATGTGGCCGCCCAATCACAGGCAGGCTCAAGGCAAGCAGCTCCTATTTCACCAATCCTGGCACAGCGGAGCTGTCTGTCTGGAGGTTGCCAAACCCACTTCAAGTGCTGGTTTGGACCTAAGAAGCCCAGTACGGATCAGGACCCCGTGATCTCTCAGGGCTCCTCTCCCAGTAGGAACCGACTTTCCTATCTTTATCTGAGACCTTTCTCTGGGTGCCTCCTCTGAGGGGGGGCTCGCAACTAACGGAATACCCTCTCCAGTGGGGTCCACCTTGGGCAGCTGCTCCCAAACCTGTTTCCCGCAAACCACCAGCCGGAGAAATGGCACGGGGGTGGGCTCATGCCCTGCTCCGGTGCAAGGAGAACATTAACTGGGGAGAGGGGGGTGTTGTTTAGGGTATCTAAGCTGCAGAGGAAAAGTTCAAGAGCCCCACCACTGCTCTGAGCACATCCAGAGCCTCCGCACGCTGTATTTTAGCATTTTCAACAAACCCTCCCGTGCACCTCTCCGGGTCCTAACCTTCAGGAACTCGTTTAATCCTGCCTCCCACCCGCTCTCGTTTCCCACAATTTTTAAGCATGGCGCACATGTGTCGGGGGCTGGGCTAGGTGTCCCTTTCGGTCCCTCCTCCTCCCGACTCTACAGTTCCCTGTGCAAAGCGGCGCAGTCTTGGGAGCCAAGTGGAGGCGCCGGGACTGCAGCTGGCAAGGCAGAGGCGCTTGGAGGACGCGCTGCAGCAGCGCAAGCGGGGAAGAGATGCCATTCAGTGCTGCTGCTGCAATGGGCCGCAGTGGGAGAGCTGAGCAGGCGCCTCTGGAGGGGGCGCAGGCGGCTGCAGGGACACCCCACGACGCGCAGAAAGAGAAAGTTGCGCCCCTCCAGCCCCTCTCTCCTAAAGCCCCCTTCCCCACCACCCTCGCCCAAAGCCAGGTCCCCTATGCCCGGAGCCTCTGCACAGCCCCCGTCCCTGTCCGCCCGCCCTTGGCTGGTCCCTGCCTTCTGCTGGAAGAGAGGAAGGAGCCGGGATGCGGAGCCAGCAAGGAACTTTCCCAAATTCTCAGTGCTGCAGCCCGCGGCTCAGCAGAGGCCCCGAGTCCAAGTCAAGGAGCGCCATCTAGTGGGCGAAGGGGGGCAACAGGAGAGCAAGGAGAGAGAACACACACCCCCCCGCCCCGAGGCTGCAGGGTTGGGGTCCAGTTGTGGGACGCCGTTTGGTGCAGGACTACAACTCCCATCAGACCGTGGCAGCTTGGCCAGCGCTCAGGGAGGACGATGGGAGTTGGAGCCCAAGAAAGGTCCCACCATCTGGACCTCTGAAATGGGTGCAATTGTGTTCTGAAATCCGCACGCAAGCAAGCGCACCTGGGTTCAGACTGAGGCTTGGAATTCGAGCTCCCGAAAGCTTGGCATTCGCGTTAGCGAAATGAGCAGGAGTGGGGAAAGGCGGCGGGAATCGAGCCCTGTTTTCCCCCAGCGCAGGGGTCTGCAACCTTTAAGACAAAAAGAGCCACTTGGACCCGTTTCTGAAGAAAAAAAAACTGGGAGCCGCAAAACTCGTCACTATAAAAATAACTTTTTGTCACTTTTTATTATTTCTTTGTTTGACCCCTCAGAATTACTCCTCCTCATAGAAATAAACGTTAAATTAACAAGTTACCTTTTTCTGTGTGTGTGTCTTCACTCCCCTTCAAAATAGTGACCAGCGTACATGCCCCCTTTCAATGTAGTGACCAGCGTACATGCCCCTTACAATGTAGCGGGTGGGCGGGAAGGTGACGTCAGGACGGTGCATGACTAACGCACACACCGCCCCCATGCGACGTCACAGCAAGTACAGCGCCCCCACAGTGGGGAGTGTCGGGGCGCACAATGCGCCTCCTCCCCTCGCTAGTATCCGCCCCGGAGCCGCGGCAAAGGTGTAAAAGAGCCACATGCGGCTCCGGAGCCACGGGTTGCAGACCCCTGCCCCAGCGAGTTGTGGGCAGGCTGAACTGAGCATTGCAGAGCGCTCTGGCTCAGAGCCCGGTTTAAAAATTAATTCATTTGCTGCACCCCCAGCTTCTCTCCTTGTTTGGGGGGGCTGTAGGTGACCAAAAAGGGACGTGGGTGGCACTGTGGGTTAAATCACAGAGCCTAGGACTTGCCGATCAGAAGGTCAGCGGTTCGAATCCCCGTGACGGGGTGAGCTCCCGTTGCTTGGTTCCTGCTCCTGCCAACCTAGCAGTTGGAAAGCACACCAGTGCAAGTAGATAAATAGGTACCGCTCCAGCGAGAAGGTAAATGGCATTTCCATGTGCTGCTCTGGTTCACCAGAAGCAGCTTAGTCCTGCTGGCCACATGACCCAGAAGCTGTAGGCCAGCTCCCTTGGCCAATAAAGCGAGATGAGCGCCGCAACCCCAGAGTCGGCCACGACTGGACCTAATGGTCAGGGGTCCCTTTACTTTTACCTTTTTAGGTAACCAAAAAGGGCAAAGGAGATGGTGTTGGACTTTCAGAGAAAGAGAGAACTAGCCCCACTGTACATCGGGGAGGGCTGTGTGGGGAGAGTCTCTTCCTTTAAATTCCTAGGAGTTTATCTCAGTGAAGAAAGACCTTACTTGGAAAATCAATACAATACAGGTGGTTAAGAAAGCCCAACAGAGACTCCATCTCCTCAGAATATTGCAAAAAAACCCAAACAATGTCAATCAACATTTGATGATCTCCTTCTACCAGTCCACAATAGAAAGTGTCCTTTCATACTGCATCACAGTGTGGTCCGCTGGTTTGACATCAACTGATAGGAAGTGCCTACAGAGGGTGGTGAATACGGCACACGATATTATGGGCTGTCCCGTGAATCCGCTGGATGAAATAGCGGAAGAACGTTGCCTCAGGAGAGTGAGGAAAATTCTCTGGGATGATGATTCACACCCTGGCCGGCACTTTCTTGATCTGCTGCCCTCGGGCAGAAGATATAGAAGCATGATTAGTCGCACCAACAGGGTAAAGAACAGCTTCTGTCCGTGGGCTGTTAGGCTGCTGAATGAAAAGATAACAACAGGGCAACTGACTTTGGTGGGTGTGCGTCAGTAAACGAGGGGAATTAAGACTAAGAGAGCTGAGGGGGGGGGGGTGCTCCTGTAATCTCACTGTAGACAAGTGACAATAAAGAGCCAGTGTGGTGTAGTGGTTAAGAGCGGCGGACTTGTAATCTGGGGAACCGGGTTCGCATCTCCGCTCCTCCACCTGCAGCTGCTGGGTGACCTTGGGCCAGTCACACTTCTCTGAAGTCTCTCAGCCCCACTCACCTCACAGAGTGTTTGTTGTGGGGGAGGAAGGCAAAGGAGATTGTGAGCCGCTTTGAGACTCCTTCGGGTAGTGATAAAGCGGGATATCAAATCCAAACACTTCTATTTCAATTTCAAAAGTCGGGGATAGCAGCACCTACCAGAGAGTCAGACTTGACTGGCTGCTCCACGAGGCAGGGTTAAGCTCCTGTTAAAGAAGAAGAAGAAGTTTGGACTTGATATCCCGCCTTTCACTTCCCTTAAGGAGTCTCAAAGCGGCTAATATTCTCCTTTCCCTTCCTCTCCCACAAGGTGAGTGGGGCTGAGAGACTTCAGAGAAGTGTGACTGGCCCAAGGTCAGCCAGCAGCTGCATGTGGAGGAGCGGGGAATCGAACCCGGTTCACCAGATTACAAGTCCGCTGCTCTTAACCACTAGCAGCTGGGCAACAGATAGGCTTTCAGGATGAATTTGGGTGGAGTTCCTCTTGGACCACTCCAGCACCAAGAGGTTTTTGGGTCTGGTCATGCTGGAACCATTCCTCCCAGTTCCTTTGGGCCACCCACCCTCCTTCTCCCATTCCATGGAGATATCCCCAGGATTGAACCTGGGCCGTTGTAGACACAGAGCAGCTCAGAAGACATCTGCTGATGGACAGAGAAGAAAGGAACCAGGCAGGCCCTGGCAAAGGACACACCTTGGACACAATCATCACCCAGAACAGAGTGCCCACCTTTAATAGCCAAGCACCCACCCACCCCTGGCCGCTCCCCTCACACACTCGTGTTCTCCCCGTAGTCCATGTCGTCGTCGTCGTCGTCGTCGTCGTACCTCTGCGGCGGAAGGTGTCTGATGACGTGACGCGTGGAGACATCCTCATAGTCAAAGAAGTTGAGGTTGAGGTTGCGGGCGATGCGGCGCCCCACGGAATCGAGAAGCTGGGGGGAGACACAGGCAAGGTGGGGCAGGTTGAGCAGGCCTGGAAGGATGGAGCCGTTCTCATCCCTCCAACTCTCAAAGGTGGGGAGAGCCAAGGGCCACCTGAGGCCTGCAGGGGAAACAGAGGGATCTCCCTAACCCTCATCGCCCCTTCTGCTGGACCTCTGCGGTTACTTGACAGAAAGGTCCTTTTTACATACAGATGTGAGTCAGATCCAAAAGTGAAAATGGAGACAAGGTGGCTGCTGGGAAGTGAACTCAGTCCAAAGCAGTAGGAGTAGACTTCAGATAAAATAGCAGTCCAATTATTTATTTTATTTTATGAATTTCTATATTGCTTTATACTTTTAAGAAAAACCTCAAAGGGGTTTACAGCATATTAAATCAATAAAACATAAATAAAACAATCTGGAGAAAGTCCAATATAGAGCATACAGTCAAAGCAACGTAACAGAAAACTAAAATATTACCATTGCAGGGGGTTGGAGTAGATGATTCTACAATTCTACGATTCCATGATTCAGTGGGAAGGGTAATGTGAAACATGCCTCCCTTTCTCATTCAGAAATCTAACATAGGGGACAAAGCCTGCCCCCTTCAGAAATGTGGCTTGCCCCTCTATACACACACAAACTGAGAGAAATGTTTATGATGTATGACCAGAGGCTGCAGGTGGCCATTAGTGCTTAGAATTCCACGGCTAGATCCCAGGATTGGGGTGGGGTCAGTAAAATAGTAGGTCTTATCTGAGAGGGTTAATTATATTTGGAATGCAATCATAAATACAGTTTACGTCCGGTTACGTAAACTTTGGGATACATAAGCATCAAACCCGGAAGTATATTTCCAGGGTTTTGCAGCACACGCATGCGCAGAAGCACTCTAACGCCGCATGTACATGTGCAGAAGCAGTCTCCCAGGTTGCGAAAACCTCAGGATCTGGCCGGACCTCCAGAACGGACCCCGTCTGCAACCAGAGGTACCACTGGACGGTTATATAGTTAGCGGTCTGTGTTTGCCTGAGCTTGAGTCTGGACTAAAGGTTCTGAGCTCCTGTATTCTGAACCGATACATGATATCCAATCACAGAGCATTTCAGGATTTGGGCCTCTGCCATTGGCCCTTGAACTCTGAGTTGTGATTTGCAGCTTGGAAGTTTAGGCAGCCAATCATGTTGGGAGAGGGAGTGGCCCAGGCTTCCAGGAATGTATATAAGCTGTTGTTTTGCCCCTGTTTCCCAGTGATGTAGTTCAAAAAAGTTTCTTGCTGTTATCGCTGTGCTTTGCCTCTTGGGACCCACCTACACTTCAACTACCTAAAGAGCTACCCAGGAGACCGACAGGAGCAGCGCCCCCTTTAAGAACAAGGAAAGAAAAATCAACATGCACACACCGAAGCACACATGCACACGAGAACCAACCACCAGGTGGCACATGTGCAATGTCTCTCCCTATGATCACAGGATGGTAGAGTTGGAAGGGACCCCGAGGGTCATCTAGTCCAACCCCCTGCAATGCAGGAATCACAACGGAAGCACCCGTGATAGTTTAGATTATACAGAAAAGGAAGTCAAGGAGCAGGTACTAGTGGAGTGTTGACGACAACCTAGAGAAACTTTTTGGCCCCACAATGTGTAGGGATTTTTCCCAGTATAGAGATTTTTCTCCCATTGCTGGGGGATCAGAACATGGGAGAGGCTGGATCCGTCCCTGGGATTGTGGGTAAGGGACTCGGAGTATCTTGAGGGTTTGCTGCGGTAGTGAATTTGGGAAATCTTGGTATGTCAAACGCTCTTGCCCTGGTACTTCGCCTGGGGGCGTCTGCCCAGTGAAAGGACTCGCTGTGTTTTGAACTATTGATGCTGTGTGAGTATGGTTTTAGCTAGTTATATTTTACACTTTCCTAGAGGCAGAGGCCAAGAAATGGAGAACCATTAAGGTTTAGGAATCTGCAGGGCCAACTTCTTTCCTGCAGTTGCCATTCAGATTGTTTTGGAAGGTGCTCTCAAGCCAATAAATGCATCAGATATCCTGTGTGAGGCTGGACCTTTGGTCCTCGATCTGCCATGCATCTGGTCAAGACACAAAGCCCTATAACTGGCCCAGTAAGGGTCCACCCCATACCTCAAACTGGTCCGTCAGTGCAGCCAGGGTGAGCACCTCCAGGCGGTATCCATTGATAATGAGGCTGTAGTAGCGTTTTCCGTAGGCTGGAATGAGGAGGAAACAGAGCGTTACTATGGAAGCTGCCATTGCTCTCATGGTCCAGGGTGTGGGGTGCAAAATAGATTGATGTAAATCACCTGTGTGGGGTAATTGATAAAAGAATTGGCTGGATCCCTAGATCCAAAGTGTGGGGCTATACACACTTTAGAAAGAGACCCCAGCAGCGTATTAAAATCACAGTATCATGCAGCGCAGTGAAGCATGAGGAATGGAGGGTGTTTGACATTTTAAATATCCAGTTTACAGGACTCACGCTCTCTCAATAAACAGACCACACCGTTAGTAGGTTTAAATTATGGGTAGGCAAACTAAGGCCCGAGGACCAGATGCGGCCCAATCACCTTCTCAATCCAGCCCATAGACAGTCCGGGAATCAGCGTGTTTTTACATGAGTAGAATGTGTCCTTTTATTTAAAATGCACCTCTGGGTTATTTGTGGGGCACAGGAATTTGTTAATTTTTTTCTTCTTCTTCAAAATATAGTCCAGTCTCCCACAAAGTCTGAGGGACAGTGGACCAGCCCCCTGCTGAAAAAGTTTGCTGACCCCTGGTTTAAATGCTTTACTTACAAACTCTAAAGGTCAGATTCATGTGTTATCCCATGCAGCAGCAAGAAGAACAAAGGCTCTTCTTCAAACATCAGGAAGAACTTTCTGGCAGTAAGAGTTGTTTGACAAGTTGTGAATTCTCCTACCTTGAAGGTTTTAAAGCAGGGGCTGAATGGCCATCTGTCATGGATGCTTTAGCTGAGATCCCTACATTGGAGCGGGTTGGACTGGATGACCCTCAGGGGCCCTTCCAATTCTATGAAAAGCCTTGGGCTTACAAAATACAGGAAATTATTTCTGAGCACGTGGTCAGGGCTTGAAGCAGTCAAGCCCAGACATGTTGCCTGGTCAGTTTCACATGGTGGAATGAGAACTTCACTTCCTCCTCCACATGAGGTGAAGTCTAGGAATAGCACTCTGTGGTCTTAACCCCTTCATGTATTAACTAGTCCTAAACATGCTAGTTATCTTTGGCTGCGCACAGGAGCAGCCGTAGCTGTCATACCAGGTGCAGCTGGTAAAAGGCACATTGTCTAGTCATGGAGCAATGAGCCTGGGTCCAGGAGCAGCCCAGAGCGCATGCCTCCTCCTTCAGGGGCTGATGGGGGTTGCAGTCAAAAACAGCGGTGCAAAGGCTTAAGTGAAGCTTTCATATGAACATAGAAATAGCCAGCTGGATCAGGCCCATGACCCATCTAGTCCCACATTCTGCGGCCAGTTTGCTACCGGCTCACGTCCTAGGTGTTCCTAATACAGTGGTACCTTGGTTCTCAAACGCCTTGGTTCTCAAACGCCAAAAACCCAGAAATAAGTGCTCTGGTTTTCTAACGTTTTTCAGAAGCCGAACATCCACTGCAGCTGTTGGTTATTGTTTCCAGGGCGCCTGCACCAAGCTGCGCCTTGGTTTTTGAACATTTTCGAAGTCAAACGGACTTCCGGAACGGATTAAGTTTGACGCTTTTGCTATTGATTTTTTGTTTTTGTTTTTGAGGCTTTTTCGGTTAATTTGTTTTTGTGACGGTGTGGAACCCAGTTCAGCTACTGACTGATTGATTGTGTGACCGCAGAAATGGATAAAAGGCCCCCATCCAAACAATGACTATAATTAGTGCAGGTAAGAAAAAATAATAATTTTAACTTTTATCATCTACAATACTGCCTTATTTATTTCATAGTACGGTACATTGATTATTGCTTTCATTTTATGGATCAAGGGTCTCAACAGAGAGTAAAATTCATGTTAAATTGCTGTTTTAGGGGTTGTTTATAAAAGTCTGGAACAGATTAATCCATTCTGCATTACTTTCTATGGGAAAGCATGCCTTGGTTTTGGAACGCTTTGGTTTTGGAACAGACTTCCGGAACGCATAAAGTTTGAGAACCAAGGTACCACTGTATATAAACCCCATAGCAGATAGGGACCAGTTAACCTGTGTGTTCCCCGCTTCAGTCTGTGGAGCTGGTGTTGTTTCAAGTGCCACATCGCCCTCATTCTGCACTTGTAAGAAGTCTTTTAGTGTGGCAGCACCTTCACCTTGCGAACTCCCTGCCTCTTGACACTAGCTAGGTGCCCTCGCTGTAATCTGATTTTCTGATTTCCCTGATTTTCTGAAAGCAAGCCTAGCCAGACTTGTAGAAGCTGAATCGTGTCTTTTTAACCTATGGTTGAGTTTTCATTGTCTTTTGAATGCTTTTACATATTTGTTATTAGCAATCTTTTACTGATAACGTCAACATGCAATTTTAATCATGTGTAGGCCACTCACAGGGTAAAACTGTAAAAAAAAGCTCACCAACTTCAATCCTAAAAAAAGCTCACCAACTTTGGTCGGCCCTCACACATGTTCACTTTGTAAAATCTGGCCCTCTTTGAAAAAAGTTTGGGCACCCTTGGAGGTTTTATTACCACCAGACAGTTATTAAATGTTATTAGTTAAAATGCAAAAATAGGATAAGACTGAGTGGGACTTAGCAAGTAGCTTAGCAGGGGGGAGAGATTTGAGGAGAGGTGTTATGTTCTGAGTTGTATAGGATTCAGAAGGCAGCAGTCTGATTGGTTCTAGAACAATAGGATCCAAACTGCAGCAGTCTGATTGGTTCTAGAACAATAGGATCCAGAATGCAGCAGTCTGATTGGTCCACAGGAGCCACCCAATCCAGCTCCAGGTGGAAGTGAATCTACAACCTGTTTGGCCTACAGGAGAATCCTGGAATCGGCCAATCACGTGGGGCCCATTGTGTAAATAATGTATATAAAGCAGACATTCTGGGGGAACTTCCATTCCTCCTCGCCACTATGAGCTGAATCAAGAGCATGAAATCCACTCTCGACTCTGAGTCTATTTCAAGAGGGAAGGCCTGGAGGTAACGGGAGAGGAGGAGGAGGAGTTTAGCAGAGGAGGCGACAAGGGTGCCTTCTACATGCCCCCCCCCTCCGGCCCTGCTGGTGGTACCATCGGGCTGGGCTATGAGCCGCACGTAGATCTGATGCAGCGGTCCCTCCTGCCAGAGGATGCCTTTGATGTAGAACTGGTAGACCTCCTTGATGTGGTTGATGATCAGCCGGCGCTTGTGGATGTTGCTGATGGACAGCCAGAGTCCGGTCAACATGCCAAAGACAAAGAAAACTGTGAAGTCTTGAGTGCCCTGAAAGGAGAGCAAAGGGCCCAGGCAGAGAAGGTTCGGGGTGCCAGGGGGAAAATGGAGCTTAGAAAGAGGTCCATCAGCTGGAGAACCCTGCTCCTCATCAGGGTCAACCCGTTGCCTCCAGGAATCTCCAAAACAGGGGACTGGAAGGCAAAATCTGTGCCCTACAGCTGCTCCTCAGAGCCAGGTATTCACCTGGACCAGCGTCCCCCAGCCTGGTGCCGTCCAGATGTTTTCAACTGCAACTCCAGTCAGGCCTGAGCCAAATGGGACTGGTGAGGATTGCAGTACAAAACATCTGGAGGGCACTAGGTTGGGGTATATTGGTCTTGGCAATCATTTTTTATTATTTCTATGCGATTTTACACACTGTTTACTTACCAAGCAAAATCAAATTATATTAATTTTACCAAAATATCTTTTGAATTCCCCTAATATTTGGAAGTTGGAAGTTGAAAATTTCAACCCAGTGTCCCGGTGTTTTGCACTGTCTGTATCATGAGCTTACAGGTCAGGTGAGCCAGAGGGGTCATGATGACTGAGGTGTATAAAATTAAGCAGGACATGGATATAGTTGATACAGAAACGCTAGAATTTGTGGACATACGATGAAGCTGAATGTCTGAAGATTCAGGGCGAATAAAAATAAGTCCTTCAGAGTTAAACTGTGGAGGCAGGGATGGCCACAAACTGGGGTGGCTTTCAATGGAGAAGAGGGGTTCTTGATGGCTCCTAGCCTGTGCTTTTTTCTGGGGGTACACAGGGGTATGCATATCCCTAAGCATTTTGTGAATCTAAGTTTGGCCTCATTGAAGGGAGACCAGGATTCTGGACTAGATGGGCCATTGGCCTCATCCAGCAAGCTCTTCCTGATACCAATTTGTACAAACACACACGCGGCCCATCAACTTCACAGAAGAAGCACAGTTGAGGCTGTCTACTTGATTGCATCAGTTCCCTAGATGCAAAATGGGAGCAATGGTGATCTGTCTTACAGGACAACTCCCTTTTATATTCCTATTCAATTCTGTGAATGTACAGTGGAACCTCAGGTTGTGAACGATCCGTGCGTGAGGCACATTCGCAACCCTGTGCATGCGCAAAGCACGAATTAGCTCTTCGGCGCATGCGCAAGCGCCAAAACCTGGAAGTAACCCGTTCTGGTACTTCCGGGTTTCGGCGCGTCCCTAACCTGAAAATGCGTAGCCTGAAGCACCTGTAACCCAACGTACCACTGTACCTGGGAGTTTGTGGAGGAATTAGCTGGCGCCCAACAGCAAAGTGGTGTCAGGAGAGACAACAGAAAGAAGGCAAAGTCAAGAGAGCAGCAAAGGGACTAGCTCAATACTTTTACGGGAAAGCTGCGTTCCCACAGCGGGGGAATTGCGGCAAGACAAATACATCTCGTTGGTACCTGGTTCTCAACAGTGGCAAGAATCATGTGCCTACCCGTGGTGATTTGAAGTGAAGTATGCTGAGCCCCAAAGAAAGCAGGAAAATCACCAGTCCCTTCCAGATCATGTCCTTGTAATATTCAATCACAAACACTGTAGGGGGGGGGAGGCAGAAAGGGCAAAATTCAGGACTAAGTCCCGCGGAGCTGAGCTACAGGCCAAGTCCCCAACCTCCCTCCCTCAGCCCAGGCCACAGAACCCAGCGTCCCCATGGCCAGAGCTGGGAAGCACCCAGAACACAAAATTAGAGCTCCTGATGCACATAAAATTGAAATTGTGTGGCATATTTCAATGACACAAAACATGCGACAGCGGAGAACTGTTTAGACACCTTTTTATTTGGGTGAGCAAGCTAAGACACAGACTCCCCCTTGCCATCATGAAGATATTCTGAAACACGGAAGTTTAAGCAGCTAAGTTTCCCTGCCTAACCCCAGACATGCATCTTGCCTGAGAGTAACTCCGGAGAATAGCTCCCTCTCTTCTCCCGTGTCAGAGACAGGAATAGGGCTGGGTTTGTGGGATGAAAATAGATCTGACCCATGTGTGGGTAAATTAACAAAAGAATAGGCTGGGTGCCTGGATTCAAAATGTGGGCCTTTGCACACTCTCAAGGGGGAGACAGCCCCCAGCAGGGTTAAAAACACTCTTAAGATAACTAGCAGCATAGTGTGAAATATGAGTTATTAGACCCTTCTCCATATCCCATTTAGTCTGCCTTAAAACACGTCTCCTCTCTCTATCCCTGTAGCAATGACACACAGTGTTAAGTATGTCTAAAGGCTTTCCTTACTAAATCCAAAGGTCTGATTCAAGCACTGATCCATGCAGCAGCAAGGGGTAACACAGGCAGATTACTCTTGGGTGCAAAATGCACAAGATAGTTTCAAACATGTAATCTGAACTTGCTGCAAGTTCAGACATGGCTGGAAGAGATAGGTAGCCATGTTGGTCTGCCATAGTCAAAACAAAATAAGAAAAATTCCTTCCAGTAGCACTTTAAGAGACCAACTAAGTTTGTTATTGGTATGAGCTTTGGTGTGCATGCATGAATCTGAAGAAGTATGCATGCACATGAAATCTCATACCAATACCAAACTTAGTTGGTCTCTAAGGTGCTACGGGAAGGAATTTTTTTATTTTGTTTTGATGGCTGGAAGAGTGTGAGAAAGGAAGAGAAGCACTTTCACTTCCTCCCTCACAGGGGAGGCATGACCCAGCTGAGTCTAGGAACATGGCTCTGTTGTCTTAACTCCTTCATGCATGAACTAGCCCTCATGCACAGTTATGGGGAGGCTGGGGTGGGGGGAGATACCGCTTGATGGTTCCCTACGATGTGTGCAATGGTTGCTAGAGCAGACTTCAAGTAGAACGGTGGCCCGTCTCAGGCAGTCCTCCAACCGTCCTCAGCACAATGAAGAAGACCCAATAAGTCTTCCTAAGGCTTCACTCCTCACCTTTGGGCTGCTGTACTTGGAACGGAAAATACTTGTTCTCCTTGAGAAGCTCAGGGAGGTTTTTCTCTCTGCTGGCAAAGCTGCAATGCCAGAGGACCAGGGGGCCCTTGAGTATAGCCTTGGCCATCCTGCTGGGTCTTCAAGGGAGCGTCTCTGCACTTTCTCCTTCCTGGAAAAGAACTGCTGGGGAGAAGAGGGAGGACACTTGTCACGGGCCGGACAGACTGTGGCTGCAACTCCTATCAGCCCTTTTTGAATGGTAAGCATTTGCAGATTCTTAGGGTAAAGGTAAAGGGACCCCTGACCATTAGGTCCAGTCGTGGAGGACTCTGGGGTTGTGGCGCTCATCTCGCTTTACTGGCCGAGGGAGCCGGCGTTTGTCCGCAGACAGCTTCCAGGTCATGTGGCCAGCATGACTAAGCCGCTTCTGGCGAACCAGATCAGCGCACAGAAACGCCATTTACCTTCCCACCAGAGCGGTACCTATTTATCTACTTGCACTGACATGATTTCGAAGTGCCAGGTTGGCAGGAGCTGGGACCGAACAACGGGAGCTCACCCTGTCTCGGGGATTCAAACCGCCGACCTTCTGATCAGCAAGTCCTAGGCTCTGTGGTTTAACCCACAGCACCACCCGTGTCCCCTTTGCAGATTCTTACTTACCCCTTAAGAATCTGACTTCCTTTCCTTAGAAAGACTGCCTCTGTCTTTCAGAGAAAGTGTTGCTAAAGAAAAGCCAGGACCAAGAACCAGGACCAACCAGTGCCCAAATTATTTCTGTGCACCTTTTTCCACCTGGTCCTGCAGCAGATGTGGGACAGTCATGGGACAGCTTCCGTAGCAACGGTGGCCAACAGAATCCCTCATCCCCATGGAAACCGGGCTTACACCGCAGACAAGACCACAGCTGCTGCCCTCTGCAGAATCACGGAGGAACGTGCTTAATTCAAGGAGTGACACACACACACACACACACACACACACACACCGTGCCTCCCTCTTCACTTTCTCCTCCCCAAGAGCTGAACATAAGACCACATCTCACCAACCTGAATGGGAAGCTTGCTAGAGTTAAAGTGGAATGTCATTCATTTATTTATTAAAAACAGTTGTATACCACTGTACCATAAAAATGCGTATCAAAGCGCTTTAGAGCAGTAAAACATAAACCAGTACAATAAAAGCCATGTTAAGAAGATGAAAACAGACATCCATTGACTATTGTGGAATGTTATATTCTTAATTGCCTGCACAGGCCTGGCAGAACAGGAAAGCTTTCAGCAGGCATATGAAAGTTGGCACAGAAGGCACTAACTGAATCTCTAGTAGGAGAGAGTTCCACAGGACTGGGCCAATGACACTAAAAGCTCACTAAAGGATCTTCTAAATCACATCCCTGACATGGGTAGGCAAAACAAGTCAACGTTCAATGGCAGCAACTTCCCCCAGATGTTACGAATAGCAGCTCCCCCTTATCTTCCTAGTCTAGATTGGACAAAGTGTTTTTAGGGGGTCCAGGTGCAAGGATAAGAAAGCATCTGGAAGTTGCTGGATAACTCCTGTTTGAGCAACCAGCTTTCTACAACCCAGGCCCAGAGAGAACACAGAGTCACACCCACTGTGCAAATTTTAAAAAACTCTTTTATTCTGGTAGAGTTTGGAGCTACAAACAATAGAAAAGACAACAGAAATAAGTTACAAAAAAGGTGGGGACACAGCAAGTAGAATGTTTCCCCTCCCAGTAGTGCAGCGAGAACATCACAGTCTCTTTTCTCCTTGCAAGGGACAGATCCTGCACCTCTGCTGCCTTGAGAAACGTGTAAGACCCCTCTGGGAAAGGTGTGGGTGCTGAAAAGGACAGGAACTTGGCTTGCTGAGGCAAGGAGAGACAGAACTGATCCTCCTGTTACGCTATTCCTGGAGAGGCAGCTGCTATGAGGCATCTCCTGGTGTGGCTGGCTCTTCCGAGCTGGTCAGGAGCTGCTGCAAACACTGCCGGATTTCAGCGTAACCCCGGTACACCTTCTTCATGCCCCGTGGCAAATGGCGGCAGGATGACAGGTTGAGGTAGCTGAGAGCAGGGCAGCTGGCAATCAGGGTGCTTATGGGGAGAAGGAAGGGAGATCAATGTTAAGCTCCTTCTCAACCTTTCTGGTGTGGGGAATTGGCAAAACATTAGATTATCACAAGGCCACTGTAATATGACAGTCAGTAACAGGAAGAAACACCAATAGGGTTCCAAAGGGCTGATATGCCTGTGCTTTTCCCCTGAAGGCCACAACTCTGATCAACCCAAAGCTTGGAGGAAGACGCACATGCCTTCCAAAATGTCTCAAATGGGTTGAAAACAAGAGATTCCATAAATGTGAAAACAGTGCAAAGTTCCTCCCAACTACTCAGGAATGTGGCTTCCGTCCCATCGGGGACAGGGGGCTTCTGGGTGGGAAAGCTGGCCTGAAAAGCAGCCATTATTCAGGCCAGGCCTGCCAACAAGTGAATTCTGCAGGGCGCAGCATTCCGGGCCTGGAGCTCAAGCCAATGGATTGTGGTCGGTCTGGGCATTCCCAAGGTAGACTTGCCTGCCAGGCAAACCGAAGCCACCGCAGGGAGCAACATTCAGCAGAGGTCATGTTGTGAGTGGCACTTGCTACTTTTTGGTCTAACCATAATGCTACACAAACCAGAAGAAATCCACCGCCTCTGCTTTTGTACTGCTGGCAGTCATCTACACAGCTGCCTTTCAGCACCAGACGGAGGGTGTTTTCATTTCCCCAAAGATCCAGATAGTGATGAAACTGTTTTTGACTATTGCTGTTTTATTTTCTTAAAAAAATTATTAAGATGTATGTTTTAAGCCATAGTGAAATTGTTTGCTTGTTTTTACTTTGAAGGGTTATGGATATTAAATGATTATATAGATATATTCAGCAGGAGCAAGACACAGCCCTGAAGTGGTTCTGTCCAAAGATTCTCACCTTTCCTCTAAGGAAGGGAGCACCCAAGTAGTATATAAGTGGCCCCCACATTGCTTTCCTCCAGAGCTGAAGAGAGCTGGCTTGGGACCTAGTTGGAGGAGGGGGAAAGATGATCTCAGGGGAAACCCCCGCGGCTCACCTGACTGTATGGAGGGCAGCCTTGGTTCCCGTGAGGTTGAGGGAGCGCAGGACTGGCTCCCCTCTGGCGCTGTCTCCCTGAGTGAAGGCAGCCATTGCTTGCTCCAGATCACTTTCGCTGAAGCTCTGCCCGGTCAGATCCAGCTCTCTCAAGCTGTGGTTCCACTTCCAGGTGATGAGGGGGCTGCCTTGGAGGGGCAGGTGCAGGTGGCTGGCACTACAGTACAGGCCCAGGTAGAGTTGCTCTAGGTCTGCGGAAGACATCTGGTGTCAGGAGGGATAAGCGTAGTGACAGCAAGGAAACGTACAATGATTAAATAATAAAATCACATGAGACAACCGCCACGTGGATGTATCTTACACCAAACAGGGTTGGAAGGCCAAACTCATTATCCAGTGATAAAGCCATGTTTCACTGAAACAAATATAATCGCTATCGCCACTGCTTTTGACTGGGGCAGTCCTGTTTTAGATAACTCCTAAAAATCCCATGTACCATCCTCTTGCCATAAACGGCAAGCCGGACAACTCTGCTAAGGGCCCCTTATGAGGTGGCCAAGAGGACCTCCCTACACCCAAGATCTGTGTAGTCTCAACTTCATGTGCCTGAGAACTCTAAAACTACACACGACAAAAGCAGAGCTGTGTGCTCTACACACACAATTTACTTCACTTGGTTTTGCATTCAAATTCCCCTTTCCCCTCGCTGAGTTCTTTTGTCTTTGGGGGGAATAAATGCCTGAAAGAATGGCTGCACAGAGATAATACACGCAGAAGGGGAAGGCTCAGCTTCCTCCACAAGCATGGCACCCATATTGAAGAGGAGACCTTATTCCCTCAGGCAGCAGCCCAGCAGTACAGTGGTACCTCAGGTTACATACGCTTTAGGTTACAGACTCCGCTAACCCAGAAATAGTGCTTCAGGTTAAGAACTTTGCTTCAGGATGAGAACAGAAATCGTGCGGTTGCAGCAGGAGGCCCCATTAGCTAAAGTGGTGCTTCAGGTTAAGAACAGTTTCAGGTTAAGAATGGACCTCCGGAACGAATTAACTACTTAACCTGAGGTACCACTGTATTAGGGACGCAGGTGGCGCTGTGGGTTAAAGCCTCAGCGCCTAGGACTTGCCGATCGAAAGGTCGGCGGTTCGAATCCCTGCGGCGGGGTGCGCTCCCGCTGCTCGGTCCCAGCACCTGCCAACCTAGCAGTTCGAAAGCACCTCCGGGTGCAAGTAGATAAATAGGGACCGCTTACCAGCGGGAAGGTAAACGGCGTTTCCGTGTGCGGCTGGCCACGTGACCCGGAAGTGTCTCCGGACAGCGCTGGCCCCTGGCCTCTTGAGTGAGATGGGCGCACAACCCCAGAGTCTGTCAAGACTGGCCCGTACGGGCAGGGGTACCTTTACCTTTACCTTTTTACCACTGTATTAGGTAATGATTCAATTCAGCATAAGGGAGCTCCTCCAACTCGCAGGTTATAAATGACTGAGCCAGGTCTTGCTTTAAACAAGCAGATTTGCCAACTAAGGTAAGTATGAGCATGAGTGATGGGATAATGATGATGATGATGATGATGATGATGATGATGATGATGATTAGGCTGCCCAGAAAGTGGTCTAGAAAACACAGAGGCGACAGATCCTTCCACACCCACCTGGACAGGGCAGCAGCTCCAACCCCTTGGGGGTGACACGGAAGCAGCCGCGCAGGTCGAGCACACGGAGTCGGCTCGAAGTGCACAGGATCCGTTTCAGCATGCTGTCGTCGACGAAGGAGAAAGAGGTTGTGGCCAGGCACAGCTCCTGCAGCTGCGGGAAGCCGGGGGAAGTGGGAGCCGAGCGGGGAATGGGCTTTGGGTAGCAGATGAGGTTGAGCACGCGCAAGACCTGGAAGGAACAAGCAGAACAGGAGGGTCAGGAGGGCAGCCCTGAGCTCTGAATTACTCATCAGCCACAGGGTAAGGAGACACCAAACCCAAATCTTGTGACCTCCGACCTGAACCCATGGGAGTCAATGTTAGGCGACTGTGGGGTGCTCCAAGGTCTCCCTGTTACACATCTCAGAATAAGAGAAGGCAGCCCCACAACCCCAGTTAATCCACACACACCTGCAGCTGTGGACAAGCTACTTGAAGCTGTTCAATCGGAAGCTGGAAGTGCTGAGTACTTTGCTCTATCTCTGTGTTCACCTCTAGAAGCTGCAGTCCTGGGCAGCTGCCATTCTGGAAAGCAAAGTCAGATATCAATGACAACCGAAAATGGCACTGGGGTCCAGCAGCACCAGTTAAAACCTAGATTCCACGAGAAGGTCTGATCCTGCACGCCCACCAGCCTAGCCTCAGACAACAGCGGGGTACGAAGTCAAGCTTTCTCTAAAGATCTCAGCTGGTGATCAGTCTCGCTTGGACTACTGCAACGCGCTCTATGTGGGGCTACCTTTGAAGGTGACCCGGAAACTACAACTAATCCAGAACGCGGCAGCTAGACTGGGGACTGGGAGTGGCCGTCGAGACCACATAACACCGGTCCTGAAAGACCTACATTGGCTCCCAGTACGTTTCCGAGCCCAATTCAAAGTGTGGGTGCTGACCTTGAAAGCCCTAAACGGCCTCGGTCCAGTATACCTGAAGGAGCGTCTCCTCCCCCATCGTTCTGCCCGGACACTGAGGTCCAGCTCCGAGGGCCTTCTGGTGGTTCCCTCCCTGCGAGAGGCCAAGTTACAGGGAACCAGGCAGAGGGCCTTCTCGGTAGTGGCACCCTCCCTGTGGAACGCCCTCCCACCAGATGTCAAAGAGAAAAATAACTACCAAACTTTTAGAAGACATCTGAAGGCAGCCCTGTTTAGGGAAGTTTCTAATGTATAATAGGTTATTGTATTTTAGTGTTTTGTTGGAAGCCGCCCAGAGTGGCTGGGAAAACCCAGCCAGATGGGCGGGGTATAAATAAATTATTATTATAATTATTATTATTATTATTATTATTATTATTATTATTATTATTATTATTACCATATGCCAGGAAGTGTTCCTTCAGACACCCTGAGCCAAAGCTGTTCTTAATACAGTGGTACCTCTAGTTACGAACTTAATTCATTCCGGAGGTTGTACATGATTAGAAGTAAAAAACAGCATTTTGAATTGGGGCCGGAAACTGACTGTGAGCCAATGCAGCTCAAAAAGAATGTTGGTCAACAGATGTTGGACATCCAAATCCTATTGGCTTCAGCCACATGGCCAATGGTTAAGCTTGATGGGAGATGCAGCCTCTGCCCCCCCCCCCCATTCCTGGTTTAAAAATAAATACATTTACACCCAGTATTTCCATTGACAAGTTCATGGGAGGGGGGCTTGGATAAACTAAATGCTTTAAGCTGCTAAGGTGGACAAGAGTCAAGCATTCAGGTGGTTTGCCTCAAAGTTTCCTAGGATCTTTTTCACATCCTCAAGCTGAACAAACTGAAAACTATGCATCACAAAACCTCCAGAGTGTAGTCCTTAAGAGACTTCCTTTTTTGGATGTGAGCTGCAGTACTCCAACTACACATCATTAAAATCATTACATTTTTATGCAATACTCCTAATGGGCAAAGTTTTTGCGCACATTGCGCCCTCTCATCTGTCTTTACAACTCTATGGAGTTGGCCACCCTGGAAGAGGGGTACATGACAAATGCAACATGACCCAGAGAGTCCATTGGATAAGCAATTCTGTTACCTTGGTTCTTCCAGATCTACATCCAAGGCTCTACCCCTTGGACCACACTCTCTCTCCAACCCTAACCTTAGGAACAAAAGTGCTACTATGACGCCAACTGAATGAGAGACTGCAAAGCACTTTCTTTCCAAAAAATGGAAAGGTTTTCAAGCACAGCCTAAGGATTACATCTGCTGGAGGTGTTTCAGTTCTGCATGTCCTGCACTGAGTCCCAGGGCGCTGAACTAAATGCACTATGCACCCACTCCACTCTATCATTTGCGAGCTGCCCCCTCAGGAAGCATTGCTCCCAGCCAGAGATTCAACATTGTTTACAATAGTTATTCTGTGACAAGCCAATCCCTGCATGGGGTTTCAGCTAAGTTTACCAAAAGCACAGAAAAAATGGCATTCAGCCGACTGCTGTACGTTAACCATAAATGGCGAATCCGAGAGCCAGCAGCTTCCAGAAAGCTGACCACGGCCGAAGGGTCAACCTGGAAACACAGAAGAGAGACATCGGTTATGGAGCTCAATCTTGCAACCAATCTGCAGCTGAACATCTACAAGAGAAGGCAGTGGGATCCAGGTTCAAGCCACTGGGATCCAGGAACTCTGCCCTCGCCTTGGAGTTGCTGAGCACAGCCACCATTCACCTGAGAATTCTGCAAGTTCAGGCTTTCCAGTTGCAGGCAGGATCCAGCCAGTGCGCACAGAGACTCAGTGGTCACGCCACGGCAGTGGGACAACTTGAGGGATGCAAGGAGTGGGCAGGATTTGCCAATTGCCTAAATAGTCCAGGACAGGAAAGGGAGATTAGTTGACAGAAGATACCTTGCCTCAGGTGTCAAGGTGTTCTACATATTAAGAACACATTAACCTTGCCTCCGGCACCAATGTGCTCTATACATTACGGAAAAAAACAGCACTATATCACAATAATTAAACAAAATGGCAGCAGTTGTCTTGTTTTGCATCTTTTGCCCACTTCCAAAATTTGGGTTTTTGCAGGCCAGTAAAAAGGATGTGGGTGGCGCTGTGGGTTAAACCACAGAGCCTAGGACTTGCCGATCAAAAGGTTGGCGGTTCGAATCCCCATGATGGGGTGAGCTCCTGTTGCTTGGTCCCTGCTCCTGCCAACCTAGCAGTTCGAAAACACATCAAAGTGCAGGTAGATAAAAAGTTACCGCTCCGGCGGGAAGGTAAACGGCGTTTCCGTGCGCTGCTCTGGTTTGCCAGAAGCGGCTTGGTCATGCTGGCCACATGACCTGGAAGCTGTACGCCGGCTCCCTTGGCCAATAAAGCGAGATGAGCGCTGCAACCCCAGAGTCGGCCACAACTGGACCTAATGGTCAGGGGTCCCTTTACCCTTTACCTTTAAAAAGGAATAAGATTGCAGTAGCCTCACCCACCTTCAGGACAAAAGGCACGTGGCTTTTCCAGTGGCAAAGAGCAAAGTCTCGGAGGTGAGAAAACCTGCAAGGAGCAAGTGCATAAAATGATTCCGCGTTCCGGACCTGATGCATATAGGCTCCAGAGGAGCAGGGAGACGGATAGGGAAGCCACAGAGTCACTGCCAAAGAAAAGGCGGTGAAATCTGGCAGGTGACTTATGCTCCTCACATTCCAAGACTGTATCCCCCACAAAGAAAAGCAAATACTCACCGGTTGGCAACCAGCCACCCCATTGTGTCTAGGACTTTCTTCTCCAGAACAGAATGTTTTTGGCCTGGGGCAACCCAGCAGTGGCCAATAGTCACCTTCTGCCAAAGTGCAGGGTTGGAAGCCGCTCCATACCAGAGACGACACACGCGAGCCACCCTAGAGATAAAACCAGTCATTAGACTGTCACGTCTCACAGGGCCACTGGGCATGACAGCGACTCACTGTGAGTATCTGGAAAAATAATGCATGCTCTATGGCTGCCTTTGCCAAGCTGGTGCCCTCCAGATGTTTCGGACTACAACTCCCATCAGTCCCAGCCCGCACAGCATAGTCCAAACCACGAAGACGGGACCAGGTTGACAAAGGCTGCTCTGTGGGATCTCTTGCTTCTCCTCAGGCAAGATGCTTTCCTGCCCCTTGGCTGCGGCCACAGCGCTCCATTTACCTACAGAGGAATGGCACTGAGCCTTCCGATGCCACAACATGGTGGAATATCTGGACCAGGATCTCCACTGGGAGGCACTCGCCCCAGGAACCTCCAGTTGCTGGCTGGGTGCTGAGGGGGAGTGCCTTGCTTTCTTCTCCTTGATCCTCAGCAGCCACATGCCGGTTTGCCAAAGTCTCTCCTTCTACGCGTTTCCTCCCGTGTGGAAGCGCCTGCTTCTTCAATCCCTTCTTCTTCTGCTGCTGCTTCTGCTTCCCTTTCTTCTTGGGCACTTTCCGGAGCGGCCGCTGTCGTGCCTCCTCCACGTTGGAAACTATCAGCAGCATGTCATTGTCCGTCTCGTGCACAAGGTAATGAGGGGCAACTCTCCGAGGGGCTTTGCGAGCCGCCGCCGCCTTCTTCTTCTTCTTTGCTGGGGCCTGGCCGGCAAGCCCTGCCTTCCCCCTCACTTCTGCCCCCCTCTTGCGGGGAACCCGTCGCAGAGAGGAGGGGGGCATCCCTGGAGACAGCTCACTCCCTCCAGGCTTCTCATCCATGCTGGCCGTCTCATTTATGATCATAAGGGGGTGTCCAGTGAATTCTTCCTGGGGAAACGTGAAAGAACAACCATTGTGGCAAGAAGGGATAACAGAATTTATATACCCCTGGTGGTTATACAGTCATACCTCGAGTTGAAGTAACTTCAAGTTAAGTATTTTCGGGTTGCGCTCCGCGGCGACCTGGAAGTAACAGAGCGCGTTACTTCCAGCTTTCGCCGTTCATGCATGCGCAGAGGCTCAAAATGACATAACGCGCATTCGCACAAGCGGCGAAACACGACCCGCGCAGATGCGTCTTATGTTTACTTCAGGATGCGAACGGGGCTCCGGAACGGATCCCGTTCGTATCCAGAGGTACCACTGTACAGTTCTTTCCCCCAAGTTATCCAAGTCCTTGAAATGTACTATTTCAGTAAGTCATAAAGCAGGCCCGTCTCATTATTCCCACGCTGTGTGTGCGCGCACAAACACACATGTGTCCATGGCACTTCCTTAAGGCCACATCATGAGCTTATGGCTCAGCTGAGCTGGGGCTTCCACCTCACAGCTCCTATTTGCAACGAGAATCTTCTCCACATTCAAGGAAGTCTAAGGTCTGACTCTGACCGGCCTTGCCTAGAGCAAGAAGCCACCCCCTTGCTCCTTACAGGCTTCCTGCTGCCAGGGCACAAGCGGGCTGAAGCCACCTTCCAGAGCCCCCTTTCCTGCCAAATGCCAATGGAGTGGCTGGGGAAACCCAGCCAGATGGGAGGGGTATAAATAAATATAATAATAATAATAATAATGATAATGATAATAAATGCCTATAGGGCATGAGAGAGTAGCTCTTCTTCTTCCCCCCGGTGCCCAGACGCTGCCTCATCCAAGCCCCGTCCCTTCACTCCTGCCATCAACGCTCAGTAGTGGTTAAGAGCGGTGGACTCGTAATCTGGGGAACCGGGTTCGCTTCCCCGCTCCTCCACCTGCAGCTGCTGGGTGATTTTGGGCCAGTCACGCTTCTCTGAAGTCTCTCAGCCCCACACACCTCACAGAGTGTTTGTTGTGGGGGAGGAAGGGAAAGAAGAATGTGAGCCGGTTGAGACTCCTGAAGGGGAGTGATAAAGCGGGATATCAAATCCAAACTCTTCTTCTTCTTGCTTTGGCTGGGGAAATCGCAGCCGCCAAGGGAGCCAGGTGCTGGGGAGTTTGGCCCTGTTATAAGAATTTTAAGGTCATATATGTGTGTGTGTGTATCTGTGTATGTTCATAAATGTACCAATGTCTGGAGCAGCACAGGGAGACCTTCCTGAAACCATTCTGACTCCCAAACTGACCCAACGTTTCCTCTGCAAGGAGGGAGGGGGTGAGGGAATCTCCCCATTGTCTCAGGAATTGGGAAAGCACCATTTCAAAGGAATGGCCAGAGGACCAGGAAAGGCAATCAGATAACCTGCCAGACAGGAAAAACAACAACACTCAGATTTCTGTTGTAGACCGCCCTTTCTGGGATGTAGGTATGATGTATCTGGGGGTGGTCTTGGACTCCAGGGCGGGCAATTTAAAATGTCTATATAAGGGCTTGCACACCTTAGTTCTGGGTTCCTCCTCCCTCCTGCGTGTGGGGAGTGAGGACCCCGTTGCAACAGATCAAGAAAGCTCAGGCTTACCAGCTGCTTTGCTTCTCCATATTCTCTGCTTGCCTCTGTTCTCTTCTCCTACCAATAGGGAACCTAGGGAAGGGCTCTATGGGGGCTCTTGGATACCCCAAAGGGGAAAAGGGCAGGTTTTGTTTCCCACAGCCCCTCAGAGAGGGAGCGGGGGATGGACTGGCCGCCCAAGGGCCGCCCGGAGGACTCTGGGAAGGAGGAGCTGCTCCCTGGCGCCGCGGGGCATTGTGGGAAGGCAGGCCGGGCGGAGAGGCGCGCAGGGGATGCTGGGAAAGAGCCGCGGAGGGGAGCGAGCCAGGCGCCGCGCGGAGCATTGTGGGAAGGAGCGCGTCGGCGCGGGGGATGCCGGGACGGGGCCGAGCGGAGGCCCGCCGCGCCCTTACCTGGCCTGCGGGGCTTCCGCCGCGTCCCCTCAGCCGGGCGGGGCTCCCGGCGGAAGGGGCGGGGCTTCCGGCGAGGGCGGGGCCTCCAGGCCGTCCTCCTCGCGGCCAGGCTGCGTCCCGCTCGCCGCCGCCGGCAGCACGTGAGTCGCCCTGCTCCCCCCGCCCCCCTCAGCCGCTCCTCGGGGTCTCCCTCCCCCCCCTTCCCTCCGCGGGGAGACCCCTTGGGGCAGCAGCCGCTTCGCTTTCCACAGGCCGGGACCCCTCGAGGTCATCCCGCGCAGGGGAATGTGGGCGGCCCTCCGGAGCGGGAGGAAGCCCGCGGGGCCAGGCCGGGACAGGCGCCCTGGAAAGTTCCTTCGGGAGGGAGGCCAAGTCTGCCCGGCGCAGCGCCCTTTGTCCCCCGGGACCGGCTTCTGGGAGGCCCCAGGCATGACAGGCAGGGTAGGAAGGCCCTTATTACTATTATTATTATTATGAATGGCTGTTTGTTTTCCCCTCCCGACAGCCCAGCCATCGATATTCAGTGGGATAGTTCCTCCTCCGAACATGGAGGTTCTCTTTAGAGAGAGCGGCTTCTGGCCGGCAATAGTTCAGTCACCCTCCGTGAATTTGTCTAATCCCCTTTCAAAGCTGCCTAAGCCTGTAGCCATTGCCTCTTCTCAGGGCACGGAGTTCCATAACTTAATTCTGGATTTTGTCTGCTCTGAAATTAATTTTGCTGGCCTGAATTCTAAAATTATGAGCGGGGGGGGGGGGGACCTGTCCCTGTCCGCCTTCTTTACACTCTGCATAATGTTGTAAGCAATCGTGGCTTTCCTTAACCTTTTTTTTCCTTTTCTAAACTAACATGAGGCACTCATGCCAAGCACTTTAATCTTTCCTAGCAGGGAAGATGTTCTTTGCCCTTGGTCACACTGGCTGCCCTTTTCTGCATCTACAATTCATTTTTGGAGATGTGACCAGAACTGAACACATTATTCCCAGTGTGGTCGCACCATAGATTTGTATAAAGCCAAGATTCTGGCCGTCATGTTTTCTGTACCTTTCCTGATAACGCTGAGCACAGAATTTTCCTTCTCCCTCACCCTGGGTTATTGCATATTAATTTGACATTTTCATTGAGTTACCCACCAGTGATCTCTTTCCTGGTCAGTCACTGCCTGTTCAGACCCCAGGACTGTGTACCCGAAGGGGTTGGGGGGTGTTTGCCCTTTTAATGCCCATTCAGCCACTTTGGAGAGGGGCTTTTGGAGCTCTCTGAAGGCCACTTGGCCTTTTGCCATCCTGAATAATTTGTTGTTATCTACAGCCTAGGTCACTCTGCTGCTCGCTCCTGACTCCAGATAAGTTACATATAAGTTCAAAAGCACAAGTCCTCTAGACTAGAGGCTCAGCTTCTTACTTCCCTCCATTGTGGGACCTGTCTGCTTACTCCTAACCATCTGCTTCCTGTTCTTTGCCCAGGTGCTAAATCATGGAAGGCCCTTTCTTTCATCCCTTGTGTTGTGCCTCTTAGACTTCAAAGTGTAGAAATATTCTTTGTTTTTGCTGCGGCAGACTTACTCCCTTTCCTGTTTGGAAGCTCTTGATAAAGTTCTCACTTGGAGTTGTAAAGGGCAATGAGTAACTTAAGGGATGAGGAGCAAAGTCTGCTGCTGCTGCTGTGCTACTGGGGAGCTTGCAACTGCCTGGTTGAGAGAAAGACTGATGGGAGCAGGGGTGTCCTGATTTAGGTGCTGAGGATATTAGAGAAATTAGCTTAATGGCTTGTTGGAGGTGGCAAGTAAGAGAGTTGCATTAAGAGAATCTGGAGAGACTGATGAGAACTCCTCTGTTTTGTAGCACCCCACAATGAAGATTTGGCTGGAGGAGAGGGCAGGGGAAGAAGGACATGCATTGAAAGAGTGAGTTACCCTTTTGGTCTTACATCTTACATTTGCATCTTAGCCATATTCTTAAGGCAAGTATAAGGAACATACGTGGCCCTTCTGGTATTGATACGCTCCAACTCCTACCTGCCCTGACCGTGGACAGTTCTAGCTGTGGCAGGTGGGAGTGGGAGTCCAACAAGACTGGGAGGACCACCGTTTGTGCTGAAAGAGACAGGGACCTGTCCAAGGCCATCAAGCAGAGCAGGAATTCGACTCTGGCCACCACTTTCATTTCAGCAGCACATGCTGGCTTTCGATTCTGCTGCTGATAGGCTCTGTGCTTCCAGGTTCCTTGACCCGGGAGAAGTTAGCCGGTGTTGCTGTGACATCGCTTGAACTTTCCGTCCTCCTTGGTTGCCGACCTCAGAATTGATGCTTCTCCCTCTGCAGTCACCCAGAGGGGTTTGTGCCTGAGACTGGTGGAAGGTAAGGTTTCTGTGCCTCTTCTCTTTCTAGTTACAGGTAGGTAGCCGTGTTGGTCTGCCATAGTCTAAACAAAATACAAAAATTCCTTCCAGTAGCACCTTAGAGACCAACTAAGTTTGTTATTGGTATGAGCTTTCATGTGCATGCAAACTTCTTCAGATACACTGAAACAGAAGTCGTCAACAGGTTTACCACACCTATCAGCCAATCACCCATTCCCACCCCCCTTCTGAGTAATACCCCTCCCCACCCTCTCACTATATATAAGGGTCTGGTGACTTCTGTTTCAGTTTATCTGAAGAAGTTTGCATGCACACGAAAGCTCATACCAAGAACTAACTTAGTTGGTCTCTAAGGTGCTACTAGGGACGCAGGTGGCGCTGTGGGTTAAAGCCTCAGTGCCTAGGACTTGCCGATCGAAAGGTCGGCGGTTCGAATCCCTGCGGCGGGGTGCGCTCCCGCTGCTCGGTCCCAGCGCCTGCCAACCTAGCAGTTCGAAAGCACCTCCGTGTGCAAGTAGATAAATAGGGACCGCTTACCAGCGGGAAGGTAAACGGCGTTTCCGTGTGCAGCTCTGGCTCGCCAGAGCAGCGATGTCACACTGGCCACGTGACCCGGAAGTGTCTCCGGACAGCACTGGCCCCTGGCCTCTTGAGTGAGATGGGCGCACAACCCCAGAGTCTGTCAAGACTGGCCTGTACGGGCAGGGGTACCTTTACCTTTACCTTAAGGTGCTACTGGAAGGAATTTTTTTTTTTTCCTTTCCCTTCTCTTTCTGCCTCCCTCGATGTTGGCAGTTGGGAATGTTTCAGGTAGGAATGCAAGAGAGCGTTGTTCAACTTATTTATGCAGATGAGGCCCATCCCTAGAATGTGCAGAAATAAATTTAAAAAGTGCCGTGGGGGTGGGGGCAGCTTCTTGCCTGTTGGGGCTGGATTTTGGCAGGGAGAGCAGATGTTTGTGGTGCCATTATGGAATTGGACATACTCCCAATTTCTCTTCCTTTCAGGCAGGATGCCATAACTTGCTCCATGGCAGACGAGGCAGCCTGCCTGCCTGCCATTTTCCCTTCTAAGGCAAACTTGTTTTGGTGAAGGGAAGCTGTGCTGGAGCATCAGCTATTCCTGCACGAGGGGCTTCTTTGAGCAGGCCAAGGTCCTCTGCTTTCATCTGCAAATCCAGGTGCCTCGTACCAGGGTCAGAAACTCCCATTGTTCTAGGCGCATTTTGCCACAGGGAATTTAATTAGCGCAAGGAGTTTCTGAGCTCTGGGTGCAGTCCTGCGCCTGAGATTTCAGAGTAAAACTGCAGAGTGGAAGGAAAGGAGGACCTTTTTCTGCCTCCCTACTTCCAGCTCCTCTCTGAAGACTGGAGAAGAGACCCTCTTAGGAATATTAGGGAGATGGGCAGAGGAATGACCAGACCATGTGAAAAATGAACACAATATTTTAGCCGCAGTTCGTTGATTTTCAGCTGTGTATTCTTGATATAAAAATGCACGCCTAGACATTCCGTTGTGGTGTCCTTAACCTTGGTTTAAGGTGCCCTTAGCTCCTGGCTTTCGTGTCTCCGTTTCTAACACTGCCTGGTACACATCACTTGGAGAGCACTGCGGTGATTAGGCAGGGAACAGGTGTTGGTTCTGGAACGGTAAACAATCATGGAAAACGGAGGGGAATTACATTGGCCTGTGCCGACATGGGAGTGGTGGCATTAACGTCCCAGCGTGCATTTTTGTAAAGTTCAGAGGGGATTTTTCTTATTCAAGTTGGGGGGAAACTGAGGGGAACATTTTGCTTCCTTTGCGACCGTTGCTTTTTCAAGAACAGGTGGAACGGCCTCTTTTTAGCAATCCGTCTCCTCGGCTGAAGGGAACATGGTTTATTCAGAGAGTAGGAGCATTTGCCTTGACATGTTCTCGGAACATGTGGTGGGAGGAGCGAGGCCGCATGCACAAGTCCTACCCCCTTCTCAACCAACTCCACCTCCAACCTTTGCACATACAGAAGGGAGATCTGAAGCGAGGATCTCTGCAAGTTCAGCTTGCCATCCTCCCATGTCACCAGAAACCCTAGTGGATTTCCGATGCAATAACTTCCCTCTTCAGGCCTTCCCACTTTGCATGCAGAAGTCTGAAGCTATAGCCAATGGGGATGCCTATTCCTGTTCCTCCCTCTCCATGTACGCACTGAACACTGGGGGAGGGGGCTGTTGGCGCAGGAGAAACTCCAGTTGCAGGATCCTATAGCCTTTTCTGGCAGACAGAACTGGAACCTCCTGATATTGAGGACAGAACTCAGGATGCCACAGGCCTTTAAGATCAAATTGAATACTGAGTGCCTGGCAAAGTGATATAAACTCAGATCTACACTTGCTTGCTTTCCAGCCGTTTAGTCTGTCTGTCTTCTACTCATTCAGAAGTATGTCCTCCAACAGGGGTGGGGAACCTCCAGCCCCCGGGCCAAGTATGGTCTCACGTGGGTCCCAGTTTGTCCCCCGAGACTGTTTCCCCCAAAGCATGCCCACCCTTCCCACAATTTTCATCAAGTTCCCTGTGATTGCAGCGCCAGTCCCTGCATAAAGCAGGCTGGAAGCCCATCAGCTGATAGTGGTGCCTTCAAGCCCACTGGGTCAGAGGCTTTTCAAAGCATCAAGCGGGGCTCTTTGCAAGCCCCGTGATAATCACCGTGCTTGAATTCCTAATTACAGGTCATTGAATCTGACCCTCGCCTATCAACCAGATCAGGTTCCCAACCCCTGCACTCAGAGGTTAGGCAAATCCTACAGCCGCCTTGCCTTTAAGCAGAAGCCCGGAAGCCAGGAATTGGATCCAGACAAGTAAATGGAGGAGGAAAGGAACCCCCTGCCTTCCTCTGCCTAGAAACCAGGCAGGTTGTTAGAGGAGAAAACCCCTAATCAAATTGCAGCTGTCTTCAGGGAAGTTTTTAATGTTTGAAGTTTTGTTGTGTTTTTAATGTTCTGTTGAAAGCCGCCCAGAGTGCCTGGGGAAACCTAGCGGGGTAGAAATAATAATTATTATTACTACCTGTGTTCCTCCTCCGCCAGCCACAAGCAGTCTAGTGAATAAAAAATCAGGCTAGTAAAGTTTGTGAGCTTATTTACAAGGCTAACCTAGAGGGTTTGAACTTAATTGTGCATCATGTCATTGCATGTTAGCATATCCTCTAGTGATGCCTGTGCATGTAATTAAGGGGAATTGCAGCTACCCTTTAGTTTGTTACACCATTAAGTGCCATATTTCAGAAGTAAAGTTCACTACAACCACTGCTCTGCCTGTTACATTTCCAAGTAAGGTACCTTTAATGATTTCCACTTATGTAAGTAAATACAAAACAGATCATAACAGATCATTAGCTGCAAGTCAGTTGCATGGAATAGACTTGCAGAGAAATCTGCAGTGTCATGCTCCTTGGCAGAGAATTCACAATTTCATGCTCCTTGTCAGAAAACGATGCTTAGGAGCATCACTTCTAGATAAGGAAAGTCAAGAAACGCCTCTCTTGTCTCTTCATTGCTGATTACACACCCTCCTCAAAGGTAAGGTTTTATTGGGGTGGCAAATCAGGGTGTCAATGGGCAGGAAAGAACCCTGTTTTGTGCTGCATTTTCGTGCAGAGCCTTAGCTTAAAATGAGCTGAGGCTTTTGGAACTTATCAGCTATGAATTTTTCACTCCTGTTATTAAATGCAGGGTGTTTGATCACTACAACCTTATGGTAAAAGTGAAGCCACTGTCTCAGTTCTTATCTTTTAAATATTATCCAAGGGGGAAACTTGTGTGAGTGTGTGTCTGAAAGGCAGGGAGAGGGAGAGGCACACAGGATTGCAGTTCACTGGAGGAAGAGGACACATCAAAACCACAAACCATGGTGGTTCACCAAACAACACATGAGGGACCATCTGGATGGGAAAGGGCCATAGCTCAGCTCCAGAGCATCTCTGCCTTGCATGCAGAAGGTCCCAGGTTCAAGTCCCAGTGGTATCTCTAGGGAGGACCAAGTGAGCCAAGTCTGAAATCCTGAAGAGCCATTGCTTCCAGTCAGCGTAGGCGAGATAACCGAGCCAGACAGACTGCAGCTTCCTGTGTTCCGCCTGCCTCTTTTGACTCACTGGAGGGCTTGGAGCAGCTCATTGCCGTGGGTGACCCAACTGGTCAGACCAACCAGGCAGCAAAGGACAGGAGCCCTTTCTCGTGGGCACAAAGGGCTCGGCTGCTCCTTTCCCAGGCAGCCACAGAGTGGCTTTCCTCCTTCCAGAGCAGTCCTCTGACTCGGACCCCTCCTCCTTACTCTGTCCATGCAGCCTCATGCCCAGGTGGCCACCTCCATCTTCCCCCACGCCGACCACGGAAGGACACGAAAGAGAGAGCCGCTAACTGCCGGTCTGTGATTCTTTCTACACAGAAGCTGATTCCCAGCACATCATCTTTTGCTTAATAATAATAATAATAATAATAATAATAATAAGGTAAGTGATGTACATGCAGCAACATATTTGGAAAGGCAGAAGTACTAACTGGAAGCTGCTTGGTTTCTGTGGAGAATGTGTTATATTGTCTTATACTGATTACTTCGTTTTGTATTGATTTTGTGTTTTGCTTGTTGGAAAATCTCAGATAAGGAGGGAGATCTTGGCTTCCTGTTTTTATAGTATCACTGGTTGTGGCCTTCTGCTCTTTCAAGCAACTGCTCTTGAAAAGTAGAATATGCCATCACCTCTTCATGTTGGATTCAGAGTGCAGCCGCAGGCAAGCGAGAATTCTTGTCTAAATTGCATTTTTTTGTTTGATTTATCTTGTGTGCAGAAACTTGGGCATCCTTCCTGCATGCAGCAAACACCACATTCAGCCCCCAGTTTTGAAATGGGTTGGAGAGGCGAGAAGGTGATGGCAAAGTCTCTCTGCCCGTTCTCAGCCCTGGTAGGGCCACTGCCAAACTGGATGTTCTCAGACTAGATAGGCCAAGGGTCTGGCTCTGCTTAAAAAGGCTTCCTCTCATCATCATCTGCGCATTGGGCCTCTGGTTAAATAGATGTTCATTTCCCCCCCCCCTCCCTCTAGGGATGGCTAGTGTTGTCCCATAAAGTCTCCTGGCATTGCTTATGCTGCAAGATACAGCCTTGCTTCAGATTTCCAGACTGGCTGTCTTCACTCAAGGTAAAAGCTGCGTTGCTCTTGACTTTCCATTCCTCTTGGTTCCAAAAGTCAGTTGTCCCCACAGAGCAGGCTCGCATGTGCTTCCTGACGCAGGGCATAGAGTGCCCTGCCAGGCATTTTGCAGGCCTCTGAGTATCCTGTGTGCAAGCAGGCAGGAGGGATTCAGCCATTGCCATCCCTGCCCCATGCTGCTTTACTGCAGCGTAAAGCTGTGTGCTTGGAGGGAGGGAGGGAGGCGCTGCCCCAAGCAGCTTGCACCCTAAATCAGTGCTTCTCAAACTTGGGTCTCCAGCTGTTGTTGGACTACAACTCCCATCATGGCCAACCACGTCCTGCTAGTGAGGCATGATGGGAGTTGTAGTCCAACAACAGCTGGAGACCCAAGTTTGAGAAACGCTGCCTAAATCTTCCTTCCCCAGCCTGATGCCCTCCAAATGTTTTGGACCGCAGCTCCCTCCAGCCCCAGCCAGCCTGACTGAGGCTGCCAGATTTAGTCAATCCATTTATAACCAGAGCCAGCGTGGTGTAGTGGTTAAGAGCGGTAGTCTCGTAATCTGGGGAACCAGGTTCGTTTCCCCACTCCTCCACCTGCAGCTGCTGGGTGACCTTGGGCCAGTCACACTTCTCTGAAGTCTCTCAGCCCCACTCACCTCACAGAGTGTTTGTTGTGGGGGAGGAAGGGAAAGGAGAATGTGAGCCGCTTTGAGACTCCTTTGGGTAGCGATAAAGCGGGATATCAAATCCAAACTCCTCTTCTTCTAACCTGCCCTTCAACCTCAGGTCTTGTAGGGCAGTACACAGCTGAATTACTTTCTTTTTGAAAACAAAAAAACTAAAGCTTAAAATATGACGCACACGTAATAGATCTTGTGAACCGCCCTGAGACCTGCGGGTATGGGGTTGTATGCCAGTAATAATAATACATCAGTCTTGCATTAGAAGAGAGCAGTTCTTCAGCTCAGCCTTCCCCCAAATGCCAGGAAGGGAAGGTACGTCATTTGCTGACTCCAAAAACAACAAGGCGGAAACGCTTCCCCTGGGGTTCCATGACCATGGAGGCCCTTCTCTGGGCTCTTAACTGCGAAACTATATTGGTTGGTCACTGCTGCAGACCTGAAGGCATGAAGGCCGGCAGATAAGAGGAAAGGCACTCCGTCCCAGCCTGCCATACAGGCCTTTAAACTCCAGCATCAACACCTTAAATTGGCCCTGGTAGCAAACAGCCAGTCGCTGTAGATCCTTAAAGATCAGGGACACCTGTCAGCATCTTGGCTGCCACATCTTGCACTGCCTGCAGCTTCCGGGTCATCTTCCAGGGTGTGTAGCAGTCATCTGGCCAAGAGGTTACCAGAACCTGCCCTCCTGGGGTGGTTCTGCTCCAATATATTCCTCTTGGGGGGGCTGCTCTAGTGTTGGCCAGTGAGGAGAGAGCAGAAAGAGGGGAGGGACCAGCGAGGCCGGGATGGCATGCAGGGGGTGCATGTGGGCAGCTTGGCTTCCTTTGCAGCCCACTGAAGGTGAAGAGCCCACTGGCTCCTCTGTCCTCCCTCCCTCTCTCTCCCCAGGCAAAGAGGATGTCGGCCTCGCTGAGCAGCCGGGCCATCGCCTCCCACGTCCTCGTGGCCCTCTTTGGGATGGGCTCCTGGGTCTCCGTGAACTCCCTGTGGGTGGAGCTCCCCGTCGTGGTGAAACTGCTGCCAGAAGGTGAGGCGCAGGGGCGGGGGGCTGGCTGGCCCCTCTGGCGGGAGGGAAGGAGCCTTGGCTCAGCAGGAAGGAGGTGACTCCTGTGGGGAGGCAGGAAGGGGCGAGGCGGATCAGCCAAGCTCTTGAGGGGCAGGACAGAGAAGGAGGGCCTGGAGGGGTGTGCCCGGACAATGCCACCTCTCTCCTGGCCTTGGCAGGGGCTTTGGTGTCCTGGCTGGGGAGACTCCACGGGCTGCAGCCCCTGCTGGGCTCTGGAAGCATATGGCAAGGCCCCACCCACTCTGGCTGGACCTGGACGTTCTAGGTGCCTCCCCTCCCCCTGTAGGAAAGTAGCCAGCTTCTCGCTTTGCACCTCACTTGCAGGCGCCATCTCACTTCTGTTTCTATAAAGTCCAGAGTGGGGGGCTGGCCCCTCTCCAAGGCTGCCTCCATGCAAGTCCTAAGACTCGGGATGGGTTTCTCCTCTTAAAGACATGCAAACAGTGTGTGTGTAAGAGACAACACGATAGCAGCTTATCAATCTATGCACGCATGGAGAAAGAGGATAGAGAAAGGGTTTTCTCCCTTTTTCACGTAACGCTGCAACTCGTGGGCATCCAAGGAAGCTGTCAGGGGTCCTGGTTTCCCTTTAGGGCACCTGACTGGCCTCTGTGAGAACAGGATGCTGGCCTAGGTGGGTCACTGACCGCATCCAGCAGGCTCTTGAAGAGCTCCAGGGAGACGCTTGGTTTCCTGGTCCTTGGGGAGCGAGTGCTGAGGCCGAGGGACTTGAGACGTCTCCACGGCGGCCCCTCCGTCCTTCATAGCTGCACACGCTGAACCCAGCGATTGCAATGAAAGGAGACTGTTCTTTGCCGCCTTGCCTGGGGAAGGGAGGGGATTATGCTGCTTTCCTTTAGAAAACAGAATAAGGCAGGGAGGCTCCCTGTGATAAGCCCTTCTTTGTGAGAACTCCTTGTTCTGGGCAGAAGCTGCCCTGCCTGGCGTCTGTGTGGAGGCATCACGCTTGCTCCCTCATGGGGGACACAGGGCCTGGCAGACAAAGGAGGCCTTTCTTGCTCCCTTACTTTGCTCGACCCTTCATGGCCGGGTCAGGGGACGTTCTGTAATTCCAGCAGAAAAGGAGAACGTTTCTCCATGTGTCGCTACAAATGTCCTGGCCTTGTGCTGCCTCCTTGAATGGCCGTGATTGGGCTCCTGCAGAGTTCTAGCTGGGGGGGGGGGAGGCAAGAAGTGTGTCAGTTGATGAATGACTGGAGAGCAAGAGTTCAGCTGCAGAGAGAGGATGATGCAATAGCCAAAGTCACCTTGTTTCTGAGCCGCTCAGAAAGCCCCTAATGGAGCTGCTTCTTCTTCTTCTTCTTCCCAGGCTGGAACTTGCCTGCCTACCTGACTGTCCTGATTGCACTGGGCAACGTGGGCCCCGTGAGCGTGACTCTGGCTCACCACTTCGCCCCCGGGCGGCTGAAGGAGCGCTGGCTGATACACGGCATCCAGCTCCTGGCCGTGGTGGCGGCCTTCTTCCTGGCCTTCTTCTGGGACCGCATCGTGGTGGTAGCCGGTGAGCCCCACAGCCTGGCCTTCCTGGTGCTGGCCTTCCTGCTGGCCCTGGTGTGCTGCACCTCCAACGTCTCCTTCCTGCCCTTCATGTACCAGTTTCCCCAGCTGTACATCCGCACCTTCTTCATTGGCCAGGGCCTCAGCGCCCTCCTCCCTTGCGTGCTGGCCCTGGGCCAGGGCGTGGGGCAGCTGGAGTGCCGCAATGGCACCAACGGCACCCAGCCGCACTTTCTGGAGGAGAACTTCTCGGCCACCACCTACTTCTGGATGCTCCTGGCCCTGCTGGTCGTCTCCGCGCTGGCCTTTGCGGCCCTGGTGCTCTGGCACAGCCGCAGCGGCCCTGCGGAGGAGAAGAGCTCTTCCCAGGACAGCGTGAAGACGGAGGAGTCCTTCCCGCTGCAGTCCGAGAGCGTGCCCGCCTCCAAGCACACCACAGAGGATGCTGCGGCCGGAGAGCCCACCAAGCAACCAGCTTCCGCCTTCTGGACGGCAAGAAACATTTACCTGCTGGTGCTGCTGGGGGTCTCCAACGCCCTGACCAATGGGGTCCTGCCTTCCGTGCAGAGCTACTCCTGCTTGCCGTACGGGAACATGGCCTATCACCTCTCCGTGGTGCTCAGCAACATTGCCAACCCCGTGGCCTGCTTCACCGCTATGTTCCTGCTGTGCAGGTGGGTGGGCAAAGGATGGGCTGGGGGCTCCCCTTGGGGCGGGGGCCGCTGTTTCTCATCCCTTGTCTCATGGCACAAGCACAAACACCCTAGCTACATTTTAAGAGGTGCTGGTACATTGTGAACTAATTTACTGTAATGCAGTTTTTCTGGTCTTAGAAGATACAAGAGAGATCCACAAGCCCATGCTCTTCTGAACCAAACAGCATGTCCCCTTCATCTCCTCTTCTGAGCAAATCCCTCTCCCTCTTGCCAGTGCTGCTGAAGGCAGCCTTGGCTTTATCCCAGCTTCTGCACGTACGGACATTCCTTAGAGGAGGAGTCCTGCTTAGGCCCTTTGGGGCAGCTGGTGTGATAACCCTGAGCAGAACCCAGATGTTGTGGGGCGCTGATCAAGACGTGGACCAATTGTATCAACAGTCCCAACACAGTTTTCTGGTTCAAATGATCCTCTCTCTCTCTCTCTCTCTCTCTCTCTCTCTCTCTCTCTCCCCCTCTCCCCTGTCCACCTCTCCCCACACCCACTCACACCACTTCCTGGTATGAGAGCTGCTAGAAGTTGCTTATCTGTATTATCTGGTCATGCTATACCGTGACTAGAGTTCTGCATTGAGAAAAAGACCCACAAGATTTCCCCACTTTGAGCTGTACCACCTCTGGGATGAGGAATGGCTTGGGGCTGTGATGGGGGGGGGGCTGCCTTGCAGTCCTGCTTCAAATGCCCACCTGCCCAAGGCTGCAGTTTGGCCCTAGAATGGGGGAATTGCTCTAGGTTGAAATTCTTGGAGCAACTTGCGAACACTGAAGGTTTCTGTAGGGCGATGCTTCCCCACTGGACCACAAGGAGGCAGCATGTGGCCAATGTTTCAGTGGGGAAAGGCTCTGGCAAGATTTCTCCTGACTGCAGGGGAAAATCAGGGGTGGGAGCGTGTGTCCCTTTCACATGTTCACAAACGCCTGGAGACGGGGGGGGGGGGACGACGTAACTTGGTGCTTGAGTTCAAGCCGTCTTCTCTGCATCAGCTCCAGATCTCAAGAGCTTCTCTGCTTCTCTGCCTCTTACCAGGTCGTCCCTGGGCCTGGGCATCATCTCTGCCGTGGGGTGTGTGTTTGGAGCCTATCTGATGGTGCTGGCAGCCCTCAGCCCCTGCCCTCCCCTGGTGGGCAGCCCTGCAGGAGTTGCTCTGGTGGTGAGTATGGCTGTTGATCTCTGGGCACAGGGGGAGGCAGCGAAGATGCTGGTCCTTCCCCCGAGGAGGAGGAGCTGCTGCTGTTGCTGCTGCTGTGGTTGCTGAGCCCTTCCTCTGGCCAGGAGCAGATCCTGTCCTGCACGTTCTTCCGCAGGCCCTTTTCCAGGTCAGGCTGCAGTGGCAGCAGCATTGCCCCCAGGGCGAGTCTCCCCCCGTTCACCAAAACGAGGGTGAGCTCTGATCCCCAAGTCACAACAGCCTTTTAGTCCCCCTGCTTCCTCCGCCTTCGCCTCCCCAGCTGTCCGGGTGTTGCTGTTTCAGCTGATGGTTTCTTCTCTCGGCAGGTGATCTCCTGGATCCTCTTCATGGGCCTCTTCTCCTACCTGAAGGTGGTGATTGGCAGCTTGCTGCACGAGGCCGGCCACGCGGCCCTGGTCTGGTGTGGCGCCATCATCCAGGCGGGCTCTCTGCTGGGGGCGCTCGTCATGTTCCCCCTCGCCAGCATCTACAAGCTCTTCTCGAGTGGGCAGGACTGTGTGGACAACTGCAGGCCCTGACGGCCGGTGCCGGCGAGGAGGAGCAGCAGGAGGCCATGCTCCTGAGGAGCCACCCTCTGCCGCCCCTCTCCAGGGCTGTCAGCACTTGGGGGGGGGAGGACCTGGCTGCTCTTCTTGGCTCCCCTCCAGCGCTGCCAGTTGAACCATCTCATGCTCTTGCCCCCCGGGCAGAGGAGAGAAACTGAGGGGCGAAGCGCACAGACCCCCAGCCCACCTTGCTTGGTCGCAGCCTCTCTCTCCTCTGCTCTCCATGGGTTAGTTAGAGCTAATGGGTTAGTTAGGGGCAACAGGCAGCAGCTTCCTGTTTGGAGGGGCTGTGTGGCCACGTGCTTAGGAGGGAGGGGTGCTGCAGCAGACACAGAGGCCTTAACCACCATCCCTTAAGAACCAATCTCTCCCCCCCCCCCCCCGGGACCAAAGCACTTCACGCCCCTCCCCACACACACTGACTCTGCAGACCCCACTTGCCTCCTCCCTTGTGGTCATCCAGGCCCCTTTAACCTCTCGGAAATGGTGTCTTCAGAGGGGACAACTGCCTGCCATGGGGGGAGGTGAGCTGCATTGTGAAAGTGGGGAGAGGGAGGGGTACCCCCCTGTGACTCGCGACTGGCTTCAGGGAGCAAGTGGGGGGAGTCAGGAATACTTCTTTTTTTTAAGATGGACTGACTAGAGTTCCATTGGCTTTTTAAAACGAAATGCCCACCCACCCCCTAATAGAAATAAATTAGGTAACCCGGACGTGTTTTACATACCTTGCATTCTGTGCAAAATCTGCACAATTGCTGTTGAGGTTTTACACTAAACCGGGGGTTGGGGGGGGGTGTTTGTAGTGGCAAAAGTGTTGGACCTGGGAGTTTGTCCCCACTCAGCCCTGAAGCTCTTACTGAGCAGCCTTGGAGTCAGTCCCTGCCTCTCAGCCTAGCCTACCTTCCAGGGTTGTTGTGAGGATAAAATGGGGAGAAGAATCCACACTACCTGGAGCTCCTTGGAAGAAAAGGGGCATAACTGTGATGAAGCAAGAGGGACAGCTAAGAAAGGTCTGGGACTCTTGGGGGGAAGCTGTAAGGTCCCAGGGTAGGGAACTAGAATTTGCCGAAAGTGGCCGACCCTCAGAATTATGGAGCCTCCCCTCAGGCGTGTTTTATATAAGTCTCAGCTAGAGGAGCTGGTCTTTTTTCATACTTCCCTGTTACACTAGAGGGGCTAGAACAGGGAAGACCAACAGGGCAGGCCCTTGAGGCATTTTTTGTCCCCCGCCTGCAGCCTTTGTGCCGCCTCCCCAAAGCCAGGTAAGTGAGGTGCTGGGCTCTGGGGAGGCGGCGTGAGGGCTCCAGCAGGGTCTGAGCGTCCTGCCGCCTCCTTCGCAAAGCCTAGTTAGCGCTTTCCCAGCTTTGGGAAGAGCTGGAAGCGGTGGGAAGGGTAAAAGGGCCTCCTTGGTAGCTATCATCTCATGAGAGGGCCAAGAATATGGCTGGACTCCTTGCGACAGCTGGGTGCAGAGCTGTTTAGAGCAGTATAAACCAGGGTCAGCACCTTGAATTGGGCTCTGTAGTGAATGAGCAGCCGGCGCAAACCTTTCAAGACCAATGCTCTATGCTCTTCTTGGAAGTAAGTCCCATTGCATTTGGTGGGGCTTACTCCCAGGAAAGAGGGCTTAGGATTGCTGCCTTGAACTGTATTGGTCGGCTAGCGCCGCAACCCCAGAGTCGGCCACGACTGGACCTAATGGTCAGGGGTCCCTTTACCTTTACCTTTTTAAGCCCTAGCCAGCCTGACAGCGGCTGTGGCGGCTCCTCCGTGAGGCTGCCCAGCATAGCAGTTTGGGAAGTTCACCAGGCTCAGAAAGCACCAGCAGCCAGTTCGTTAAACAGGACTTCTCAACCTGATGGCACGGTTTGCCAGTCCTTGGAAGATCAGCCCCAGCTTCTGACCACAACTGAATGTGCTGGTTTATTTATTTATTTATTTCAACCGGACGCCCTTAAATGCAGGAAGGCCCCCCCCCTCACTCCCTGCCAGTTCCTTTTCTGGGGTCCTTCTTGGGGTTCCCCCTCTGGCTGGATGGAAGCCACTGCAGACGGGCCCCAGGCACACGCAGCCGCCAGTCTCTCTTAGGCATCCGTTAAACCTTCAGTTGCCAAGCCCTGGGCAGCACGGAACCTCGATTGTTCTTTCAAGGACCATCCAAATGGCTATCTTGTTGTAATTGATTGTTTCGTTCATTGTTAGCCGGCTTGAGCGGGGCTGGGGACCAAAGACAAGATATATATTTTACTCTCTTTTTTTTTTGTATTTTATTTGCGATATTTTTAGGATGTTCTAAAGCACTTAGAGATTTTGGAAACCTGAATCTTATATGTCTATTTTGTATGTGACACATTTCTTTTACAGATGTAATTTTACTGTTTTTCGTACGCTGCACACTACTGGAATATATTTTTTCCTTAATGCTGATGGGGTAAAAACTTTTGCAAAGAAAGTATAAATTGCCTAAATGAATAATACATTTTAAATGAATAAAATGAATCAGAGTCAGACTTTACCTACTGGGTTGTCTTTAATTCATCATGTCCCACATAAAATGGAGAATACACATCTCAGGGTAGAGAGGTGGATCTTCAGCATTTGCCAAAAGCTGTATATTAACGCATTTCTCTGGGGAGGGACTTACACAACTTGGGGGCTGCCACAGAGAAGGCCCTCTTAGGCAGCCACCACCCCGGACTTCTGTGGGAGCTGGAACTGTCAAGACAGCCCCTTCTTCTGATTTCTAATACCCAAAAGTGTCTGAAGGAGGCAGCTCTTTAGGTATTTGAGGCCCGAATCATTTAGGGCTTTAAGCCCCTTGAACTGGGCCCAGAAACAAACTGGTAGCCAGTGGAGCTGTTTTGGAGGGGGGGTGTTAATGGGAGTTCTGAAAGCATCCCAGCCGGTGATTTGGCCGCTGCAATTGAGACCAGCTGAACTTCCCCAGTCTGCCAGAAAAGCCCTTTTGTCCTTCCTCTGTTGCGGACTCTGGCTGCAAACCACCACAGTTAGCAGTACCATCCCTTGAGGCCAATGGCCTTGATCATCTGACACAGATTTGCAGTCCCTAAACTTTAAGAGCACAGGGCAAACACTCCGGGGCAGCATTTCCCCAACTTCTTCCTGCCAGGGGAATGTTCAGCACCTAATGAAGGTGTTAACGGAGAAATCTGAGGGCTTCCTTGGACAAAAAATAAGGAAACCAGCCAGGAAGACCAGAGCAAAACAGCAGCCAGTAGGCTTGGTCTTCATTGGACACTGTCGCGACAGGACTCCCACCTGTCACAAGGTGAAACAAAATGGAAGCCCCAAACGAAAGAGCCCCCAAACTTTTATTAGCTGCTAATCCCCATGTTACCCCTCCCCCAAACTACATCACGGTTACATCAGGAAAGGGGAGGCCTGGTGGCCGTAATCTGAGCATCCTGGACCCTGCCCCATGGTTCTCTTTGCCCTCCACCAAACACCCATCAAGTGTAACAAAAGAGATCTTTACATTTCCCTGTTACCCAGCCAAGTTCATCCCACCCTTTTGTCTTCATCTGGGTTTATTATTTCTGGAATGCCTACCTGTCTGGCACTCAGGTATCAGAATGCCAGGGATTATTACTCAGGCAGAGGGGCTGCTGAGCAGCTGAACTCACGTGTCTATATGAAGTTTTCCCAGTGAGCCAGTACAGAGATACATTTATCAGTGAATTCTTACATTTGGTATCGTGCAGCAGAGGCCCTTTGAATATATAGGAAGAAACTGTGATAAAGTGTTTTGTGGGGACAAATCACAAAAGTCACAAAGGTGATTGTGCTGATTCTGGTAGTGGGCTGCATGTGCATGATATCTGCTGGAGGGGCAACCCCCCCCCCCAACCTATACATAAATTCCTGCAACAGAGGGAAAGGAAGATCTCCCAGGGTGGGAAAAGAAAGGGAAGCTCCCAGGTGAGAGCCAGAAGGGATCACCTTTCACTGTGTGGCACAAGATCTACCTGTGAAAGAGGACTTTGCATACTTTCTACTGTCTTTAGATGATGGTGGCGGTGGTGGTGATTCTAATGTACTAGGAAAAGTTTTAATACCAGCTTATTTTTTTTTTAAAAGGAACGTGCAGCACCGAACCGGTTAGCAGGACCCAGTGATGCTCTCTGTTCTGCCAGAGACTCCATCCTTTTCACTCCACCCTGATTTTCCTGAGGCTGTGGAGCTCTGGAAAGCCTTTGTGCCAAACAGACGCCCCTCTGTCTGAGGCCGCAGGAAGAGGGGTGGGGAGCTGCGTCACGGACAAACTCGGGACCAGAGGGCAACTCAGGGCTCTTGAAAGCAGACGTCCTCTTGCAAGCTCTGTGGGGTGCCTCTGGGCCGAGGGTGACCCACCAGGGATGTGTTTACTGCTAAGGCAGGCAGGGCTGGAGCGCATAGCTGTCAACTTTCAGATTTGAAAATGAGGGATCAGCAGCCTCCCCTGTACCGGGGACAGTCCACGGGATATCTAACAATCCGGGATAGCAGCGGGAAATGGCGCTGGAATAAGGGAATTTCCCGCAAAAAAAAGGGAAGGTTGACAGCTATGGGAGCGTGGCCACTGCCCTTGTGCTGTTGTGTCTTCTGCTGCAAATCCACACCATGATCATCTCCTGCCCAGAAACCCATGTCCCCACTGTGGAAAGACGTGTGGATCCAGAATTGGCCTCCACAGTCACTTACGGACTCCCTGTTAAGACCGTGTTTATGGAAGACCATCTTACTCGGCTACAAAGGAAAGAAGAAGGCATGCCTAAGACCATCATCAGAGCCCTGCTGGATCAGGCCAATGGCCCATCTAGTCCAGCACCCTGTTCTCACAATGGCTGAATGAGCAGTTGCCTGTAGGAAACCTGCAAGCTCAGGATTCGAGCACAAGAGCAACGCTCCCCTCCTGTGGTTTCCAACAAGCGGGATTCTGAACCATCTCTGCCTCCAACGGACTACTACCCAGTGTGGCCAGTAGCCACGTACAGTCTCACCCTCCATGAATTTGTCTAAGCCCCTTTTGAAGCCTGTGGCAGGGAGTTCCATAGTCGAATCATGTGCTGCCCTGAATATTCCCGCATTCATCTTCCTGGGATGTTAGGAGAGAGGGAAGGGAACTTTCCCCTGTCCACTGCCTCCGGGCCATGCATCACTTTCTAACCTCCTGCCTCTTCTCCAAGCCAAGGAGCCCCCAAGGCTGCAACCTTTCCCTGCCCGCCACGCCCCCCCCCCGGAAGGCAGGGTGTGACATCTACAAGCTGACAGATGTGCCAGATCTGTGGTGGAAGGAGGAAGCCCATCATGTGCTCCTTCTACTCAGCTCTGCTCGGCTCAGTGGAGCAGGGAGCCCCAGGGGCCAGGAGGAGAAGGAGGAGGAGGAGCCTCCCTTGAGCAGGTAGGAGGTCAGCCTGGGGGGTGCTGGGGGGTCTGGATGGACACTGCAGGTGGTAGCAGCGAGGGGAGGGAGAGACTTGGGGTAAATGCGGGGGCAATCTGGCAGCCTCGGTGCCCCTTCTGTTTGGGGAGGGTTGTTTTAGCCCTCCTCACCTGCCGGAGAGCCTCTCCACCTTTTCCTCCTCCAGCCCCCCAGAAGTTAAATTTCTACAAAATGCAGTTTTGCAATGTTCCCTTCTTTAGCCATTCCCTGTAATGATTGATTCAGCATTCTTGAGTCAGGAGCTGGGGAAAAGGTTATGGATAGTTTACTTAGACTCACGGCTTCAGAAGGCAAGCGCAACAAACAGATGGAGCCAGGATGGCGCCTTCCCTGAACCACAGAATTGCAGAGTTGGAAGGGACACCCCCCCCCGGGGTCATCTAGCCCAACCCCCCCTCAATGGTTCCATGGAATTCAGGGTGAAGCTCTGGTTTCAGAGCAAAGGAGTTCCAAGTCCACAAAGGCATCCCCATTTTAATCTACCTGGTTGGGGGGACAGAGACACAAGGTGGTTGGGTTTATTAGCGGCATGAGTCAGGATTGCTCTTTAAGGTAAAGGGACCCCTGACCATTAGGTCCAGTCGTGACCGACTCTGGGGTTGCGGCACTCATCTCGCTTTACTGGCCAAGGGAGCCGGTATACAGCTTCCGGGTCATGTGGCCAGCAGGACTAAGCCGCTTCTGGCGAACCAGAGCAGCGCACGGAAACGCCGTTTACCTTCCTGCCAGAGTGGTACCTATTTATCTACTTGCACTTTGACGTGCTTTCGAACTGCTAGGTGGGCAGGAGCAGGGACCGAGCAACGGGAGCTCACCCCGTTGCGGGGATTTGAATCGCCGACCTTCTGATCGGCAAGTCCTTGGCTCTGTGGTTTAACCCACAGCGCCACCCGCGTCCCTGTTGCTCTTCAGCCATACCTTAACTCCCAGGCGGAGGGGTGCTGGGTATTAACCTGACGGCAATTTCCCTGCCTGGAGAAATCATGGGCTCCCACCAAATGGGGTTGGGGCCCTCAGCTGTCACTCACTGCCAGGGGGAAATAATCTGTGCCATTCCCCACCAGCACTTTGCTGTGTGTGTGTGGTTTTTTTGTGTCTACATCTGTTTTCATAGAATCTTAGAGTTGGAAGGGACCCCAAAGGCCATCTAGCCCCACCCCCTGCGATGCAGGAATCTCATTTCTCTGTTCATTTTTCCGTCACAGTTGTGAGGAAGCTGTTGAGAAAAACTGAAATTGAAAATTCAAAACAAAACGCTTCAGCGATGCAATTGAACTCCCCATCCATCCCTGAAGTCAATGGGGCTTGCCTTTCATTAGGGAAACAGCCCAAAGGCTGCTAATGGGTCTACTCTATGCAGACAGTAATGTCCTGGACTGGGACTGGGGTGTGTAGGGGGGCAGCAAATGGCATCTTCTACCTTTTAAAGAAAGTGAGGTAAGACAGTGGAAAACAGGAGTACCTGGCGTGGTCCACAGGGTCACAAAGAGTCGGACACGACTAAACAACAAGGTAAGAAAGAAGAATTAGAAAAGGTGAGAGCAGCAGTGGCAGATCTTCATATCCAAGAAACTAGGAGGCAGCTCCTGGGGCATCAACAGGTGGTGTGTTTTTTTTGGGGGGGGTCAGAACTACTTCTGTCCTTGCTGCCTGCCTCTTTGTCCACCCCCAAATCCTTCCCCCCCAAAAAATTATTCATTTTATAATACAACTAAACAACACAAACAGAAAAACAAACAATGCAAGCAAATTCTTGTCTTATCCTTATTTTTTTTAATCATTGTTAGGTGAGCTTCCCCAAGTCCCCCCTATCTGATTTTCATCCCACCCCCAAATCCTACCTATGTTTCCTCCTCCCTCAAGGTTCCCCCATAGCTTCCGTCTCTGCCCCAGATTGCAGCAGGCCCCCTTTTGCAGAGTGCAACAATTCTGCTCTTTGGGAGGGGGAAGGACAGTTTAAAATGAGGCCCTGATGTGGAAAAAGTGGCAGGACTTTGCCCCTTCTTGGCCAAGTCCAAAGACTGTGTCTGCAAGAGGAGGAGGAAGAGACGCTGCCTGAGAGCTCGATGGAGAGGAGGTTAAAGCCTAATTTTCTGCCAGGCTCCACAAGCACGGTGCCCCTTTGCCCTTTTGCCTGTGGCCGACCCAGAACAGGGAGAGTCCTGCCCAAGAGCAGGAGAGATGGGAGGTATGGATATTGTCCCTGGACATAACCAGTCTCCGAAACTCGCTTCAGTGCACATTTAAACATGCATCTCCCTAATTCACACTTTTCAAACAATCAGGGAATCAAAACACATCTAGCTTTCGAAATCTGCATTTCTCTGAATTTTGCAGTGCAGTTCACTAGCCACATAATATGTGCAAAAATGCATATATCGGGGAGAAGTGTCAATAATGACGTACATGCTAATGAAAGCAGCATAATTTTAGGGGAAATTGTGTAATTCGGGCAATGTTGCATACTAATATGCCCATTAGGAGAAATTTCTACTAGAAAGCTGGTGAATTTTCATGAGGACCATAGCTGTCAATCTTCCCCTTTTTGTGGGAAATTCCCTTATTCCAGCGCCGTTTCCCGCTGCTTTCCCGGATTGTTAGCTATCCCATAGACTGTCCCCGGGACAGGGGAGGCTGCTGATCCCTTATTTTCAAATCTGAAAGTTGACAGCTATGATGAGGACCTTTTAAAGAAATTGAAAACTGATGTGGAAATGTGGAGAAAGGAACTCAAGGGTGGAAAAGCAAGAAACCAAGAGAAACTGAAGTTGGCAGATTCGCCTCTTCCTGCCCCCCCCCCCAGCATCACCTTGGGGAATTTGCTCCCCAGACCCTGAAAGGCTTCTTTCTGCTGGAGGAGACAGACGGATGGATTCTACCTGGGTAGCAGCCGGAGCAAGCCTGACCCACAGACACTCTCTGCTTGCTTCTTGGCATAATATCACAGGGAGATTCACCTGCAGCACAGGCTCTTCCGACACCCCTGCTTTGTGTCACCCAGAAGGAGAGCCTGAGAAAAAAGCAGGCAGACGAGTCAGAGCAACAGAAGAGGTGCAAACAGCAGCAACAAGGATCGGGACCGTCAGTGGTCACAAGGCCAACACGAGTCAGCTGTGTGATGTTGGAGGGAGGGAAAACTCAGGGGAGAATCGTCTTGGGGGGTGGACCCAGGAGAGGCCTGCTGTTGCCCGCAGCTCCTGCCTGGGGGCTCCCCTTAGAGCAGGGATCGTCACCCTGTTCAGACCCACTTTTAACCCAAACATTCATTGGGGAGCTGCTTCTTAATCCTAATCTGCATGGTGGTCGTGCTCCTGTTGAGTTTGGCCTCCACACGCTAGTGGGCCCCGACCCACAGTGACATGGGGGGCATCTCATTCTCTGCTGGGCCAGATGTGCCCCCTTTGGCCTGATCCAGCTGTTGCAGCTGGGCTTCTCTGATGCTCCCCAAGACCACTTCCAGACCCATTTATCCGGATGTGGCTGGTGGTCTGTTGAGCGCCTGGTCTGATTTATTAGCAGGGAGTTGAGCTGGCCTTGGCACAAGCAAGGGGGCATTTTCTTCTTCCTTTGTTGCGTAAAACTGCCAAAGGAACTTTAACCATGCAACCAGATTCAGCTGAGATGGACTTGAATCCCAACCCAGACTAGTCTGGAAGGACCACAAATATTTGAAACCCTTTGCCTGAATGGCTCCCGGAAGCAGCCCCCACCCCCAACACCTGCAACTGTTAAGCCTGCAGCCCAAACCCACCTCTCAAAAACTGTGGCGGACTGGCAAAGGGAGACACCTGGTGGCTTGCCTACCAGAAAAGGCCAGGCATTCACTCAGGCCCCAGGGAATCTCAGGGCATTAACCACATTAACTGTGCAGTTAACCTGTGGAACTCCCTGCCACAGGAGGGAGTGATGGCCACCAGTTTGAATGGCTTTAAAAGAGGATGAGACAAATTCATGGAGGAGGAAGAGAGGGCTATTGATGGCTCCTAGTCAGGATGGCTCTGCCCTGCCTTCACAGTCGAAAGTAGCAGTGCTTGCTGGAAAATACAGGAGGGGAAGGGCTCTTGTGCTGGGTCCTGTTTCCCTCTGGGGCATCTGTTGGCCCCCGTGAGAACCAGGTGGGCCCCTGGCCTGATCCATGAGCCTCTCCTTATGCTCCCCACCCAAAAAAATTTTCATTTTATAACACAAATAAACAACACAAACAGAAAAAAAAACCCAATACAAACAAATTATTGTCTTATCCTTATTTTTTCTAAATATTGTTAGGTGGGCTTCCCCAAGTCCCCCCTATCTGATTTTCATCTGATTTTCATTTTACCTCATCTTTAGCAATTTACATATATCATAATTTTTAACAATTTTTTTTTAAAATCATGCTTACTTTTACCATAAAAATCTTCACATTTTATCACTTACAAATAATACTATTTTAAAATACCCTATCTTCTGCTTCTAACCCTACAGCCAATATCCACTTCCAAAGCTATTCTAAGATTTATATATTAACATATTTTTTAAAATATTCCTTAAACTTCTTCCAATCTTCTTCCACTGTCTCTTCTCTCTGGTCTTGGAGTCTCCCGGTCAGTTCGGCAAGTTCCATATAGTCCATCATCTTCATCTGCCATTCCTGGATAGTTTGTAAATCTTGTTTCTTCCAATTCTTCGCTAATAATATTGTCACAGCTGATTGTGGCATACAGAAAAAAGTAACATCCTTTTTGGGGATTTCACCCCCCCACTATACCAAGTAAAAAGGCTTCTTAATAAATGTGTTTTTCAACACTTTCTTCAGTTCTTTATAAATCCTTTCCCAGAAGTCTTTTACCTTGGGGCACGTCCACCACATGTGGTAAAAGGGTCCTTCTTTCCCCTCACATTTCCAGCATTTATTATCATGAGGATGATACATTTTTGCTAATTTCACTGGCGTTAAGTACCATCTGTCCTTATGCTCTTCTTAATCTGCTGCCTCCTTTTACTCTTCCAGAAGCGGCCAGCAACCGCCAACCCACCCACCCCCTGACCCTCCCGCCACAGCAATGAGCTTGGTGGTGCACGCCCTGGTCTGCCTGCTGGGCACCGGCTCTTGGGTGGCCATCAACGGCATGTGGGTGGAGCTGCCCCTCATCGTGCCCAGCGCCCCGGAGGGCTGGTTCCTGCCGTCCTGCCTGACCGTCATCACCCAGCTGGCCAACGTGGGGCCCCTGGCCGTCACCCTGGCGCACCGATTCCTCCCAGGGCAGCTCAGCGAAGTGGGTGTCATCTACGCCATCCTCTCTCTCGGCTGCCTGGCCTGCCTACTGCTGGCATTCTTCTGGGGGGAGACCAGCGTGGTGGGCGGCTCCCCCCGGAGCGTGGCCCTGCTCAGCCTCTTCTTCCTCCTGGCCCTGGTGGACTGCACCTCCTCCGTCACCTTCCTGCCCTACATGCAGAGGCTGCGGGCGCCCTACCTCAGCACATACTTCGTGGGCGAGGGGCTGAGCGGCCTCCTGCCAGGGCTGGTGGCGCTGGGCCAGGGGGTGGGCACGCTCCGCTGCGTCAACGGGAGCCAGCAGGGCAACAGCACGGGCCTGCGGGCAGAGTACCAGCCAGCCCGCTTCTCCGCCACCGCCTTCTTCCTCTTCCTCTGTGCCATGACGGCCTCTTGCCTGGCTTCTTTCCTCCTCCTCAACCACCTGCCAGCCGCCAGGCGGGAGCAGGCCAAGGAAAAGTACCGGGTGCGAGTCCAGATGGAGGTGGCGGGCGGCGGGCGGGCCACAGTGGAGGAGCGGCCCAGGCTCAGCGACCCCGCGGGCAGCCTCTTCGGATCCGGAACCTACTCCTGGCCCCAGGTAGCCTACATCTTTGGGCTGCTGGGCTGGGTGAATGCCCTGACCAACGGCGTCCTCCCTGCGGTGCAGTCCTACTCCTGCCTGCCCTATGGAAACACCACGTACCACCTCTCTGCCACGCTGGCTGCCTTGGCCAACCCCCTGGCCTGCCTCCTGGGAATGTACCTGCCCAGCAGGTGAGTGGGCTGCTGGGAAGGGGGGCAGGAGGCACACGGCCCTTGGCTGGGGACAGTTCACAATATGTGCAGGCGGTCTGGCTGAGTCAGGGCTTGCGCTGTCAATGGAGGGGCGTGGGGCAGACCTCCAGGATTTCCTAGAATTGAAAGGGACCCCAGGAGTCATCTACCTGTAGTCCAACCCCCCCCCTTCAGTGCAGGAATTGCAGCCAAAGAATCCCTTATCCAGAAGCCACCCAACTTCTCCAACAACCTTCTGAGGGAGTCCATTCCACTGTATAATAATAATAATAATAATAATAATAATAATAATAATAATGTATTATTTATACCCTGCCCATCTGGCTGGGTTTCCCCAGCCATTCTGGGCGGCTTCCAACACAATATTAAAATACAGTAATGCCTCAAACATTAAAAGCTTCCCTAAACAGGGCTGCCTTCAGATGTTCTCTAAAAGTCTGGTAGTTATTTTTCTCTTTGACATCTGGTGGGAGGGCGTTCCACAGGGCAGACACCACCACCGAGAAGGACCTCTGCCTGGTTCCCTGTAGCTTTGCTTCTCGCAATGAGGGAACCGCCAGAAGGCCCTCGGCGCTGGACCTCAGCGTCCGGGCAGAATGATGGGGGTGGAGATGCTCCTTCAGGTATACTGGACCGAGGCCGTTTAGGGCTTTCAAGGTCAGCACCAACACTTTGAATTGCGCTCGGAAACGTACTGGGTTTCTTATGGTCAGAAAGTTCTTCCTGACATTTAGTCAGAATCTCCTCCCTTGTGATTTGACTGTGTCAGTTTGGGTCCTCTCCTCTGGAGCAGCAGAAAACAAGCTGGCCCCATCTTTGGAGTGGAAGCCCTTTAGTGGCTTTGAAGGTGGCTCTCAGGTCACCTCTCTCGCCCTTCCATCTTCTCTTCATGCCCTTTGCATGCCCCCTTGGGGTCTGTGGGGACGGAAGATGTTTTTCAACAAGAAATGTAACCAATAACGGAGCTGGCCCATCAAGGGTGGCTGGCATTAAGGCAGCGTGCCCAGGTGGGCTCCAGCACCAAATCCCTCAATCATCCCGATTTGAGCAGGAAACCCTGGAAATACAGAAGCCATCTCAGGTCCCAAATGGACCTCAGGATGTCCTGTTTTTTGGTCCCATGTTCTTGTGGGAGCCGGCTGACTCATGCAAGAACATGAGACCAAAAAAGAGCACTTCTGTTTTGATCAGAGGGGGGTTGGAGGGAATGCCTGAGCTGGGATCCTGAGCCATTTCTCTCCCCCTCCCCGACTTCTTCTCCCTCCCCCCCCCCAGATCCTTGATGCTCATGGGAGTCTTGTCCCTTGCGGGATCCCTGTTTGCTTGCTACATCATGGCCATGGCGGTGCTCAGCCCTTGCCCTCTCCTGCTGCATGGATCCCATGGAGTCGTCCTCATTGTAAGTATGAGTGGGGGGGGGCAGGATAAGGCCCTTGCACCCTTCCTCCCACTTCAGCTTCCTCAGGAACTCTGGAGGCAACGCCTTCCACCACCGTCTCCCAAATCGGATGCCAAGCTGCCAGACCATGGAATACACACACACACACACACACACGCACGGATGTCAGCCCTGCCCACCAGTCCAGCATCAGCAAGCAAGCAAGTACAGCAAGGGCCAGGAAAGTGGGCAGGGGGAGAGAAACCCACACCTCTCGCTTATAATGGGACATCTAAACAGATGAGACGTGGGTGGCGCTGTGGTCTAAACCACAGAGCCTAGGACTTGCCGATCAGAAGGCCGGCGGTTCAAATCCCTGCGACGGAATGAGCTCCTGTTGCTCGGTCCCTGCTCCTGCCCACCTGGCAGTTCGAAAGCACGTCAAAGTGCAAGTAGATAAATAGGTACCGCTCTGGCAGGAAGGTAAACGGCGTTTCCGTGCGCTGCTCTGGTTCGCCAGAAGTGGCTTAGTCCTGCTGGCCACATGACCTGGAAGATGTACGCCGGCTCCCTCAGCCAATAAAGCGAGATGAGCGCCGCAACCCCAGAGTCGGCCACGACTAGACCTAATGGTCAGGGGTCGCTTTACCTTTTTATCCTTCTTTTTTATTACTTTCAGGACAGCAATAAGAATTATAAAACCAACATACAGTGGTATCTTGGTTCTCAAACTTAATCTGTTCCAGAAGTCCATTCCAAAACCAAAGCGTTCCAAACCCAAGGCGCACTTTCTCATAGAAAGTAATGCAAAATGGATTAATTCGTTCCAGGCTGTTAAAAACAACCCCTAAAACAGCAATTGAACATGAATTTTACTATCTAACGAGACCATTGATCCATAAAATGAAAGCAATAAACAATGTACTGCAGTCACACAATCAATCAGTAGCTGAACTGGGTTCCACACAGTCACAAGAACAAAAAAAACAGAGCCACAAAAACACAAAATAATGAGCTAAAACAAACAGACCTCAGCGTAATACTCAAAACGGAAGTGTAATGCTCAAAATGGAGCATGTTCAGCTTCTGAAAAAAGTTCATAAACCGGAACACTTCCTTCCGGGTTTGCAGTGCTTGGATTCCAAGATGTTTGAGTACCAAGGTACCACTGTATTAAGGAAAATATTTTAGCCAGCTGAACCGGCAGAAGGCTTAGGTTGGCAGACATATCTAATGGGCTCCCATTTAACTCAGTATTGCCTGCATGAACTGACAGCTGTGGATCTCTGGGGTCTCCGTCAGGGAGCCCTTGTTAAGAAAGGAAGCAGCAGGATCAGTGGTGATCCAGGTGAGGGTTGAAGAGGCCAGGAGGGTGAAGAGGTCCTCGCCTGAGAGTCCAGGGTGTCACAACCAAAAAGGCCCTCCCTCCAGGCACTACCAGGCACATGACCTCATTGGGTGAGGGGCACCCAGGGAAAGACCCCTGGCAGCTGCTTTGGAGGCGGGCAGTTTCATGTAAGAAAAGGCAGCGCTTGATATCATGGACTCTGAACGGAGCCAGCGCCCTCTTCTCCCCAGTGTGGACTGTCAGAGCCCCTACGGATCAGTCATACACATGAACTAACACCTGAAGGTGTCCCAATGTCAGGGTGCTTCAATGAACCTGCATTTGGTGGCCTGGAGACCCTGTGCCTTCACCCACTGCTCATCGATGGGGCACCCAGAGGCCCTTGGCCACCCCCTGCTGATGCTTGACTTCCTTTTCAGATCCTGTGCTGGGTGCTCTTCGTCGGCCTTCTCTCCTACGTCAAGCTGATGATCGGGGTGGTCTTGCGGGATGAGGGGCACAGCGCCCTGGTCTGGTGCGGGGCGATGGTGCAGCTGGGCTCCATGGTGGGGGCCCTCCTCATGTTCCCCTTGGTCAACGTCTACAACCTCTTCCACTCCGGAGACCCTTGCAACACCAGCTGCCCTGTCTAGAGGGGTCTCAGAGGCCCACGACTTTGTGAACTAAGGATGGTCGCGCAATCTCGACAACCCAGAGGGAACTTGGAACCCAGTGCCTAGAACCCTGCACAGCTGCATCAGATCGGGTGGACACAGTGCTTGGTACCTGGGGAGATGCTACAACTGCACCCACCCCCCTAATGGTTGCAATTGCTGTGTGGAAATGTGCTTGCGCAAGTGTCACGGGCACAGATGGTGCATCGTTTGCAGTTCATGGCAAATGGCAGCAAGAGCTGTCCCGGCTGAGCCAACTCATGCGCAAGAGCAGAGAAATGAAGGTCTCCCCTGGGCAGCTGGACCAGCTGCTGCTGCTGCTGCCTCATTCTAGGCCAGAGAGGCTACTTTCCTTGCCCTGACACCAGACAGGACATGGGGACCAAGCATTCCTGAACTACAGGTCGTCTCTATCGCTTGTGCAAATCTGTGAATTACATTTTCACTGTGTTTTATTTTCCCAATTTGTTGGAGGCTCTGCTGTTCTAACATACCACTTGGACTGAAAACGACTAAGCACCCATCTGCAAAAGCTGACCCCCAAACCCTTCGGGTCCAACGTGGGTTCAGATAACTCATCACCCTGTTTGCATGTCATGGGCAGCCCCACCTGATGGTTTAGCATCAATGCACCTTTCTGGGCTGTATCTTTCCTCCTCACTCACACTAGGAGGAAACAAACCACGGTCCCTGCGATGGCCTTACGCTTGGATCAGGAACTGTCCTTTGTTTTGCAACAGCAAACCACAGTCTGCAACGCTATGGATTCTGGTTTGTTTGGAAAGAAACATGCGGGTCACGCTAAGCCAGAGGAGGTGGTTTGTTGCATGAACCAGGGAGAGCAAAAGTAGTGAGATTAATTTATGCACACTAAGCAAAGGTTTCTGGCAGGGGTGGGGCACCTGTGTTGCCCCCCTTATATTGTTGGACTCCCATCAGCCTCAGCAGGCATGGCCAATGGTCAGGGGGTGGGAGTGCTGGTCCAGCAACATCTGGATGTGTGGACATGGGCTTCTCAGTGCCTCTGTTGGCAAAGCAGCAACTTCTCCAACTGCTCAGAATCCCAAAGCTATTATTCCCCCTCCCCTTTTAATTTCCAAGGCATTGCAGATACCGCTTTGAAACAAATCAACATCACGTTTTCTTTTGAAATAAAGAGCAGAAGGCTGACAGTTTAGACAAGGTGTCCCAGTCTTGCCTGCCTTCGTTTTCATACCAAAGGCAAGTTGTTTTTCTTACCCATCTTAACTGATGGTTCTGTTTCTTCTCCCCGCTGTTCAGCATTCACACCCCGTGGCATTAAGGTCACATCCGTAACCATTTCTCTATTATTTCTAATAGTAATAATAATAATAATCCTATATGTTAGGAGGAAGCAAAATAGGATTCGGCTGAATCTCATAACCTCAGACCCATGACTTGGTGCCACTCAAAATAGTCCTGTGCTACCAGCAGGGCAGGAGTGCCTGGCCTGCTCTGGCCCAGGGGGCCACGAAGAGACAGACACGACTAAACGACAACAACAACCAACATGGTGTCGACCCAAACAACTCCCAGGGACTTACATCATGCACATAAAGAAAAACATACCATTTTCCTGGAAAATACAACCCATGGGGTACCTGACATGGGGTAGCAAAAGAGATTCCCTGTGCTCAGGGCCAGATTGAGGTCTGATGAGGCCCTAAGCCTCTGAAGGTAATGGGGCCCTTTATATGTTCAGCTGTCCTTTGTCAACAACAAATTGTCATTGTTTTTTGTGTTCTGCAGGCTAGCAGGTGGGGCCCATGACTTACATCATAGGAGCCTACACAACACAAAACACTGTTGCTGTATGTAGGTTTTATTTTTATTTTTTTATCTTATATTTTGGAAATATACATCCAGGTTTTTTCCCTTTATTTTTTTGGGGGGGGGCCCAAGAGAGTGGGACCCTAGGCTATAGCTTGTTTAGCTTATACATAAATCTGGCACTGCCTGTGCTGTATTTAGCAGAAGCTGCAGATCGAAAGAGATCTGAAATTCAATTTCCTCCAGAAATGTAGAGCCCAGCCATGATCTGCAGTGCTGCACGGAGCTCCCAGGGGGCAGCAGAACCCCCCAAAAGACACAGCCAGGCACCCAGAAAGATGTGTGCAGGGGGGTGGGCACATTCCAGGCAGCAGGACTCAAGAGAGAAGGGAGGCAGCGTCGCTGGCAAGAGCGCTGAGTGTGCCCATTGTCCTGTGTGGGCTGTGCCACCCGCCCTCTAGAAATGACCCCCTCATGCCTTCCATAATCACTGGAATTAAAAGGGGGGGGTGGACTGGGAGGCACAGCCTCCTTCTGCCTCTCCGTGGCAGCGGTTCGCAGGTGGTTGGGTTTAATTTCATGCTGTGAAAACTCCACCTGAGGACCAGCGCTCTCACCTGGCGACGCCAGCAGATCCAAGCGCAGCAACAGCGCTCAGTTCACAGGAAGCTGTGCAAAGGGACTGCGCTTGTTTCCCGAGAGCCTGAAATCCCACAAGGACAGCGCAAAGTCTTGGGCACTTTGAAAACTTCCAAGTCCTCTCTGGCATAAGGATGGCAGCAGGGAGTGGGCCGTAGTCCACCAACGCTGCCGCCACCATATGTGTTAGCCTTCAAGGTCTCACAAAGACTCTTTGCTCTAGCAAAGGCTAACATGGTTTTGCTCCCCCTCAAGAAACTGGGTTCACACCTGCCTGTGCTGAGCCTGGCAGGCACCCCTCTTTCTTCTTCTTTGGCAATCCTTCGTAGCTGAGCAAGATTGTCTTCCATAAACGCGGTTTTAACAGTGAGTACGTAAGTGACTGTGGAGGCCAATTCTGGATCCACACATCCTTCCACAGTGGGGACATTGGTTCCCAGGCGGGAGTTGATCACAGTGAGGGCTTGCCGAGCGTGCCTTCCTCTTAGCACGTTTCTCCCTTGTGTTCTGAGTTCGAGTGTCTTCAAAGCCCTTGACACCTTTGGTAAAGGCTGTTCTCCAACTGGAGCGCTCGCAGGCCAGTGTTTCCCATTTGTCAATGTTTATACCACATTTCTTTAGATTTGCCTTGAGACAGTCCTTAAACCTCTTTTGTTGACCACCAGCATTACGCTTTCCATTTTTAAGGTTGGAAAGGAGTAGTTGCTTTGGAAGATGATCATCAGGCATCTGCACAACATGACCAGTCCAACAAAGTTGATGTTGAAGAATCATTGCTATGACACTGGTGATCTTTGCTTCTTCCAGTACACTGATATTAGTTCGCCTGTCTTCCCCAGTGATGTGTAACAATTTTCAGAGACACCATTGATGGAATCTTTTGAGGAATTGGAGATGGCGTTTATAAGTAGCTCATGTTTCACAAGCATACAGTAAGGTTGGTAGTACAATAGTTTTTTTTCTGGATGTTGCGTGATAGGCCAAGCTTTTCGTAAGCTTCTGCAAAGATATTTAGGATGGTTTGGAGGTCATCCTCTGAGCGTGCGCACACTACGTTGCCATGACGGAAGCTATGGTAACCTTGCCCTTTGCCTTCAGCCTGCTCTGATGTGAGGCACCCCTCACCCCAATCCAGGTGGGGCATTCCCTACCCCCATGTTGGAGGGGTCCCCTTGGTGGTTTTGCAGGAACCAATTCCCAAAACCTTGCAACATTGAAATATGAGCTTTGGACTCTCTGCTTCCCATAGGCAACCTGCGTGCAGATGGATTGTGTGAACAGTCCCTCCCACTTTCCTCCCCTTGAGTTGAGGTCCAGAGAAGCCCCTTCCTCTGCCTTTGGGTCCAGGCGGGGGGGTCACGCAAGCAGCCGCTGCTGCCGGTCCACTCCCGTCTGGGCCAGAGCACTGGAGGCGACTCCACGGCTGGCTGGCAAGCTGGCCTGTCATTATGAGGATGTCGGCTGCGGCTCTGCCTCCTGAGCCCCCCTGAGCCCCACACTCTCGGGAGGCCCCAGAGCCCAATCGCCCTCTGCAATCTCCTGAGCCACCCCTCCTGGAGACCCTTTCATCTGGGAACAAAAGCGCATTGAGCCCGGAGCAAAGAGCCCCTTGTTCTGCCAGGCCCAGGGAGGTGGGGGGAAGAATGCCAGGAGGGAGGGGCTGCCGCCCTTCGCAGACATCCAGGCTACACCTGCCTGCTCAGGAGATTAAAAGCCCCCCCTTCCCGACCCCTGGGGGGCATCCGTGGCCTACCTGGGCGCAAAGAGGGGGAGCCAATTACACAACTGCTTAGAGCAGAAAGGTTTCAGGAGGGAGTTTGTTGTGGATCTCCAACCTGGCGCCCTCCTGGTGTTTTGGACTACAACTCCCATGAGCCCCAGTCAGGATGTTGGATCTGTAGTTCGAAACCTCTGGAGGGTGCTCCGTCGAGGAAGGCTGTTCTATTGCCATCTTTTAATGTCAAGAAGCCCAGCTGTACCCCCAGGGACAACTAACCTGGTGAGACACATGCTTCAGGCCTGCAAGATGCCTGCGTTGACAGTCACAGGATTGTAGAGCTAGAAGGGACCCCAAGGGTCATCTAGTCCAACCCCCCGCAATGCAGGAATATTTTGCCCAACACGAGGCTCAAACCTGCAACCCTGAGTTTAAGAGTCTCATGCTCAATATACGAGTTGAGGAAAATGTTCCAACTAACATTTGTAAAAAAGCCTGAAGCATTTTTGTTAGGGATTGTAGGAAAATACCTGCCAAGGAAATTGAAAAACATCTTCATGTATGCGACAACGGCAGCAAGAGTCTTAAGAGCACAAGGATGGAAGAACGAGGAAATCCCAACCAAAGAACTGTAGCAAGAGAAACTGATGGATTAAGCGGAACTGGCGAATTTGACACACAAACTGTGTGATAAGGACAACTGTGACTTTAAAGAAGAATGGGAACCTTTTACAAAGTACTTAAAGAAACAACAAAATGAACTGGACTCTTTGGCAGGTTTTGAATAAACTTTCACAAACCTTTTATTGCTAATATATAGATAGATAAATTAGGGATATTTACAATTTTATAATATGCTGAGATTAACATGTGCTGAAAAACCAGAGAGAGGAATTGAAGGAAGTTGGGGGGGGTTCTGGTTTGGGGGGAAGGGGAAAATGGGGGGGGAATAAGGATGATATGTTTTTGATAAATTGTTATGTTGAAATTCTTAATATATATATTTTTAAAAAGAGAATCTTATGCTCGACCTGCTAAGTTACCCCAGGCATTTAGTGAGGGGCAGGGGCGGGTGCCCCCGAAGCTCTCCTCTGCCCACGAGGTCGCCCTCCCGCCCCATGCAGGGGTCCTGCTGGCAGCCTCCCCTCGCCTTCCTCCCCCTCGCTCTGCTCAGCTGGGACCGGGGAGGCGCCCGGAATGCGCGCTGCCTCGTTGCGCGCTGCCCCGCCGGCCGCCAGCAACCAGCTCAGGTGCGGCGGGGCTTCTCGCGCAGCTGGCCCCCTTTCCCCGCCCGGAGCCAGGGGCCAGAAGCCCCGTCCCGGAGGGCCAGGCCCCGGGGACTCCCTGGAGCCCGCGCACATGGCTGCAGGCGAGAGCTGATCCCGGGGAAGGCTTTACGAGCCGACGGGGAGCCTGGCGGCTGCCTTTCATGCGCCCCAGCTTGGTTGCCGGCCAGCTGCCGGGCCGGGGTCTGCACAGTGTTCTCCAGGCAGGTGGGAGGAGGGGGAGCAGGAAACCCACCCCCACCCCCAGCAGCTCCCCGCTCCTTCGGCTGCATTGTCCGGGGGCCAAATTTCCAGGTTAGGAAGCAGGCCTTCTCCTTCCTCCAAGCCCTTTGTCTCCAGAGATGCACATCAAAGGCTCCCGGTTCAAGAATCAGGGCAGTCGCCTTCGTAAGGCCTGGACTCGCAAGCAGGAAGGAGGCAGCGGTCACAGCCAACGGGAAGGGTTCGCAAGTCATCTAGTCCACACACACCCCCCCTCTGCAGTGTAGCAATCCTTTGCCCAAGGTGGGCTTGAAAGTGTAAAGACAAAGGCTTTGATCCTGCCCGGAGTATGATAAGTTTGGCAGTTTCAAGTCTGGCGGGTGAGCCTGAGATTACAAGTCTCACGCTCTGCCAAGCTGTAGCTAAGTTTCCTGCGTTGCAGGGTGTTTCCCAACCTTGGGCCTCCAGCTGTTTTTGAACTACAATTCCCATCATCCCTGACCACTGGTCTTGCTAGCTAGGGATGATGGGAGTTGTAGTCCAAAAACAGCTGGAGGCCCAAGGTTGGGAAACACTGGACTAGATGACCGGGGGGGTTTCTTCTAACTCTACAATTTTGCTAATTCTAACATTCTCTCTCTCTCGCTCTCTCTTACACACACACGCGCGGGGGGGGGGGAGAGGGAGAGAGGGAGAGGGGGGGAGAGAGGGAGAGAGAGAGAGAGAGAGAGAGAGAGAGAGAGAGAGAGAGAGAGATCCTGATTTGGTTCCACACTCCCATCAGTCTTCCATCCAGTGGGGATCTGCATTTGGCACCACTTTAAAAAGGCACCAGGAACCTCTCCATTGTGAAGGAAATCAGCCCTGAGTGCTCACTGGAAGGACAGATCCTGAAGCTGAGGCTCCAAGACTTTGGCCACCTCATGAGAAGAGAAGACTCCCTGGAAAAGACCCTGATGTTGGGAAAGATGGAGAAGGGGACAAGGAGAAGGGACAACACAGAGCTGGCACAGGAGCAGCCCGGGTGCCAGGGGCCACTGCAGCTGCCTCAGTCCTCCCCGGGGGCAGGCAGGCAGTCAGGCAGCCCTTGCAACCAGATCCAGCCCCACAGGCCCTGTGTCAGCCCTGAGAAAGCCTTTAATCCAGGAGAGCCGAGAGAGGCCCCGAACAAAAGCACATTGAGATGCTCCACAGCCACAAAGGGAGCTTTGTTCTGGCGCTGGCACTTTCCGCATTGCTGGGGGGGGGGGCGTGGAGAGGTGTATCTGGCCGGGGGGGGCAAGGGGGGCTTCATCTGCTCAGGCGATGAGGAGGGAGGACCCCAGGCCTGGACCGTCCTGGCAGGCTCTTCCTACAGTCATGCCTTGTGGGTGGGTGGGTGGGTGGGTGGATAGACAGACAGACAGACACTGTATAGATAATTCATCATCAAAGCAAAGTTATTCTCTGTAGTCTTTGCACCCACACTTCTTTGGCCATCCCTCGTAGCCGAGTAAGATTGTCTTCCATAAGCACGGTTTTAACAATGAGTCCGTAAGGGACTGTGGAGGCCAATTCTGGATCCACACGTCCTTCCACAATAGGGACTGAGTGGTGACCCCATTGGGTGGGGTAATCCAGTCAGGGGGAAAGGGAGGCAGACTATGTTTAGGGCACCTTTTCTAGCCCCTCCCCTTTTCAGGGTGAGCAGAGTGGATCCTAAAAAGGGCTGCTCAGTCATGGATACATCTGCTGATCTGCTCAACTGCCTCCTTCCTTGAGCCAGAACAACTGAATCTGTATCCACCGCCCACGTGCCGGTTCATGACTAGGGGCTTCCAGATTTCACGATCCTGCCCCCATTACCATTCGCCGATCGCCATGGAACTTTTGGGTTTGGGGATGGGTTTCTGGAAGACGCCTGTAAATGAATTTGTTTTGTGTGTGAAGATCAGTGCACGCTGACCAATGCACACTCTTCGCAGAAGAGCTCTGTTCCGATCCAGCGAGTGAGGGCACCACCCACACACCCCGCACTGAACTCCCAATTGTCCTTTGTGCTAATAAAGGAGTCCTTGCGTTCCACTGAACAAACTCCCCTCTTTGCTGCCTGGGTTAATTGATGGGGAGCAGGTGCCAAGCTCCAGGAAGGGCACCTGAGACTTTCATCATGGCGTAAATAATCCCTCCAGTTAAAAGCATCTCAGCTAGCAAAGTCTCCCTGGGAAGACTCTCTCTCTCTCTCTCTCTCTCTCTCTCTCTCTCTCTCTCTCTCCCTGAGGAGCTGCTGGCAGCCTGAGAGCAGCAGGCGATGCTGGGGTACCTGTGCCCGGGTCTGGGGTTGGACTTGGGCTGGTGTCAGGCAGGGCAAGGAAGGGCTGCCCCTCATGGCTGGGCACCCCCCACCTTTGCTGCACAGCGGCAGGTGGTGGTGGGGAGGAAGCCCCCTGCCCCTCAGGAAGGGAGCCCAGGGGCTGCTCAGGGGCCTCTGTGGCTCTGCCCCTCCCACAGCAGCCACCCATCACCCTCCTGCCCGCCTCTGGATTGGCTGGCCCCTCGCAGCCGGCTCCCCCCTGGAAGGGACAGACCCATATATTGGGCCTCCCATGGCTCAGCACACAGAGTGTTTCTGCCTCCCCCAGAGTTCCTGAGACTGGACCCCAGGACCGCCCCAAGCACCAGACGCCCAGGATCATGCGGGCACAGCACAGGTGGGTGCCAACTTTGCTTGGGCGCAAAAAGGGGACCCTGTGGGTGGGCTGGGTCCATGCACCTGTTTGCTCCAGGTGAATCCAGGTTTAGATCCCTGCCCAGGTGTGGGCAGAACAGATCAGCCTCCCCCCTCTCTCTTTTCCTCAATTTCCCTCCTGTTATATCTGCTGCCAGGGAGCCTGGCTCAGTGTCTGGGGTGGAAGCCTGTCGGCCAGAAAGCTGACCAACTGTGGACCGCACTGGGCAGTGGGTGGTCTGGAGTCAGTCACCTGTTGAAGGATGGCCTTGCAGCAGGGTCCGTGTGCATTGGGGGCTGGGCACCTGCTGAGTTGCCCCCAGGACCGGAGGAGGCGTGGGAGGTGGCAACCAGAGGGGGGGCCCTCCAGTGCTGTGCTCTTGCCCTGGCCTGTGGTTCAGCCGTGGAGCTTCTGTTTGGATTCAGGAGGTCCCATGGCATCTCCAGGGGGGCCTGATCAAGGACTCCTTTTCTTCCTAGAACCCCAGGGATCTGATTCTGTTGCTCAGTAGCCATTGCACTTTTTAATTATTTCCTCTTGCAAATGTTGAGCAAAATGCAATATTTAACAGTTGCTATGCTTTATAATCTACTTTGAATTGACAAATTCAAAAATATGTTTTATCCACAAAGATGTAAACCCCAAAGCACTGTTCAACTGAATATTTATTTATTCATTTAATTTCCTTTATAAATTGCTTCTCGTAAAGCTTCCCAAAGTGATTTCACAATGAAAACATATGTATATACAGACTGGCTTATCCACACCTCCCCTTGTTCTGCTGCTTCCCTCACCCTCCTGGAAAAAACCCTGCTCTTTAGTGCTCAATTGGAGCTAACAGGAATTTGGGTTTTCCCCAGATTGCCATTTGTTCTGATGTATCACTAAAGAGTAGGTTTTCCCTTGGAAGGCAGAGGGGCAAAGGGAAAACTGCCAGGACTCACCTGCACATGACAGCTATGTACATTTTACAACTTGTTATGTGCTGTAAGCCTCCCAGAGTGGCTGGGGAAACCCGGCCAGATGGGTGGGGTATCAATAATAAAATCATCACCATCAAGGAATCAGCAGGGTCTCACTTCTACAGCTTCTCCTCTGCAGTGGGCAGGGTTTCTCCAGCAGCTCCTCTCCACTGCCAGGTGGTTGTTCTGCGGGAGATTTTCTGAGGGAATCGTGCCCCATCAGAGCTGGGCAGGAGAGGAGGAGACTGCTGCCTTGTTGGGGGCGGGCGGGGTGTCTCCCACTTCAGGCAGCCCCAGAGTGGTTCTGGCAATTCCTGGGCTTCTAACAAACAACGCAAGATTTGCTGGCAACACAGACTTTAGAGGACCCTAAGTCAGAGTGAGATTCAGGTCTCACTCCCAATATCCGTTTTGAGTGCCAAGAGCCAGCCTAGAAGACAAAGTTGAATGGGAGTGCCACTGAGCATGTACAGAATGCCCCCCCACTTCTGGGATCAGGGGTGTGACTTCCCAGCAGGCCCCTCTCTGCTGCTGAAGAACCTGATGAACTTTTAAAACGATATTATTTCTGATTTAAGCGCTTAAAGCTCTTCCCATACCTTTGCACAACCAGCCATCCTTACAACAAAGCCACGAGGCAGGACCAGGGACGTCACGGCTGAGCTGAGATTTCTGGTGTGGCTCAAAGCTCAGACTCTTAACCACTGTGATGTTAATGCTCCAGCCCCTTCTCCACTCTCAGCCCCCTCTTCCTTTCCACCCCGCAGGTTCCTCTTGCTCACGGCAGTTGCGGTTCTGCTCCTGGCCATTGTGGTGGCAGATGGTGAGTTGCAGTCGGCACTTGGGTGGGTGGAGGGAGGGGGGGCCTGAAGTTGGGGGTGTGGGACCCCCAGAAAGGAAAGAGGAAGAGGCACTTGTAGCTGGCCAGCATCCTGCAAAGCAAAGAAGCAGCTTGCACCCCAAATACACAACCTCTGAGCGGTGAGAGACTCCTGGGATTCCCAGCACTTTTCCACTGTCCAGTTTCCTTGGGAAGAAGGTGAGCAGTTTAGAATATAGGGTTTTCAGAAAGACATACTGGTATATGCAATGAGCATAGGCTGGAGGGGCTCATAGCATTAACCCCACAACAGATCCTGCTTCTATATTAGTCACAGCTTTGGATCCAGCACAGATCAAGCAGGTCTCTGTGTCTCCCCCTTCCAGCCTTCTTGCAGCTCATATGAACATCCTCTGGCTATTGTTCTCCTAAATAGCAGCCAGGGGAGGGGAGGGTGGAGGAAAAGCCCCCCCCCCCATTAGCCTGGAGGGCCCCCTCACTTAGTTGGAGCTCTTGCATCCCAGCTCATGCTTTTGTGAGGCTGATGAGGACACTTAAGCAGCCAGCTACTGCAATGGTCTTACACATGGGTAGGCAAACTAAAGCCCGGGGGGGGGGGGCTGGATCCGGCCCAATCGCCTTCTCAATCTGGCCCACGGACAGTCCAGGAATCAGCGTGTTTTTACATGAGTAGAATGTGTCCTTTTATTTAAAATGCATCTCTGGGTTATTTGTGGGGCATAGAAATCCGTTCATTATTTCCCCCCACAAAATATAGTCCGGCCCCCCACAAGGTCTGAGGGATAGTGGACCGGCTCCCTGCTGAAAAAGTTTGCTGACCCCTGGTCTAACAAAGAGGCTGGACCAGCTAGTTCAGGAACCTCCTCTGTACAATTCGAACCCTTGCTGGGTACAGGACTCCAAGAAATGGAGGGGCCTTGGGGCATCATGCAGACTGACCCTCACAACCCACAACCGCTTCTCTCTCCCTCTCTGCAGAGCCCCTGAGCTCCCCAAGTCCCACTTCCCCCGCAGGCAGCCAGACAACAGGTATGTCTAAGGGGGCTTGACTTTTGAGGGGCAAAGTCCTTCCCCTTTGCGGGCAGAGCAGCAGCTCCACTTGCCAGGGCAGGAACCAAGTGCTACTGTGATCAGCTCAGCTCCTGGAGCAAAGGACTGGGTGCCAGAGATTCAATTTCTTTTACCAGAATCCCTGCGATGAAGAGAGCAGCAGAAAGGCTGAGCCAGGAGGGGGGTCCAGAAAGCAGGAAGGAAAGCAGACTTCCCGCAGTCCTCCAGCTCCAGATGTTTGGGACTACAACTCCCATCAGCCTGAGTCAGGCACCATGCTGTCTGCTGGAAGCTGTAGTTCCAAACATCTGGAGGGCGCCAGGTTGGGGGCAGCTGGCCTGAACCTGTTTGGGGCTCTGGGTGGCTGAGGGGGAAATGCCCAAAGGGGCTTCATCGCACGGGACCCCCAACCCCCTTCAGCTTCTCTCTCCCCCCCCCCCCCCGTCTCTTGCAGAGCCCATGGCAAACTCAGAGCCCATCATCTCTGGCAAATCAGAGGCCTCGGGAGAAAGTAAGTGGAATCCTGGAAGCCAGAGATGCTACTTTGGCAAAAGAGGGGGATCAGAGAATCAGAGAAGTCCAGCCCCTAATAATAATAATAATTTATTTATATCCTGCCCATCCAGCAGGAATCACAGCTAAAGACTCTCTGAGAGATGGCTCAAGTCAGGGGGAGATTGCTGTGGAGGCTCAGGTGTGAGAGCGACGCCCTCTGCTCATGCCCAGGGACACTCTTGCCCTTGCTGCTACTTCACAACATCCCCCTGGAGAAGAGCTCTAGCAGTCCAAGGGTGGCCACAAACTACTGCCTGCAGCAGTTGCATGCTGCTCCCCCCCCCCCCATTACGCCTTCCTTGGCCATGCAGAGACTCAGCCCCTGAGCTGGGTCCACGTTCTAAAATGAGCTGTTCAAGCTTGGGACTCGCTTTGGCTCCTGACCGACAGCCCACAGGGAGATGGAGGCCTGGACTGGAATGTCATCCAATGTCTAGAGGCTAAAGGGTTGTGGGGAGGCAGAGGATGGAGTGGGGTTCAGCCTCTCTGCCGTGCATCATTTGAACACCTGTCTCCATGTCCACAGGTGAGATCGGAACTCCTGCAGATCCCATGACCACAGGTAGACATGACCCAGCAAGCTCCCCTCCCCTCCCCTGGCCCCCTTTGTGCCCCTTTGCCTCCTGAGCCCTCCAACTGGCCCCTTCTCTGTTGGAGGACGCAGCTGTGTATTCTGGGACCCCTGAATGGACCGGCTGCCCCCAGGCGAGGTGGAGGGTGTGCTGCCCCCATTGCCAACCCACAACTCGAAGGCCTGACCCAGCTGCCAGTCAAGGCAGCTTCCCAGCAGCCAAGGGGTGGGAAGCACCTTTCCTTTGGACCTCAGGTGGCAAAATGCCTTGGGCTGGGCTGGCACCATCCCTGCTCACTTTGAGGGCTCCCAGCCCCCCAGTATGACCCCCTCGTACCGAGAGGCAATGCCCCTGTTTGCTGATTCCTCTCTCGCTCCATCCCTGGACAGAGGTGGCCCCCGTGAGCTTTGCAGGGGCCAATCGCGCCCACACAGATGAGGTCAACGGGGACATGATGCTCAACAGTGATGCCTCCAACCTGGGATCCTTCAGCTTGGACCCGCTGCCCGGAGACGCCCAGAGTGGTACGTCTGCCAGTCTGGCTGCCCTTGCCTTCTCATGGGTCCTTAGAATCTTAGGGGACCTGTGGGTCATCTAGTCCAACCCCCTGCAATGCAGGGACCTCATCTAAAGCATCCAGGTGGCCTCTGCCTATGAACCTCCAAGGAAGGAGAGTCCATCACCTCCTGGGGGAGACCCCTCCACTGTCTAGCAACCCCTCCTGTCAGTTCCCCTATTCCCTTCTAATGGGGGGCTCTGACCTCAGCTGCCCTGACTTACAAGCCAGCCCTCCCCCAGGCCTGGCTGTGACTCCACAGAAAGCCCTGCCAGTGCCTCTTCTGATCCTCTCAAGGTTCGGGTCCAGGGGTGCCAACGTGAATAAAATATGGGGCGTCCTGGTAAGCCCTGTCCCTCGATCACATGATGTGGTCGCATGCACAACAACTGAATGGCAATGCCCATCAAATGGGGGGGGGCTCTTAGGAGATGGCTCCTATGTTCGGGTCGGTTCGCAAAACCCCAGTGTCACCTGGTCCTACTAGCAGAGGCTGATGGGAGATGTGGTCCATCTGGAGGGCACCGTCTTGGGGACGGAGAAGAGCTGCTGGCTCCTTGGAGACCTTTGTAAACCACCCTGGGAGGGCAGTGGAAAGTCCTTGAGACCCGGCACTGCCCAGGCCACCTCTCAGCCCCACATGCCCATCTGTGGGATATGGAAGGGACCTCTGTCTCTCTCTGGTTTCTCTAGGTCCCGCCATGGATGTTCCTGCTCATTCCCACGAGTCCCAAGAAAGTAAGTTCTTCCCGGGTTGGGAGTCACATCGGGGTCTTGGAAAATGGGCGACTCCACAGAGGGTCTCTTGCGCTTGATGCAAAGTCTCTGTGTGGGGAGAACCCCTCCAGAGGGCTGTGCAAGGCTCTGTCCTGGGGGAGGCAAGCAGCGTGGGAGACTTAGGGGAGACCCTTCTGGGGCAAGGCTTGGCTCAATGGCTGCTGGTCATGGTGGTTCTGCCTCTGAAGGGCAACTGCTGGGAATCACAAGTGAGGAAATGGCTTTTGCGCACAAATCCTGCTTTTGGGTTTCCCTTAATTGGCATCTGGTTGGATGCTGGACTGGGTGGGCCCCCTTTGGCCTGATCCTGCAGGCTCCTCTTACCTTTACTCTAGCTGTAATCTGGGATGTTTTCCTCCCCAGGCTTGGACCATGAAGTGGATTCAGAGGAGACCCTCGCCTCCCAAGATAAGTGTCCCACGAAGGGCCACAGCCCTGGTTGGCCCCTGGGAGAACAGGCTGCTGGCCTGATTCTGAGGTTCATTTCACCTTGAGTTAGTGGGATGCCTCTCCAATGCTCTCATCCGCTGGGGCCCCACTCCTGATTTTTCATGCTGACCCCTGAAATGTCCCCACTTTTGACCCCTGAAGGCATTGCAGTTGGGTCCGCTTCCTGCTCAAGGCCGCTGTGGCCTCTACTGTGAAATGCACTTCTGACCCCTAAAATCAGGGGTGGGGTGTTCCAGATGTTGCCAGGCTCCAGCTTGCACCAGCCCCCGTCAGGGAGTGAGGATCCTGCCGTCCCACAACATTTGCAGGGTCACCAATTTGCCGCATGTCCTCTTGTCCCTCGAGTGTCGGGGAGCAGAGCTGGTTCAGAATGTGCCGTTCCCAGGAACAAAGACCTCCTCCCTGGCACCATGGAGCCCTGGGAAGTGGGCAAGCCGTCGTGTCTGGGGGGGGAAACCCTGATTCACTCCAGGCCCACCCCATGCCCTACACAGAGGGAGCATGTGGGGCAGGCTGTGCCCATGGGGCACCCAACCAGATTTGCTTGCAGGAACCTTGCAAAGGAGGTGATACGACCCCCTTTCCTTATTGAGCATTCGCTCCCGTCAGATTGTTGGGAGGTTGTACAGCAAGGAGTGTTTCTAGATTGCAACAGGGGCCACAGCTCAGCGACAGAGGAGCATCTGCCTGACAGAAGAAGGTTCCAGGTTCAATGTGCAATGGCAGCTGCAGGCAGGGTTGGAGAGACTCCCTGGAAAGCCGCTGCCTGTCAGTGTAGACAGTACTGGGCTCTAGATCAGCAGGTGGCCGGTCCACTGTCCCTCAGACCTTGTGGGGGGCAGGACTATATTTTTTTGGGGGGGGGGGAGAATGAATTCCTATGCCCCACAAATAACCCAGATTCATTTTAGATAAAAGCACACATTCTACTCATGTAAAAACACCAGACAGGTCCCACAAATAACCCAGAGATACATTTTAAATAAAAGGAGACATTCTACTCATGTGAAAACACGCTGATTCCTGGACCGTCTGTGGGAAGGCAATTGGGCTGGATCCGGGCCCCGGGCCTTAGTTTGTCTACCCATGCTCTAGATGGACCAGGGCTCTGACGTGGTACAAGGCAGTGCCCTATGTGCCATCCCAATCTCCCTTCCTCCACCACCATGAATTTTACTGTGTTTCTTGGTGCATTTTGTCCTATCAAAATGTTTTATTTTTTAAAGTAGATTTGTTGTGCCAGAACACTTTAGGCATGAGCCTCGATTTCCTGTGTTCCTGCAAAAGAGTGGCAGCCTGGGGGGGGGCTCACTCAGCCTCCCAAAGCAGCAGCTCCTGGCCCCCTTGCATGGGCCTTTCAAAGGAGGCTTGTACCAGGAGGGTCCTTCAACTGCTGCCCCCTCCAAACATCACCAAGGACCATCCTTGGTCCAACAGATCTGGCACTGACGGCTTGGCAAACTCTGGCGTGGCTCAGAGTTGGAAGGGAATCCATGCAGGAGACCCATGGCTCACTTGAGAGGCTTGTGGGGGTCTGTGAGGCTGGCCAGTTGGCCTGAGGTGCCGGCCAGGGAGATGAGCGGCTTCTTCTCTTTTCTTCTCCACAGGCATGTGAGGAGCGCTGCTGCCTCCTCCTCCTCCCCCCCTTGCTGAAGGCCCTGAGATGCCCCAGTGGACAGCCGTCGCCCGCCTGCTCCTGCGCTGCCGACTGAGCCTTTGCTTCCTCCTGCAGACTCCCCTCTCCACCCCCTTGTGCTTTTCACGCCACCTCTCCTGCCACGGCTGGCCACAGGATATGCTTGGGGGTGGGGGAGCAGGAGGTGCCACCCCCAGTTCGCACTGAGCCCCCCAGCCTCCTCCTCCTCTTCTCCAGCCAGGCCCACAGGCCTGAGCTGCTCCTCGGACACAGAGGCTCAAGGACTGGGGCTTTTTCTAGAGCCTTGGAGTTGAAAGGAACCCCAGGGCCATGTAGCCTGACTCATGTTCGAATGCAGGAACCTGCCCACTGCCCCAGGTGTGCCAGGCTGCACAAGCCAAAGCTCCAGTCAGCGAGCCAAGCCACACACTGCCTGCCTGTGCACAGGAACCCAAATGAAGGTGTCCTAGAGGAAAAGGCCTCTCCCTGCCCGCTGCCAAGCAACCAAGCCTGGCCATTAGCAGAGCAAAACCTGGGACAGCAGCTTTGACCCGCTGCTCTCTGGTGTCCTGCTTCCAGCTGCTTCCAGCTGCAGGAGCCTCCTCCCCAGGCTTCGCTTCCGGATCCTAGGCAGCTAGTCCCAGCCGCGTGTTGGGTCTCAGGGTACCCCAGGTCCCTCTCGCCCCAGCCTTCGGGAGTCTTGGTTGCCTTCTTGGCTGCCAGCCCAAGCAAGTTTCTAGCCAGAGCTTTCTGTGGCCTTTGGGCCACTGGTGGGGTGTGAGAACGTGTCCCAGCATGGAAGGTGAGGCCCCAAGAAGCGGAGGAAGAACAAAGCAGAGTCTGGTTGTCTGGGAGCTTGGAGTAGCTCGCAGAACAGAGGGGTTTCCTGCTGTGTCTGCACAAGGACCCATAACTGGCCAGCAATGAGCTAGGCAGTCCGGGGGTCACTGGTATGCCACTTGCTGTGCAAGCAGAAGCAGAAACTCCCAGATAGCTTCTCTAGGAAGGGCTGAGATTCCCTCTGATATCCAGGAGAGCTGCTGCCAGCCTGTGCAGGCAATACTGAGCTAAGTGGAGCGACAGTCTGACTCGGCAGAGGGCAGCTTCCTAGATTGCAGGGTGGGAGGCTGGCTGGCTGGCTGGCAGCAGTGCCAGTCTTTGATTCCTTTGATTTGGGTGGGTGTGGGAAGCACATAGGACTAGACCAGGTGTTTGGGGCTACAACTCCCATCAGCCCCTGCCAGGCAGGAGAGGTTGTCCAAAACCTCTGGAGGGCACCAGTTTCTGCCATCAGCTCCACCCCCTCCCCCAGCTGGATTGTGACCAGTCCTGCTGCAGGGCGGAGGAGCCCCGTCCTAATTCCGAGGCTTGGATTTCTGAGGGCAGTGCCCACCTTGAGGCAGCGCCTGGGGCTGGCCAGGAGTCAGGCTGCTGTGTGTGTCTGGTTTGGGGAGGGGGCTTCTGTTCCCAAGGGGTCGTGTGGCTAGCCAGTGCCTTGCCAGCCTTTTCCCTGTGGCCCTGGGGGTTGGGGTGCCTTTTCTGTTGCTGTCCTGACCTGCTCTTGCCGTCCTATGTCCTGTTCATGCACGCAGGTGTGGGCCTGCCTCCTTGTTCAATAAAGACAAGCAAACCACGTGAAGAGTTGGTGTCCCAGCACAGCAGGGGGGGCGCTGGCCCTTGAGCCACGTTCCAACTGGGGCCTCAGAACGCAGGGAGGGAGGGAGGGGGAAGACAGAGCCATATGACAATGGAACAAACTCCTTGGGAAGGTGGGGTGTTGTGGATTAGTCATACCTCAGGTTGAATGTGCTTCGGGCTGAGCGCATCTGAGTTGCGCTCTGCGGCAACCCGGAAGTTACTTCCGGGTTTCGCCGCTCACGCATGCGCACTCAAAATGACATCATGTGCATGCACGGAAGCGGCAAAATGCGACCCATGCACATGTGCCGTCACATCTTACGTTGCGTTCAGGACGCGAACGGGGTGTGTGTGTCATTTTTAACTCTACAATTCCATAATTCTAAAGGCTTGACAAGGCTGACCAAAACCACCTGCCACCCCAAAAAGGTCATGTCAGGGCAAGCTTGGCATATTTTTGCCCAGTTCAATGTGGCAGGGCTGGAGCTGTCAGAGTTCAGCAGTTCACTGTGCTGAATTTGTGACTGACCAGGAGACTTGCAGCCAATTTTAAGGCTAGCTGTCTGTTGCCGGCTCTTCTCACTAACCCACACAGCCCCTCTTGACCAGAAGCCCTTTCTACGACTCTGCGTGTGTCCCTGACTTGCCCTCGCTGTCACATTCCACATGCCACCCCCTCTGCTGACACGTTCCCCAAAAGGTCTTGGACCAGCAGCCTCTGACCCTCCCTTGCCAAACGAGAAAACAGGGGGATTGCTACATGCAGACCATTAAAAGGCAGGAGGTCCAGAGTCGGAAAAGCATAAAAAGCATTTGGAGCATGAAAAGCTTCACAGCTGGGAAATCTAGAGCTGAAGGCCGAGGTCCCTGGCACCCCAAAACGGCCCCTCTGCAAGCCCAGTGAGCTGTGGGGCAACTGTACTGGGCTGATGGATGCCCCAGGCCTGGCCAGAGCCTCACAGCCCCCCACCTCGGTTTTTGTAAGAGGGCGGCCAGGTTGCAAGGCCCTTCTGCTCCCTGCTTGGAGGGCCCAAATTCCCCACCTCCTTTGGACACAGAGAGCCTGAGAAGATCAGCAGAGAGAGGCCCCTGCCTTGGTTTTCTTTTGAAGGATGCAACTGGCTCATTTTCGTGCTGCAACCAAGAGTCTTGCCTGGGGTGGGTGGGTGGGTGGGAGGCAACCCACTGGCTTCTCTGTAGGATCCCGCCCCCTGGCTGCTTGGGCAAGGCAGGCCACAGTTCACTGATCCTGATCCGCAAACTCAGCGCTCTGTTCCCCCCCCCCCCCGTCAGCTGGTTCCAGCTGCTAAATGGAGCTTGGCAGGATTTGCTGGCTGGCCAGCTGGAAGGCTCAGGACCACTTTAGAGACCTGAGAGCAGAGGAGGAAGCATCCAGCTGATGAAGGAGTAAACCTGACAGACAAAAGGCCACTGGGGGCGGGGGGCGGTGAAGACAGACACCACTGGCACCCTGCTCTATGTAGACCTTTGCAGAGACAGGATATTGTGGGGGCGGGAGCAGAAAAGGACCCGTAGTCTGCCAGGTGGTAGATGGGGCCCTTCTCCCCACTCTTCTGGTGTGGGTGGGAGGAATATTCCCTGGGCAGCAACTGGGATCCGCTTCCCAGTATTGGCTGGCAGGATGCGCCCCACAGTGAGTGCGCCTCGTCCATTTTGGAAATAAAAGTGTGCTGCGCCTAGAGAGTGATGGGCCACTTCACGTATAGATATAGATATATAGATATATTTGAATATGTATATATAGGTATTTATATAGCAGGAGAGAGGAAGGCTGAGGGGGAGGAGGGGGCTTCTTCTCTCATGTAAAAATCCAAAATACAATTTTCTTCTAGTAACAATCAAAATGCAAATGTACAAATTCTTTACTGCTAAGCCAAGGGAAACAAGCCCCATGGGGGAGGGGGGCATGGGGTGGGGCAGCCTCCTCCCGCCCGGGCGCCCTGTAACATTCGGGGACACACGCAACAGCAGACGTGACAAAGGGACCCAGCCCTTGAGCCCCGGGTGCGAGAGGCACTCTCACTTCTCTCGAAATGCCCACAAGTCCATCCCGACGGGAGGGAGAATTCTCCGCCTCCTTTTCTCCTTCCCCTTCCCAGTGAGAGCGACCCCCCTCATCACTCACTCGCTCTCCTTCCTCTTCGCCTAGAGGGCAGGGCAAGGGGTCGCGCTTAGCGTCCAGGCCTAGGGCGCCTGGCACCCGAAACAGGCGGTGGCAGCAGCCAAGGAACACACACACGTCTCCCGCCAATGGGCATCCCCCCGCCCCCCAGAGCCGCCGCCCGGAGGGGTGAGCACCCGAAGCACAGACACAAACACACCCTCGCAGCCTGGCCAAAGGGGGGAGCAGGGGGCTCGTCCGCAACGTCACTGGAGCAAAGCAAGGGGGCGGCTGGCCCTTCCTGAAGTCCGGCCTTCCTTCCACACTGGCCCGGGCCCGGCCTTAGGAGACGGAGGGGTCCTTGGGCTTGGGCGTCTCCGCCCCCGAGAGGAGGGCCATGGTGGGGTCCTCCAAGTACTCGTCCTCCGTGAAGCAGGGTCCTTCGTCCAGCTCAAAGAAGATGGGCATTTCCGTGTTGGCCATGTCCATGGAGCTCGAGTCAACCAGGAAGAGGGGCTGCGCTGTGTAGTGGACCAGCTGCTTGCCTACGGTAAGGGCAGAGACACCATCAGAAAGGGGGTGGGGGGCAAGGCTGGGGAGCCAGGGGGCAGGTGGAAGGATTGTATTGCAGGGGGTGGACCAGATAACCCTTGGGGTCCCCCCAACCCTAAAATTCTAGGATTCTGAGGCTGTGGGAAGGAGAACCCTTTCTCAGTTGGAAACTCCACGACTGCCCCCAGAGCAAGGCAGACCCCCACTGCGGCAGCGTGACTTGGAGGGAGAGGAGGCGGGTTGAACAGGCAACAGGAACACACACCCCACTCCCACCCCATGCCTCAGTTTCCCCCTGCGTGGGCCAGGATGGCTCGTTCAGCTGTGAGGATGTCCATGCTCCTGCCTGGCCTTGGAGAAAAGGTCGATGCAGAGAAGCAGCGTGTGGAATTGGCAGGCGGGTGGGGGCAGGGAGAGGAGAGAAGGGGAGCAGCCGGGATGCTCACCTGTGTCCGCTGCAGAGTCTTCCACCTCCGCCGGCTTCTGCTGCTCCTGGCAGGAGAGGAGGTCTTGGATCTGCAAAGGGAGAGGAGGCGCTGCTGAACCAAAGCCTGCGAGGCCCAGAGAGCAAGGAGGGGGCTTTGCTGGGCATGTCTCATGGGAGTCAAGCCCCAGCCGCACCCCCCATCCCCACACACAGGAGAGCCCCTAGCTGGCTGGCACTACGTAGGGTCTACCACCTCCCTGACTCCAGGGCACAATCCGGCAGGACGTTCTCCTGCACAGGCCCCACTGAAATAAACAAGAGCTGCTGAAGAGCTCTTGCCTAAGAGCTCCCGTTCACTTCAGTGGGGCTGGTGCAGGAGAGCCTCCTGGGGAACTGCACCCTCCAGGATCAGATCTGGACCAGTCTTCTGCAGCCTCCAGGCTGTGCCTTGGTTGGTGGCGGTAAATAAAGGGGGGAAGGGCTTTAGAGGAATGTGTTGGGAGTTAGGCAGCCTCAGTCTCAGCATCATCTTCCCATCATCACATCCAGAGAGCAACTCTGGGGAGTCTGCTCAGCTGATGGCAGGGCTGATCAGAAGGCTGCGCTGAGAAAGGCCCACTCAGCACCTCATTAGCAGTGCCTGAGAAGAGGTGCTGATAGGATGACATCACCCGGCGGAGGGGTTCTCCGAGGAGGCAGGGCGGGTGGAGAGCACTTTCAGACTCGCCATGTGGGGCTGGCCTACAAATGAGGAAAGGGGAGGTCCCTCAGCAAACTCACACTGGCCAAGCTGCTGTCCAGATCTGGCAAGTTCAGATCTGTTGCTGAAGGACTGAAGAGCTGTTGGGGGGAGAGAGAGAGAGAGAGAGAGAGAGAGAGAGAGAGAGAGGAGAGGAGAGGAGAGGAGAGGGAGGGAGGGAGGGAGGGAGGGAAAGCAGAGATTAATGTTAGCAGAGGAACAACCCCCCCCCCAAACTGCCCCTCCCGCTAGGCGTAAGGACTCCCGAGCGGAAGACTCACGTCCAGCAAGGCGCTGGTGTCCACGCTGAAGCCGTGGGTGCTCAGCATGGTCTGAAGGTTATCCAAGCTGGAGTCGATGGTGTCCAAGTGCTCGTTCAGCTCGTTCCTGGGGACACGAGAGAAGAGAGAGATGGCAGCGAGGGCCAGGATGGCTGCCTGCTTCCTCCAGGACCAGAGGCCCGTGTCCCTGAAATGCCAGCGGCTGGGGAACAGCAGGAAGGAGGAGAGGGCTGCCACAGAGTTCAACTCCTGCTCGAGGGGCTTCCCCACAAGAGGCACCTGGTTGGCCACAAGGTGAGGAGGGCTTCTCTGGGTTTCATCCAGCAGGGCTCTCCTCATGGTTCCTAGGGGTCCTCCTGGGCCAAGTGCATCTCCACCCCATCTTCCTGGCCCCCTTGTGCTCCCCTCACCCATCAAGGGCTCCAGCTTGCTCTTTGGTCGAGGAGGAAATGGCTTTGAGCCCGGCTGCCTCTCAGAAGCCTCCTTGCAAGACATCCCTTCCTGCCTGCTCTGGAATAGCCGTTGCACAGGCCTGCCATCACCCCCCCCCAACAGACCCAGTGGCTACGGCTACCAGAGTGTTGTCACGGCTAAAATGGCCGCTGTTTCTTTAATGCTTAAAAAAGCTGGGTCAGCATGAGTCAGTGAGAAATGTTAGATTGTTGTTGGGTTGGTTGGTTGGTTGGTTAGTGAAAGCTGGTAGTGGAGTTGGTCAGTCGCTTTTGCACAAAGACTTTTAAGAATAAAAGCAGAAAGCACTCTGCAAGGATATTCTTGTGGACTCTTTTATGCTGACAAGGGTCTGAGGACCAGGCTGAGGAGACAAAGGGAGGTCAGAACCCTTTCCTTTTTAAACAAACACTGACATGTGTAACCCTTCCGGTTTCTGCAAGCCTGCCTTGGTTCAGTTTACAGATCAGCAGGAAAAGCCTCACTGCTAAGACTCGGGGCTCTCAAGGGCCAGCGCCCTCCCCAAGCAGCAGAAGCAGCCTAAACCTGGTGCTGGTGAAGAGCCAATGGGGGCGCAAGGGCTGGGCCCCAAGCCCCTGCTGTGGAGCGGAAGGCGGGGGCCGCCCCAGAGTTGCCCAATCAGATTATAGACGTGGACTGAAGATGGGGACTGGGAAGGGCGGAGCCATTCAAAGACAAACGGGGAACCAGGGATGTGCATTTGGGGCACACTCTCCACCAGGAGTTGTGGCCGCTCAGTCCGAAGGCAAATTGCCTGAAGCAGGCTTGACAGCTCAGGCAGGAGGCCAGTTCAGTACGTGTTTTAAAAGCCAGGAAACATGCTGCCAGTCACAAAGAACTCCACCAAGGAAGAAGGGGCAAGTGAAGAGCTACATCGAGCAGGGTTGGGGGAGACCGGCAGCACCTCCTGTTCGCCAAGAGGCCGCTGTAGGGGCAGCATTTGGGGCAGGGGCACAGATTTGACCTTCAAGGAGTGCACTGTGGCTGTTGCTGCCATTGCAGCACTAACGGTGTGAGGATACCCACAGCTTACAGGGTTAGCTCTAGGGAAGTGAAAACGTCTTCACTTTCTGTTTTGGCTGCGACAGGAGAAGCATGTCTTCGCTTTCTCCTGGCTGTTGTTGTTTTGCTGCTGTACGATAAACACTTCGTAGAATACAAGAAGCAGTTGTACAAGAGTTTCTCTGCATGCCTGAGAGTCCTTCTGCACAGGCGCAAGACACTCTGCTGTAGCCGAGAGAAGCAGGGAGACGCAGAGGAAGCGGACTGGACGCCACAGCACTGCCGCTGTTCACAGCCGAGACGGACGTGAAACAGAACAAGCGGGGGGTGCAGTTCTTAGGGGCAGGATCTGTGGACCCTGCCGCCTGAGACAGTCATCTTGCCTTGCCTCCCGGGTGGGCCGGCCCTGCAGCAGGGATTGGACCTGGGATCTTCTGGCGCTCCACCACGGAGATAACGGTGTCCCTTAATGGGGTGCCCCATATTGGGAGGGATTACTTCAGCATACAAAGGTGCTTCAGAGTTTACCTTTCCCCACCCAAACCCCCCGAGCCACAAGGGACGGGGGTTTCAAAGAGGTCTTTTCAACGTTGTGGGTTCAACTCCAGTTTGAACCGAGTGTGGCACCCAATCCCCAAAGTAAATGACCCTCCCAGCACAATGTGGAAGGAGCGCCGGAGGGCCTGGCAGAAGGGACACCTCCCCCCAGCACTCCCTGGTGGCACAGTGCCTGGGGGGCAGCAAGCAATGTAAATGCTAACCCTTGCTGTGGTCTGTAGTGCAGTGAGGCAGAGGAAGGGCTGGGGAAAAGGCAGGTGACTTCGGACATCTGCGGAGGGCGAGCCAAACTGAAAGATACAAAGAGAAGAGGAACACTCGGATTCAGGAACCCCAGAGAGTTCGGCACCTTCAGGGAGGAAACGGAGGTTACTTTCAAAAGGCAAGGAAGGGCAGGCAGCCGACCCCCTCCAGGGAGAGCAAGAGGGGGGCCCTGGGTGTGAATCAACTCTGGGAAGAGAGCAAAGAGCAGCTGACCGGAGGGATCCCACATTGGGGCAGGCAGGGAGAGAAGGGAAGGTGGGATGCTGCCTGCACAGGGGAACCAGCAAGCGTATTCCAGGGGCAACAGAGTCCTGTTCCTTGGGGCAGGTGCCTGATCCAAACTGCGCTTCTCTGGGGGACTGAGGGCTGAAACCTCCAAATTCCACCAGCAGAACCAGGTACTTGCAACTCACTGGCCTCAACCGGCTTGTTTTGCATACAACTACTGACTTTCCCAAGACAGGAAGTGCATGTCCTCTGCCCCCTGGTGGTAAGAACCTAAGAGAAACTCCACTCATCTAGCCCATCTAGTCCAGCATCCTATTCCCACAGTGGCCAACCAGGTGTCCCCATGGGAAGCCCGCAAGCAGGACCCGAGTACAAGAGACGCCCTCTACCCTCCTGCGGTTTCCAGCAACAGGCAAGCAGCAGCCCTCTCAGCACTTCTGTGACCCACCATCTTCTCCTTGTTCCTGGGGAACAAAAGTAGGTGCCTCCCCACCCCCCAAAAGATCACCTCTCCCTTCCGTTCCAGATCTCCAGGTTCCTTGGCAGGCCTCCACTGAAAGTGTGCAATCTGAGTGTGGACATGCTTGTCCTGTGGCATCAGCTACTGACCCGCACCCCCTGATCTCTGCCATGCAGCCCCTGGGAGTTCCTGCTTCCTCACACACAGGGCACTGAAGAATGCCCAGAGCACAGAGCAAGGAGGGCCATGGGCCTAGGAAGCCAGGATGCTCTGTCCGGAGCTGAAATCCAGTTGCAACTGTGGGAGGGGCACAAAGTCCTGAGCAGCCAGTACTATGAAGCACCTGTGAGTGGCCCAGTGGGCTGGCACAGCCCACACCCAACCCTTGCAGAGGAGGAGAAACAGCCCACACCTGTCTCCAAATATGCCACTGAGAATTGGGCATCCTCTGCTAGGACCCCTGTGCCTCTGTCAGTGCTGCAGGACCACCCTCTTATCTGGCCCAGGAACCTCCTCCTGAGTTTTGGAGCCTTCCTTCCACACCACTGACAGTGCCACCACTCTAGCAGGCGATGAGGGAGGCCAGGAGTCCACAGCCAGACTCCTGAGAGAGAAAGAAAGAGAGAGGAAGGGAAGGGGCTGCTGCCTCCTGCTCTCCTGGGAACCAGCTGCTCCTGGCTTCCCTCATTGACCACCCGCTGGCTCTTGTGGCTAAGCTGTTGGGCTGGGCTGGCTAGAAGTTTAAAACCAGCCTGAAGGTAGTCTGCTCCAAGACCTGGAGGGTCAAGACATCCACGCCTGGCTCTCCTGGCCCTGCAAAGAGATCTCAGGATCCCTGGGCTGGAGGGGAATCCTGGCCTTTCCTCTTCTTGGGACAAATGGAGACATGCAGAAGCCCAGCTCCCCCTGAGCCTCAGCTGCAGTGCGCCTGAAGGTTGGTGGTTCGAGCCCACCCAGGGACAAGTGGGGAAGGACTCTTGCATTGCCAGTGGTTGAACCAAATGACCCCTGCGTGTCCCTTCTAACTCTATACAGCTCTATGACTCTATGGAAGAACCTCATCCGCCCTCACACCTAGAAGACATGCAGGCCGGGGAGCAGACTAGCCTAGTGATCTTCTCCCTGGCAAGTTAGCTTTCTTCCAGCCCCATAGCCTCCAGCTTCAGATCGAACGGCTTCAGTCCAGCTGCAGACTCACTGCCTCTGTCAGGACTGATGCGAGAGCATGAGAAGAGCCTGCCTGCTCAATCAGCCCAGTGGCCAACCAGGTGCCCCCGAGGGAGATGGGCAAGCAGGATTTGAGCCTGGGACAAAGTGGCTCAGCTCAGGGCTGCAGCAACTGGCAATCCAGGCTGCACCGTGCCTGAAGAATGGGCTACAGCCACATTGGCGAGAGGCAGCGCTGGACCAGGACTTGAGAGACCAGGTTCACATCGCCACTTGGGCCAGTCACTGTCTCCTCTCAGCCCAACCTCCCTTGCAGGGTTGTGGGGATAAAATGAGGAGGAGCACCTAGTGCACCACCCTGAACTCCTTGAGGGGGAAGGTGGGATATAAATGCTGTCAATAAAACCACCCCCCTCCCCCCAGACAAAGAAGCAGGTTGGCAAAGAGAATGGGGGGAGGGAAAAGGATGGCGATGATGACAGCAGGGCAAGGTTAGGGACCCACTGGATCCAGCCAGTAACCGTCGGGCAACAGCCAGGTGCTCCCTGCGCACCCCACACTTACTTGTCCAGGCAGGCGACGCTGAGGCACTTTTCGGGGGACTGGGCCTGTGCAACATCTGTGCTGCTGCCGCCACTGTCAGCAAGAGGGGCTGCGGCCATGACGCCCCTGGGCTTCTCATCCTGCAAGATGGAGTCGATGAAGGCGGAGGGAGAGAGGGGGCTCTCGATGGCAGGAGTGCCGATGGGGCTGGTTTCTTCAATCAGAGGGCTGCGAGAGGGGCTGGGGGGCTCCTCTTTGATGTGGATCACGGGACTACTCCTAAGACAGAAGGATGGCAAGAAAGTAAGACGTGAGCCCTGGGCAGAGAGTGGTATTCCTACATGGTCAGCAGCTGCCACCTTTGTTCTCTACGGTGGTGGGTGCCAAACTTTTTCTGGCCCCCACCCCCTTGGTTCCATTAACTCCTCCCCAGTGCTCCCTGCCCTACCCTGTAAAAATTATTCAGAATAGCAGTTTGCACACTCCATTAAGATTAATAATACCATAAACTTAATTCATTAATTCAACCAAACTGATGAGCTTGATCCTGCGCTACCAGCTTTCCAAAGTCATTTACACCCCCAGAGCCCCCTTGCCAGGGGACACCACGGTCCACTTTGGGAAACGCAGGACTCTCAGACAACCCCAGGAAGCTTCCGCCCTTTGGATCTGCTCGTCCTGCCGCACGTTTCCTCTCTTCCGAGGTTTGGGAAATGAATCAGTCTAAGCTCTGCCACCCCCTCCTCCACCCGTGGCTTCTCAGCAGTGGGGATTTTTAAAAGAGAGACGAGGATGGGAAGGGGGGGGTGAACATAGTTTCTCTGGCAGATGGAAACCCCCTCCAGTACCCAAACTCCCCGAAACGGCTTTATGTGGGAGGTTCAATTAGCCCCACTGGAATTGCCGCCAGGTATAAAAGAACAAAGCTGTGATGACCCACTTAGGCAAGCATCTGGTTCCCATTTCGAAGCGAAGGTTCCTGGCGGAGAGGCACACTCAGGGCAAGAGATGGGGGCTGCTGCTGTGGCGAGTGATTCTGCCCCAGTGCCAGCAGCGCCCGGCTCACAACTCAGCTGGCCTTGGGAACTGTCTGGGGCAGAGAACCAAGAAGGTCCCCTCCACTTCGGGTTCCTGTACGCAGAGAAGGCTTTGCCAAGCGGACCCTTCATGGCTCAGCAGCACAGGACAAAGGGCTTCTGGGCACAGGGCTCAGAGAAAAACGCCCTTGGTGGCCCTCCAGGAGCTCAGGCTCTGAGCGCAGGGATGGGGAACGTGCGGCTGCAGTGGGGCAGCAGTGGGGCAGCAGTGGGCTCAGTGCAGCTCCTCCAAAGGGAGTGCCCTCAACGAGGCCAAGGCAGCTCTGCCCAGACGAAAGGCTACACAGCAAGAAAGCTCCTGCATCTGCCGCGAATCTCAGGCTGGCATTCCAAGCACCAACAGAAAATGCTGCTCGCACTCTTTGGGTCTGTTTACACAGCCAGGCATCCTGGGGCTCAGCTCAGTCCACCAGCCTTGGGTGAGTCAAAGGGAGCAGAAGGAAAATCAACCACACCTGGGAAGAAGGTGGACTCCTGGGCAAAACCTCTTGTGAACGAAAAGCAGGAGGTGCTTCTCTCTCCCTCCCTCTTTGGGTGGCAGAATTCCGGCTTCCACAGAAGCACACAGTGACCCAGAATAACTAAAATCTCCAAAGGGTGCGTAAATGAACACCCTGTAAGGCCTGGACTGAGCAGTTCTTCTGTCGGAAGAACCACCCTGAGATTACCGCCTCTGAAACTTGATTGGCCCTTAATAATAATAATAATAATAATAATAATAAAATTTATTTATATCCCGCCCTCCCCGAACCCGGGCTCAGGGCGGCTAACAACAATAAAACAGTACAACAGTGACTTCCATGCCACACCCCATCACTTTGGTTTAGAAATTTGCTGAAAATCTTGACTGACTCAAATGAATTTTTAGCCACCCCACTTTTCAGCCATCCTGGACACAGAGGGAAAAGTTGCCGGCCACATCTGCCAAAGGCCAGGAGTCGCAAGAGAGCCTTGGCTGGGAGAGAGCCTTGGGGCCTGTGCAGTTGGCAGTTCTGTTCCACCCCCACCCCCCAGGCAGCTTCCCCATTTCTGTGCCTTGGACGTCCCCTCCCCCTGCAACCAGAAGTGACTGTGCCCTCCAGGCCCACCTGGGCGCCCACACAGGGAACCAAGCAAAGCCGGGCTGCTGCGTACCTTCCATCAAGGCTGTTGCTGGGAGAGGCAGAGGGGCTGGACTGGGCCAGTTCTGTGACGTCAGAGATGATGGGGCCGGAGTTGGCGGAGGGGTCCGGGGAGTACAGGTTCGCACCACTGTATGCCGGGGGGGAGGCCTGTGAGGAGGACAGATATTGGCATGAGGCCCTAGGAGCCTTGAGGGTCCAAAAGGTGGTTGCCTCCTTGGGCTGCCCCCAAGCCCAGCTTCCCTCTGCCCAAGCCAAATACTTACGGAGTAGGGAGGCTGGCTGTGGACGTGCTCCAAAGAGTACTGGCGACTGTACTTTGGCATGGCGTGGGCCGAACTGCTGTCGTTCAACATCAAGGGGCTGGAAGGGAAAGCCAGAGAGAGCCGTGAGGCACAGAGAGCAGAGGCAGCAGGCAGGCACCAAAGGGGCTACCAGACTGCAGAGGGCACCATCTTGCTTACAGAACTTCTGAAGAGATCTCTCCTGACAGGCAGTTTCAGGCAGCCCACCCTCTAGGCCAGGCATAGGCAAACTCGGCCCTCCAGGTGTTTTGAGACTACAATTCCCATCATCCCTGACCACTGGTCCTGTTAGCTAGGGATGATGGGAGTTGCAGTCCCAAAACATCTGGAGGGGAGTGTTTGCCTATGCCTGCTCTAGGGTTAGCTCAGAGACTGCAGGATGCTTTCTGGAAGCAGGAGCCCTGAAACGGGTTTGGGTTTGCAGGTTGTGTTGCTACTCTGGCTGACAGGGACCAGAGCAGGTGTGCAGCCCACAGGGACTGAGCTGGCATTGGAGGTTCCTCCCATTTCTTTGGACCCAGGAGTGTGGGACCAGCCCACCGAAGCCACTTGCATGTGCTCCACTCCAGGACTGTCCTCTTGCAAAGGAGCATCTGAGCCCATCTGTAGCCTTAAGGCATCTCCTGCTTTCCTGCTGGAGCAGAGAGAGCTGCCCTCTTGCAAAATCATATAGCCATAGCCCTTCCTGTGTGTTTGGTTTCAAAGACAACCCCCCCCCCCACCTCACAAGCAGCATGTAGGTGCTTCTCAGCCTTATGCGGAGGAAGAAAATTAAGAATCACAGAATTATAGAATTGTAAGGTACACCAAGGGTCATCTAGTCCAACCCCCTGCAATATAGGAATCACAGATCATAAAGCTACAAAAAGGAGACTCAAAGCACAGCAGAAACATAATCAATGGATCAGGAGTGGGGGGGAGGAGTGTTTAGGGGGGAATGAGCAGATAACCACGCCCAAAGTATTCCTGCAGAAAGGGCACAGCAAGAGTACCGGCAGGAAGAGGCAGGCGCAGATGGGAATTCCTCCCAGAGGTGCTTCTCAGGGGCAAGTCTGGAGTTTCCCAGGTGCAAATGTCTCAATGAGAGGCTGGGCTTAAACGCCACGGATGGTCCTTCAGAGTCACCCTGGGAGATGCTCCCAGCCAAGAGGAGAATCAAAGCCCGGCCTCTGGATGAGGCCCACTTACATCTTCCTCTTCACTCCAAGGATACGGTTGGACTGCACCAGCGAGATCAAGAACTGGATGAGCTGTGGGAGAGAAAACGAAATGTCACCAAGCCTGAGGCACACTTCTAGCTGGAGGGGGGGGGGGGGAATCCTGCTGGACTGAGATCCACTCTGGAAAGGACCACCCTGCTCAGATCTCCCCCAGGACAGGCGCAGCTGACCACCAGCATGTAAAACCCAGCAGGCTGGACTCAAGAGCTCACTCCCAGTGACAGGTATGTGGGGTTCTTTCATGAGCAAACAGAAGCCGCTCTGTACATGCTCTGTAGTCCATGAGTGCTTCCTGATGTGGAATTGGCACTGCTCAGGCACGCAGGGGAAATTGTTGTTGTTGGTTTTAGAACGGTGCACACTCAGGGGAAAAGTATCTGTGCATGTGCCCGAAAGAGGTGGAAGGGGGGAATCCCCCTACATTCTGCGAGGCTCTCATGCCTGGTGTGTGTGGCAGGTGGTGGAACAGCAACACAAATCCATGACTGAGAAAACAGAATGTGGGGATCTGATGGGCCAACTACGCAGAGAGAAACATTGGATCGGAAAGACCGTGATATAAAACTTCCAATCTAGAATCATGCCAAGGCAGGGGAAGGCTGGCTGAAAGAGGTCTTGTTTCCTGTCCTTAAGAGACAATGGCCCTTCGCCCTCAAGGCTCTGGGGGGTCCACTGGCCAAGCCCCTGCAGGTCAGCAGCCCCAGGCCTCCAGCTGACTGTGTGGCCCGCAGGGCAGGAAGGAAGCTGCCTTTTGCTGAGAAGTGAAGGCTGGGCTTACCTTGTTCACCACCTTCTGCTGCTGGGCGTGCTTCTGCCGCAAACTGGCCACCTCCCGCCACAGCGCCTCGTTCTCACTGAAAAGGAAGAAGGCAGCCAAATTAGCCTGGTCATGTCTGTGAGAGTCACGAGTGCAGCAGCCTCCCCGTCTCTACTTTCTCCTTTTCATTCTGAATTTGGGCATTTCAACGACCCAGGCTTTTTGTTTGAATTCTGCACTAAAGAGAGTGTCTTCCTGCCACAAAATTCCAGCAAAGAGTTGGGGGGGGGGCTGCTTCATGCTGGCACCCAATGCCCAGGTTGGGATGTGGAAGCACCTGCCTTCTTTTGAGGCTTTTTGAGGAGACTGGGCTCTTCAGGTGTGGGGTGGGCAAGATGGCACAGGGCCTCGCTCCTCCAGCCAGTGGCGTGACAAAGGACCCTTACTCCACCTGAGCTAGTGCTGCCCTCCTGCCCACTCTTCCCCCTCCATGCAAGTCTCCAGGCTGTACTCCAAAGGGACTGTGGAAATATTATTTCATGGATCAGAGGACTGGGGACTGAAAGGGGGATGGCTCAGGACTGCAGCTGAATGTGGCCTGGTGAAGACAGAAAAGGCTGCAGCACAGTAACCGATTCGTTTCAAGAAGCTGACGGAAACCGACTCCTAGGAAATGCTGAGAAATCTGTGCTGCCCCAGCTCCAATCAGTTTGGGAGCGGCAGCTTTCTTGCCCGCCTGAGGAAGCCTGCAGAACATCTGAGCTGAATGAACATCTCACAGGGCCCTCAGCACTTAAAATACGGTGCCCCCATAAATATCCAATTCAAAATATAAACAATAAACTGTAAATCAAATGTTTATTTTTTCAAAATGAAACAAACCTACAGAAAGATGGAAAATAGTGTTTATTTTTATATACTTCCACTATTTATATTTGAAAAATATACATGCCCATTTTTATTCTGGGCTAGGCATACTGGAAGCTTCATTTACTTTTAAAATTGTTGTTGTTGTTATTATTTATTAAATTCCTATACTGCCCTTCATTTGCATCACACTTTTAACATCAAAGCAGCTTGCAGCAGCTAGCCGTGTAAAAGCAAGCACCACAAAATTTGCAAAAGCAATTAACGACCCAGAATTCAGGCAAGCAATAAAAAGCAGCAGAAATGCGCAGACACCCAGCGCTCTCTCCTTGGGGAAGCTTTTCATACAGGCACGCGGGTGGGTGGTCCACCAAGGGAAACATATTTGAGGGAGGCAGGTCGGTGGGCAGCTATTCAGCACCACAGCTAAGGGAGCCTCTCCCTTCCGGGGTAGCAAGGCAGCGACTGGGGTGGGGGAACATCAAGGGAATGCCTCTGCTTGTGGGCTCCCCAGGCACATCTGGGTGGCGGCTGGTGGAACCCGGAGGCTGAGCTAGAGGAGGACCCTGGGTCTGGCCCAGGAGGGATGTCCTAGCAGTGTCTTTGGAAAACCCTGGCCATAATTTCTGGCAGGTTTTCTTAGGGAAGTACCCCAAACTGGGAAGACCCCATTTCACACCCTTCCCTATTTCACGCCTTAGCAAAGCAGAACTGGAAGCAGGACATCTCCTGAGGATCTTCAGGAACAAGAGGGCTTAGAAACTCTAGAACCTAGCATAAATTTATTATGACTTTGGATAGAATTGTAGAGTTGGAAAGGACCTTCAAGATTGTCTGGTCCAGTCCAATCCCCTGCAATGAAGGAATCTCAGCTAGGTGCTGTCGGGGATGTAGCTGCAGCCATGGTATGCTCTCTCATCAAAGATAGAGGCTACCGAGGTTCATTTGCCACTAAAAAGCCCCCTCCCCACAAACTGTGCTTGCAAAAGCCCCCTGAAGGCCTCTCAGGATCAGGGCGGTCGGATCCTGGGTCAGATGTTGAGCCCCACCTGCCTCCTCACTTTACAAACTGCTTGGGAGGAGGATGTGGAAAGGCAGGCCTGGGAGCCTGGACTCTGGCCCTCCCCTGGGGGCGGGGAGGGGGAGTTTTAAGAGAGGCAGGTGGGCAGAGGGTAAGAGTTTATGTCATTCTGGTACAAAATTGGATAAATAAAACACTCCTAAGATCTTTTCATAACCCCTGAAATGAAACCTTTGAAGTCGGCCCACATAAACTCTTCACCGCCATTTAATTGCTCTATAAAACAGTGTGCGAAGGAAAGTCTTTGAGTTTCCCTCCTCCCACTCAAAAAAAGGGCTGTTAACTCTTTGCAGGCCTTCTGGAGACCACCGCCCCTCTGCGTGCTCTCCTAAAATCTATGAGGCCGCTAGAGGAGTCCGAAGACTGTCCCTTTGCTCTGCTGATGATGGGAGGCGGTGCACAGAAATGGCACCCTATGCCTTACATATGGCTCACATGGGGATTGGGGGGCCAGCTCAGGGTCACCTGGTGAGCATCATGTCCAAGCTCGGCCAAAACTCTGCATCCCATGGGTTCCAGATCTTCCTGCAGAGGACGGACAGCCCCCTGGGCTTTCCTGGAGCCACCCTAGGAAAGGTGCTCACAAATGCACACAAAATGGCACTGCTGAAGGCGGCAAGCGACAGCCGACTCCTTCCACAGCCTCAGTTGCACCCAACACTCTGATCAGCATTTCCTTCCCACAGGCACCCCCTACTTTGCCCTGGTATTTTCTGAGTGCAGAAGGCCCACTTTCTGCTCGCAGGAAGCTCTGGGGATGTGCTAAAGAAAGGCGCCTGCTGGTCCCCCTCATTGTCCTAAGGTGGGGTCTCCAAAGGGGTCCCTTGCAGAAGGGATGAAAGGTTGTTCTCAATTAGGAGGTGGATGTTTGTGATCCCAGGAATTATTCTCTGCAGGGTGGGAAAACACTTTCTGTTTATAAAAGTATTTATAGAACGTTATTTCATTTTTAAAAAATCAAAGTAATTTGCAACAAAAATGCATAAAACCATGCAGTAAAAACATGTAAAAAAAAAAAGTTATAAACAGACATCAATAAACCATTGCAGGGAAATGTATTCTTAATTGCCTGCATAGCCCTGGGGGAACAGGAGTTTTCTGTAGACATTTAAAAGTTAAACCAGAAGGTACCTGCTTATTAGAAACTGAACTGGCAACCACCGGCTGCACCGACTCCTTTGCAGAGTGGCTGGGGAAACCCAGCCAGATGGACAGGGTATAAATAATAAATTATTATTGTCATTGTTGTTGTTGTTGTTGTTGTTGTTGTGTGGGTTCACCTCACTCCTTCCAAGAAAGGAGAGAAGGAGCTTCTCCATCCACACATTCCCTTGGCCAGAGTCTTTAAACAAAAGGCCCTTGCACCAAGGCACTTGGGGACCTGCCTTGGGACTGGGGTGTTACAGACCCTTGCAAGTCATTACAATGAGAGGCGTACCATGTGGTGGGAAAACCAGGGGTGCAGTGGGTGGTTTGTGCCTGCAGTTCAGAATTAAAATCCTCAGGGGAACTATTTTAGCAGGATTCTGAAAGGAGCCCCCTCCCATTTGGTCATTACAGCACTGGGAGATGAGGCCATCAACTGAGGGTCCCAGCACGGCACTGCTGAGCCCTCTGCCCTCTCCCTTGCACTGTGCAATGTTTAAACATCCAAGGGAGCCAGGATGGATGGTACGGCTCAGAAAGAGCAGAGAGGGGCTTGCCGCACAGCACCTGCAGAGAGGCCTTCTCAGAGGCCTGGAGGAAGCCAGACAGCGACTTCATCACATGGCAAGGGTGATAACAGCAGGTGCCCAAGTAGAAGCAGCCAAGAAAGGAGGGAGATGCAGCCATCTTGTTTGAGGGGTGGGCTTGTTGCTGGCTTGAGCCTGCTGCCTCTTCACTTTGCAGGATGCAAAGCTGCTCCCTTCTCCAGAATCAAACGGAACTGGGCAATGGCTGCACTGATGTGTTGGATTTAGAAGGTTTCAATAATGCATTTGGTTGGCATGCATATTTGTGGTACAATAAGGTAAAAGCACATAAAGCGTTTAAAAATCTTATTTCCAGTTACAGATAGGTAGCCGTGTTGGTCTGCCATAGTCAAAACAAAACAAATTTCCTTCCAGTAGCACCTTAAAGACCAACTAAGTTATTTCTTGGTATGAGCTTTCGTGTGCATGCACACTTCTTCAGATACATGTGTATCTGAAGAAGTGTGCATGCACACGAAAGCTCATACCAAGAAATAACTTAGTTGGTCTTTAAGGTGCTACTGGAAGGAAATTTGTTTTGTTTTAAAAATCATATTGTTAGAAAAGCATTGTTTAATGTTTGGTTAAGATATAAGGATTTGTTAGAAAAGAAAACCCCAAGATGGTTGTCACCAATGGAAGTGAAGGCACAGAAAAAACTCAATATGGAGGCCAAATGGCCGAAATATTGGGAAATTCTGGAACAAGATGGAGACAGAATAAAACTGCAGAGTTTTGAAAAATTGAAAAACAAAGTGTGAGATTGGCTCCATTATTACCAAATAATGGAGGCATACAATTTGGACAAAAAAGTTGGTTTCCAGGTGGAAAAATCAAAATTGGAAACAGAATGGTTAGATTCAAAAATCAAGAACTTGTCAAGAATGTATAACTTGCTGTTGAAATGGAACACTCAGGACGAAATGGTGAAATCAGCTATGATTAAATGGGCACAAGACGTTGGACATAACATAATGATGGCTGACTGGGAACAGTTATGGACCACAGGTATGAAATTTATGGCATGTAATGCCCTAAGAGAAAATTTAATGAAAATGATATACAGGTGGTACATGACACCAGGGTCAAGCTTGCAAAAAATTACAATTTACCCGACAATAAATGTTGGAAATGTAATGAGACTGAAGGTACATTCTTTCACCTTTGATGGACCTGCCCAAGGATTAAGACATTCTGGGAGATGATTTATAATGAAATGAAAAAGGTATTTAAATATACCTTCCTGAAGAAACCAGAGGCCTTTCTACTGGGCATGGTCGGCCAATTGGTGCCAAAGAAGGACAGAACTTTTTTTATGTACGCCACAACAGCAGCAAGAATACTCATCGCGAAGTATTGGAAGACACAAGATTTACCCACCCGGGAAGAATGGCAGATGAAGGTGATGGACTATTGGACTATATGGAATTGGCGGAAATGACTGGCAGAATCCGAGACCAGGGAGAAGAGTCGGTGGAAGAAGACTGGAAAAAGTTTAAAGACTATTTACAGAAATACTGTAAAATTAATGAATGTTAGAAAAATGTTGGAATGAAGTCATATGGCTTTAGTAGAAATGTTACAAGGAATTAAGTACAAATAGCTTATTAGGGTATTAAAGGAAAAAATAAGGTTAGAATATGTCAAGATAATTATAGGACAGAAAACAGAGGAAGATGGAAAGGAATTGCTGAAACAATTAACAGAAGTGGAATACAAAAAGGGAGGTGTGAGGAGGTCGTTGAAACAAGTGAATGAAAGATATTGACATTGTTTGATGTGTTTTAAACTGTCTTTGTTTTGTTTTGTTAGTTTAATGTGTTAGTGTTATATAGTGTTTTTGTTTTTGTATTGTATTGTTTAACTTTTTTTGTAGTGTTTAAACTGTTGGAAAAGTAATAAATATTATTTTTTTAAAAAAAAACAAAGCTTGTCAGTCCACAGTAGGGAAACAAAAATCCCAGACTGCACACCACAAGCTCTGCAAGGGCGGCAGTTTTTTCTATTTTTCAGAAATCTGATGGGCTATACAAAACAACGTATTAAAAACACACACACACACACACACACACACACACACACACAAAATGGGTCTGGGAGAATTAAAATTTCTTTGGTGCTGAAATGACAATAAGGTTGGCAGGTCCATACAGGGGGGGAATGCCACAATAATGGGGCCACCACTGCAAAATTGTCTCAGTAGTCGCCACCCGCCTCCCCTCAGATTGGAGCGTTGTGCATCACATGGTGCTGCTAAATTGCAGGGGATTTAAAGGTGGGCCTTGACACTTTATATATAACTTTGGCCAGTTTTTTTCTGCCACTGGCCCAAGATGATGAAAGCAACCCCTTGCCAGGAATAGCGCCCAACCCCGGCTACAAAATCTGATCGCACCCAGAACAGGCTGAACACCATGTCTCTGAAGAGATGAAGCATCTCCTCTCGGTACTTTCCCCAGCCCTCCCCCAGCACCCTCCCCTGGGCCTGCTGAGAGGCCACTTCAGGCGCAGGACAAGGTGCCTCGGCACACAAAGCAGCAAGCCTGCAGTCAGAAGCACAGGTTTTCCTGGCACGGCCTCAGGCCGCAGCTGGCAGCGGCTCACACATCTGAGCCCGCCATAAACTACGACTCCAGCAGTCCTTAACCTCATGGAACACCGTGGCCAGTAAAACCAGCTTCAGATGATCTCAAGCAGTGACTAAGCCCAAAGCGCAGCTGTGCGCAAGGAGGAAGAAAGGAGAAGGAAAAAAGACAGACGCAGAGCGAGAGAGTTCACAACGAGTGTCTTGCTCAGAGCCCATCAAAGCAATTCTGAGACGAAGCTGACGGTTGACTGCGGGCCAGCCAAGTCCCCCGTGACAAGCAGGGGCTGCGGTGCAACTCGCCAGAACAGCTGGAATCCATGCAGCATCTCGCACAGAGAGGCAGTAACACACCACATTACAACCGTCTAATGTAGAGGTCATAAAAGCCTGGCCCAGCGTCTCTGCCTCAGGCAGGATCAGCCAGAAGACTGGAGTCGTTAAAGTCAGCAAGGCGGAGAGGGCCGTGCACACTATGTGTGTGGGTGCAGGGGGGAGACCAGCCCTTCAGACAGGCTGTGGAGTCACCCCACCGCTCCCAACACTCCTGACCAGCGGCTAAGCTGCCTGGGGATGGTGGGAGTTGCGGCCCAACACCTGGGGTCCAAGAACACTGGTCGTGGCTTAAGACACCTGAAGCCCAGAAGATGGAGCAGAAGCAGCTTCCCCACCAGCCCCACAAGGAGGAAGTGGAGGGCTGGATCAGGCCTGTGGCCCAACCCGTTCAGTAACCTGCTCTCACAGTGGTCAGCCAGATGGAAAGTCCAAAGCACCCAAGCAGAAGAGCCCTCTCAGTTTCCAGCAACTGAGATTTAAAGGATTGCTGCCTCTGATCCTGGTGGCACAGAAGAGCCATCATGCCTTCTACAACCCTCTCCTTCCCGAATTTGCCTAATCCTCTTTTAAAGCCATCCAGGTTGGTGGCCACCAATGACTCCTGGGGGAAGGCGTTCCACAGTCTGTGCTGCATGAAGAATCTTCCAACATTCAGAAAGCTTCACCTGCCTTCAATATGCACCCCTCAGATGCTCCAGCTAATTGGAGCTGTTGACAAGGCAAGGCTGAACCTGGAAACATGGGCCAGGGGGCAGAGGGAAGAAGGAAACTGACCGGCCACCTTCCTTGGCTAGGCTAGGCTGGAGCCCCACAAGCTCTGACTCTTGGTGCACAAGGGGGCCGGGGTCCCCGTCAGAGAGGCAGGAGGCCACCTTGCCATCACTCTGGTTTTCTTAAGGATGAAGCCTTATTAACAGGAGACAGCCAAGGAGCCTCCTCCACGCCAGCGCTCCAATCTCCTGCACCTCCTTAATGGAAGCAAGGCATTTATTTCCCTTCCCTGAGATTTACAGCGATTCTTCTTCCCCTTGTCCAGGCCTTGCAAGTGATGCCTCATTCCCAAACCTCAGCCAGCTGCCTAGGCAGGGTATTGGCTCCTGTTACGTGAGGGGAGCCTCCTCTCAACACGGCACAGGGAAGCCTCCTTCCTTGCCCTGGGGGGAAGCAGGTGGGGGGAGTCTTAAAGGAGAGAATCGGGAACTCAAGAGGCTGGCTGCTGATCCTGGCAAGGGCTGGGCCAAGCCTCCTTTTCAAAATAAAGGTAAAGGGACCCCTGACCATTAGGTCCAGTCGTGGCCGACTCTGGGGTTGCGGCGCTCATCTCGCTCTATAGGCCGAGGGAGCCGCCATAGAGCTTCTGGGTCGTGTGGCCAGCATGACTAAGCCTCTTCTGGCGAACCAGAGCAGCACACGGAAATGCTGTTTACCTTCCCGCCGGAGCGGGACCTATTTATCTACTTGCACTTTGACGTGCTTTCGAACTGCTGGGCTGGCAGGAGCAGGGACCGAGCAACAGGAGCTCACCCCGTCGCGAGGATTTGAACCGCCAACCTTCTGATCGGCAAGTCCTAGGCTCTGTGGTTTAACCCACAGCACAATACCTGTCTTGAAAAGTGATGAAATTGGCAGCTGGAAACTTGATCCAACCCACTGAGAAGCACATGCGCGCGCACACAGGAGGGGGAGATAATTTCCCCCGAGATCCCCTTCTACCCCCCATTTAAATCAGTGGTTCCCAAAGTGGGTGGTAGCGCCCCCTGGGGTGAGTACCAGGGAGGTGCTAAAAGGTGAGGGGGCAGAAGTGGGGAAGTGCCTATCAGACTTTGAAAAGCTGGTATCACTGGATCAAGTTAATTGAATTAATTTAATTACACAGTGTTAATTGGGTTTGGAATAACTGTGCAATTCATTGTTACTGTTTCAAATGTTATTGTGCCATGATCTTCCTTAGTGGGCTGTGCAAACCGCTGATCTGAATCATGCTTTTTATAGAGTAGGGGGCACTGGGGATGATTTGATTGAACCGAGAGGGCAGGGCCCCCGAAACAAAACGCTTGGAAAGCACTGGCTTAAACCAACAATCAGGACATAATCTGCAAGCACGAGAGTCGGGAGAAGCAGCGAACCCTCACTCCACCGCTCCCAGCCTAGACTTTTTCCTTTTCCTGCTTGTCCACCGCTAGCCAAGGCTGCTTTCGGGCCCCGGGTCCCTGCAGGCCGGCAGCTTCCTCTAATGAGGCATTTCCGAGGCGGCTGGCGGCTCCAGCTTGGCCATCCCTTCGTTGGCTCCATTAGGCCCAAGCTCAGCTTTTCTGCAGCCCGTTACTGACAGACACAATCTTTTCTGCAAATGTTCCAGCGCAAAAAATATCCCCTCTGGTGAGTGTCAGAAGGATAATATATATTGTTGCTTTTGGAACCATAAAGAGAGCAGCACAGGTCAGAATTATTATTTGGTATGATTTAGCAGGGGGAGGAAGAGAGGTGCCGCATCAGGGAAACTAATTCCGTTGCAGGGAAGAAGAGGATGGTGGCGGCAGAATGCCAGATAAGGGTGTCTGCTCAGATTTATTTTTACCAAGAGAAATTTTAAACCTCCTCGTTCTGTGGGCGACGGGGGCCTTGTAAAAACGGCAGGGCCTTGTAAACGCAGTCTGGCCAGGAGGAAGTACTTGCGGCGTCCCCGCGGCAGGCCTTCGACATGCCGAGCCAAGCTAAACGGAGCCCCCAAAGGCGGCTGGGGGAAGGCCCCGGTAAACACAGGTGCAGTCACCCCGCTCGGCCCCCGCTCCCAGAAATCTGTTTAGAATTAGGCTCACGGAGAAGACACTGCAGCAAGACCAACCGGAGCCCTCCTGCCTCGCTTTCCTGCTTGGAAAGAAAGGCCTGCGAGGATTCAGAGACCAGAGAGAGCGAGAGCGGCAGGACCGGCTGATTCCCCTTCCCCTTGGTGGTGAATTTATCAAAGCTATCATATTTAAGATAATCTGCACCCTTTGTTTTGTTATCCCCCCCCCCCCAAATACTCCTATCAGGGTGGATAAAAATCGATGATTTTTTTAAAAATCAGATTTTTTAATTTAAACCGGATTTTTTTATATTTAAATCGGATTTTTAAAATAAAATGCTATTGGAGGAAAAAACTTTCTAAAGATAGTTTCCATTTAAGTTACATTATAGTCCAAAGGCTACTCATCAGGAATTAAGGATTTGTTTTAAGTTTTTCATGTGTGCTAAAACTCAGACTAAGTTCTTTTTTTAAAAAAAATGTTTAACCACATCGGTTAACAAAAATGAATACATATGCTATAATGCTATTGTTTTAGTTAAATAAATTGTTTAAATTGATATTAAGGAAATTATGATTTTTCTCCTTCCAATAAAGTACAGCAGAAAAGTTGTCCAACTATAAACAGTTAACTTACTAAATCTGTTAAGTCTTTGGCGAGACCTCAAAGTGCTTGCCAGTCAACTAATAAGTGTTCACAGTTAACTTATTAAACCTCACAATAATTTCAGAATTATCTGTCTATGTATTTCTAATAGTATAACCAAATCAGTAATTTTTGATATAACTGTAAAAACTACTCTGAAAATTTATTATTCCAAAAAAGAAGCCTTCATCTGGTTTTTCATATTACGATTATACCAGCAAGAATGAGTCTTTCTGTAAAAAAAATTATTTAAGTCAAGTCTTACTGACTAGTGATTTAAATTGTGATTTAAATCAAATCCACCCTGACTCTTATACTGGAAGTTTTGTAGAGTCTGTTGTTGTTGTTGGTGGTGTTATCATCACCCCACCCCTCAGCAGGAGACCCCAGGGCTGGTAACAATAACATAAATTATACCATTTAAATCAAGCCAACAAGCAAAGCAGTCTTATATTAACTAAGAATTTCCAGGCAGGTCATAAACATGTTACATAATCATAGTGATATGTGGATTTACTTCCCACTCAAGGCCAGAATAAATGGGTTAATGTCCATAGCACAGGGATGGCCACCCTCTAAACGCTGACTGGCTCCAAGCCACCCCATTGGTCCCGGTCAGCCTGGCCAACTGTCAGGGAGCATGCTGGGAGTTGGAGTCCAGCAGCATCTTGAGAGTCACCAGAAATGCCCCACCCCGATGCCGTACTTTGAGTGTCAGGTGCTGCCCCACCACTGCAAGGATGGTTCCACAGCCAAGAGGACCAAAGCAGAGCGCACGAGACTCACCTGGTGCCATTTCCCTCACCACCCTTAGCCTCAGCCCAGCTGGATGTGGGATCTGGAACCAGGCCTAAGGCCATTATTTGTCCGGCATTTGACATGAGTCTGGCTTCCCAAGCCCCCAAGAAGCGTTTGCTAGGCTCACCTAGGAGACATCAAGCTCAGGAGCTGCACGTCTCGTGATAAAAGAGCCAGCAGCACCTTTTAAAAGGCAGCTATCAGGTTCAAAACCACAACCGCTCCAAACTTTAAAAAAAAATCCCTGAAAGGAAGCTTCTGGCTTGCAGATTCCATTTTTAGGAGGTGGTTAGGGATTGAAAACAAATGAAAACATAGGAAGGGGAAAGAGAGGCCAGCGGAAGCTGACGCTCTCAAAGGCCGAGAGGGAGATTTTCCAAAGCAAAGCACTGCCAAGCTTGGGCCCCCAAAGCCCACCTGCCTTCCCCACAGCAGCCCCCTAAGTGTTGTTCTGGCTTTGGAGGGACTGGCTAGTTATTAAACATTAACATCTCCTATACAGCACTATGCACCACAAGGTGCAGGCCCATCGGCCTTTACAAGCATGCATTGGAGGCGGACAATAAAAACATTCCCTTTCGCAGTCAGGGCAGGATTCGAAGCCAGGGCTCTAAAAGCCCCCTTGGGCCAAAATGGCCTCTTGCATTTACCCATCCAACCTTTCGCTACAAACACTTTATTCCTTCAGATCTCCCACCCCCCTTTTTTTTACACCCAGCGCTTTAAATTCCACATGCTGAGAAACATCAGGGTGCTCTTATGCACATGTGGTCTCCCCAGAGGAACCGCCGGTCGGATGCAGCACCTAAGCTCTTCCGATGCACACCAAAACCATTTTCCCAACCAAAATGAAGGCCAGCTATATGGAGGTGGAATTGCTCACATCCACCCCATATTAGGCCAGCCTCTTACTTATCTCCCAACCAAAGACTGAGTGGTCTTTTTTTTTAGGAGGGGGAGCTAATGAGGGACCAGTCTTCTGTTTTGTACTCCTTGAGGTGCCAAGCAAAGCTACAGGGAACCAGGCAAAGGGCCTTCTTGGTGGTGGCACCCGCCCTGTGGAATGCCCTCCCATCAGATGTCAAAGAGATAAACAACTACCTGACATTTAGAAGACATCTGAAGGCAGCCCTGTTCAGGGAAGTTTTTAATGTGTGACATTTTAATGTATTTTTAATCTTTGTTGGAAGCCGCCCAGGGTGGCTGGGGAGACCCAGCCAGATGGGTGGGGTACAAATAATAAATGTTGTTGTTGTTGTTGTTGTTAACATTGATGGTGTTACAATACTTTAACAAAAAAGAGGGCCAATCTTCCTATGTGGATCTTGTGTTTAGACCCTTCAAGCTCGGGATCACTAAACTCAAGAAGACCACTGTAGGTATTGTCCTTATTCCTCCCTTCTTCCGGGGCACTGTGATTTTGCACAGTGAGAACAAGGTGCTCCCGCCAATTGGCTTGGCCTGCGCAGGCCACAGCAGCAGTCAGTAGTTCTGCACTGCCTGCAGAAGCTAAGAAGAATCAGCCCAGGAAGCTGCCCTGGGAAGGCTTGTCTCTTTGGGGCCCGTGAGAGTTTGCTACAAGCAGAATGACCCTGGATTGGCCAGAGGGGAGGCCCAAGATGAAGCACAGCTAACAAACCTTCACACTACTGGCTCCTCAAGAATTTCAGAGCTTATGCTTAAGCAAGTAGGCTTTGTGCCCTCTACGGACAGGAGAAGCACCCCCTCAGCTTTTTGATCTCTTAAGCCAGTCATTTCCTTGTCTACATGAGGAGTATATATATACACACAAGACACGCGGGCAGAAACACACCAGCACACACACTGTCTCTCCTCCACAGATGAGAAGGGGTTTGGCAACTCACTCCCCTCTTCCCTTGCCCACTCATCACAGCCTCAAACTGATGATGAGGGGAGGAGGTAAGTTGCCATACCCAGCACTGAGTCTACTTTGAAATATTGTTTTCCCTTTTTTGCAGTTATTGTCAAAATTGGCAGTCTTGATGGAGCAGGAACAAAATCACTGTGGAGCTGAATCACCCCTGGTCTACACCAAGGAGAATGAGGTTCTGAAAAGGCACCATTGGGCTTCTTTCTTCTGCCAGATAGGGAGGTGGTACTGAAGCCCTTAATTCCCAGACACCACTGCCTAACCAAGACAGGGAGGCCAAGCTTCGCCACACTATGACCCCGAGCAGCACTACTGTGGACAGGCAAGAAGCATGCAGGCCTGGTCTCTGGGCTCGAAGAGGAACTCTAGGGCACAGCCAGGCAACAAGTCCGCCTGGAATACCCTCCCTTCTGTAAGCAGTTTCAAGCAGCTTGGCAAAACCTGACCTTGGCCAGCAACATTTCAGAATGGCAAAAGCTCCACCAGAAAGCCGCAAGACTGGATGACTCAAGAGACCGAGTGGTCATCAGGCTCCACATTCCATGGGCGAGGAGTCAAGCTGTTTACGGCTGGAGGGAGCAGGGTTCCTGTCCTGGCAAGAGAACAGCTGGGCCCAAAGCTGCCAGGAGGGGCATCACAGCAGCCATAAAACAGGAAGGGGTTGCTGCTTCAAGCCACTGACTAATCTTCCAGGAAAAGTGGGATTTGCAAGCCTTTGCGTTCATGCCCCCACTCGCCAAAATGAGCCATCCTCTGCAGCTGCAGATGATTTACAGAGGGGCTTCATTGCTGGCCATCAAACCAGCCTGAAGAAATGTCCCCTGGGCTCCAGAACTCTTTCCTTTAAGTTCTCAAATGTGTGGGTGCAGGAAAAGTGCTCTGGGGAATTCTGGTGCAAGCTAAGCCCTCCTTTTGAGGCTCCACTCCCCAGGGGAAAGCGTCAGACACTCCTTCCTGGGTCTCCCCTACAACTGAGCCAGAACACAAACTGCCAGCTGCCAGCTGCTCACTGCATGCCTCACCTTCCACCTGTGCCTGGAGAGAAGGCAAGGCAAATTTTTCAAGTCCTCAATAGCCTGGGATAAGCAAACGTTAAGCAGTTGTCCCACACTGGCAAGAAACTCCCTGCTCTGTAAACTCCAAGTGGAGCGCATACGAGCCCTGGGGCTGGATCAGGGCGAAGGGGGCTCATCTTGACCCACATCCTGTTCTCGCAGTGGCCAAACAGAAAGCAGAAGCCCGCAAGCAGGACATGCTGATGCAGATGCCTTTCCCCTGCCCTTCACAACTATGGTGGTCTAAAAAAAGGCCTTTCCCAAGTTGGAACCAGCCTGTGCATCTATCTGTCAGTGTCAAAATAAAGCAGCACTGTTCCACCAAGAGTTTAATTTGTAAAAAAAAAAAAAATCTTAGCTGCTGATGTAATTTTTAAAAATTAGTACCGTATGTTCCGGCATACAAGACGACTTTTTATCCCTGGAAAATCACCCCAAAAGTTGGGGGTTGTCTTATACGCCAGGTATGCGCCTTGGGAAGGAGGAGAGGGAGCCGGTGAGCAGAGGCACCCCTTCTGCCGTCGCTCCTCCTCCCTCCCCACAGAAGGGGACACGGAAAGTCCTTCCGAGTGCAGCGCTCGCCCACCCGCCAAACGCCTCGCCTCGGGCTGCTGCTGCTGCTGCTGCTGTGACAGCAGAGGCAGTGGAGGGCTGCGTGCTCTGCCCCTGGCGGCGCTCAAACTCTCTAACTCTAAAATTGAACAGCAAAGGTTGCAGGTCGTTTTATACGCCCAGTCGCCTAATATGTCAGAGTCTATGGTATTTATTCTTCTCTTAACAAGGGCACTACTGTACAAGAGGAAAACTGAGCAATAACGGGGCAAAGTCCACATGGTAAAGTGCCACAAGTTACACAGCAAGGACATGTCAGAAGGGCTGCTAACTAGTTTAACAACTGCGGTTGCCGCTTGTCATTTTAACTGTGCTATGGGTGCATCAATAGTTGCTTTGCTATTATTAACGCTACCCTGGCGGCTAATGGGTGATACACCACCCTAGATGGAAGAGGCAACGTTAGCATTGAAAACTCAGCATGCTGGGTGAAGTCAATACAAAGCAGTCCATGACCTAGCAAGAAAGTTTGCTAAGGAGTGAGTTCAATTCCTGCAGCAATCAGGTGGTTAGCATATAATGCTACCTGCCAGCAGAGGGGGCTAGAACACAGAGCAAGGTAGACTCCCCCTCCCAAACCCAGAACACCCTTTCCCCCTGCCCCTTGCGTTGTACATACTGCTTCATGGCTATCAGCTTGGAGTCCATGCTCTCCTGCTTGCCCTTCATTGCCTGGACATCTGTCAGTATCTTTGTCACGCTGTCCTGGCGAACCTTGATATCTTCATTCTTTATGCCAGATACCTGCAGGCAAGGAAGATTTCTTACTTATGGCTCTTCATGGCTTCCAAACGAGAAAATAGCTGGCTGAGCATCACAGACAGAGTGTGCACTGCCTCTTCTCAAAGACAGCTGCAGTCAGAGTCCAACAAAGCTGCCGAAGATCAATGCCATATAAACTGCACGCCTTGGCAAAGGCCTTCCTGGGTTCCTTGGGTTCCTGAGCCCATCTCAAAAAGTGGTAGGATCACCCATTTGCCAGCACAGCAGGCAAGCACACAGTTCATTGAAGTGCACTTTTATTTGCTTGGGCTTCCCAGCATGCACTGCCACTCTGCTACTGCATGGCAGAGTATGATCTGCTTCTGAATTTTCTAGCTGTCTGTGTGTGTGTGTGTGTGTGTGTGTGTACGGCAATTTTACTTACTTACTTACACACACACAAACACACACACACACACACACACACAGTTTGAGTGTTAAAAAAACACCCTCAAGCATTTGTGGGGGGCATGGCTCAGGGAAGTAACAAACAAGCAAGTTTGAACAGTGCGGGGCGGGGCAGTGAGAGTATGGAAACAGGGGCACATAGGTAAGGGTTCTGTGTAGCTTCTCCTCAGTTAGGAGAACTGCTAATCTCAGTTTCAGAGAGAAAGCTATTTGCTGCTTTCATGAAACAATTTTGGGAACACAGTTTGTTGCTTCTGGCAAACAGTTTACATGCACAAGCGGCACTACAGATAAGCAGAGACGGAAGAGGCATGAGGACAGCCAACCGACTGCAGAATTTACAGACAGGCTTATTTAGGGAGCATTCTCAATGCAAGAGAGGTGCACTGATTAACATGGCATGATATGCAAGACATCCTAGCCTACAGGATGGCTTCAGCTGAGCCAGGGACTTCCAGGCTGCTCAGCAAGGCAAGCAGTGCAAAAAGAAAAGTACAAGAAGAGGAGAGATTGCCAGGGCCTCCTGCCATACACAGAAGCACACTGGAGGTGGCGCGTTGGCAAGTTCATATTCTTCTGTGAGCTTACTTATGCACGCACACACACTCACCCACCCACCTAGGTGCTTATCAAAGGCCACCTCAAATTGGGTGATCTGAACCAAAGTTCAGACAAGACAAGGCAAAAGCCAAAAACACTGAGAAGGAAGAAACAGAAACCCGCTCTCTGCACTATCCTGAAGCACCAAGGCAGGTAATGGCTGAAAGAAACACTGCTGTTTCCATCCCATTCCATCTGTTCCTCAAAAGCTCCTTTGAATCTGGGCCAGCGACTGTTACGAAGGACTCACATTGGTTACTTTCCTCTTTATGTTCTCCAGGAGGTGTTCTTGGCCGCGGAGGAAGTAATGGTGCTGGAATTCGGTGTCATCCTTCTCGGGCTTCACCAGACCGCCTTGCTCGATGTGGATTACTTTCCGGAAGCCATCTGGAAGGCAAAGGAGCAGAGCAGGTTGGCAAGAAGGCCAGGGGAATGCTGGAGAAGCCAGCCTGTATTTCACATGCAGCGTAAGCCTGTAGGGCAACTGGACCTCCCAACTCAGAGACTTTGATTTCCCCCAGAACCAAACCAGAAAGTAGTATCTGCTGAGTCTGCAGGTTGATTAATGCTGTCATTTTCCTGAGCCAACTTTCCAAAGTGAATCATACAAAATAGCACATCAGCGAATGATCTCAGCTCCCAAAATGCAAGGCAGGTGTTCCAGGAGGAAACACAAATTGCCTTGCTAGAGCAGAGCACGGTTCACCTAGTCCAAACTCGTCCCCCCCCCCCCCAAGGCACCTGGCTGGCCACAAGCAGTGATGGACGTTCCTGTTTAGAACTCAGAATACGCCCTCTTTGAAGATGGAGTTCTCGTTTTTCACATTTAGAGCCATTAGCTGTTCACAGGCATATTCTCCATGAACCTTCTACCTCCTGTTTGAGCCCCACGTAAGGAGGCACAAGCTCCTCCATGACAGAGCCCTTGTTGTCCTGCTTGCAGGCCTGGTAATCAACCTTTTCTTTAACCCACACACTTTTCGTAGACAATGCCCATTCTATGTTAACAGTGCCAAACATTTGATCCTAACCTAATTGTGCCAAGATGATCCGCCGTACGGCAGAAGAGGATGTCGCTCTTTTCTTCACTACACCTGAAGAAGCTACTAGGCCAATCTGAGAAGCCCCAGCATTTTTGCCCACAAGTCCTGCACGGTGCAGCTCATGTTCTGACGAACTGCCAAGGTGCCCTAACCCTACCTTCAGGCAAGCCCCTCGTGTTCGCAAGAGACTTCTGAAGTCAAGCAAACAAACTGTGCTCCAAACAGAGAATATACTTACACATATTCAGCTGCCGGACAAAGCTGGCCATGTTGTTGTGTTTGAAGTATTTAGGAAGGACTTCCTTGGCAAACTGGCCTTGGTCGAAGACATGGAAGCTGTTTCCACTCTGCAACAACAGAAAGAGAGATGAGCAAGGCTGTGCGGCAGCATTGCCACTGACCTCAAGCAGCTGGGCTGGCCCCCATGGTTGGCAACCCCACACAGAGGTGTCATCCTTCAGGCACCGACAGATGTGAAAACAGGGCTTTGCCTTCAGCCAGTAGAAATAGGAGCCAGATTCAGGCAATCAAGAACCAGATGGCAGCCACTTAAATGCTCACAAGGGCAAAACATAAAAGCCCACAGTGGTTGCAGGTAATCACTGATCATGACATTCAATCATGAGAAATTGGGAAGTCTGGGAAGTCGAAGGGTGGGTACACTGGGCTTAGTCACCTGACAAGTGGATTTTGACACCCCTTTACACCCTTTACAATGGGTGTGGTTGCTCACACATCACTCTAGAAATGTCAACGCCTGGAAAAAACCCAGAAGAATTTTTTTTTGGGGGGAGGGGTTCAATTTTTCCATTACCCCCCTGGCAAAACTTTCCTATTTCTACACTACTATTGGTCCATATGAAGATTTGACCAACAGGATTCTTCGAGCGGCCTGTGCAGTACGCCAGTGTGGCTTGTTTAGTATACTAAACCTGAGGAACTCCCTGAGCCAAAGCCCTTAGAGAAATCCACACAGGCACAGGGTTGACCACAGATTTGCAGGGGGAGCTGAGCAGCTATTGTAGGCCTGCCAGATGCCAAAAGGCAGCCCATGTCAATGGCTGGAAGATTGTGTGGCATCTGCTGATCTTAACTGCCTCAGTGGCCAGGCTGCCTTCTTCCTAGCTCAGCCCCAGAGTTCCCAAGAGCCGGAGGGTGGAGCGAGAGGGGAGGACAGAGAGGCAAGGCAGCCGGCAGGAATGTGTGGCTGACTCACCCAACATTCCTTAACTGGTGCCAACCCCATTGGATAGCACGGCAGCCCCAGAGTTTCAGCTACATACACAGGAGCCAAGTTTCTTAGCTCCACGGCAGACTAGGGAAAGACCTGTGAAGTGAGGGATCCAACAGTGCCTGTGGTCTGCTCAGCGTGTCCCCCTGTGAAGAACGGATAAGCTAAAACCTGGAGATTTACTTGAGTGCGCTGGCCAAGGCAGTAGCTAACTGGGGCTCTCTTGTCCAGAACTGGCATGCCTTCTCTTTGGAGATGCAAAGACAGAGGGCAGAGGGGAGTTGGAGAACGGCACTGAGAAGTGCCCACAAACAGCACATCTCTTGGTGCACTGCAGGTGGCCACAGGCCTCCTCCTGCCCTCTGCTTTCTCCATATACAATCAAATCTCAGTTCCCAAACACTTCCATTTTGGAAGATTTCAGCTCCCAAACACCGAAAACTCCGAAGTGTTCTGGTTTTTGAATGTTTTTTGGAAATCAAACATCCGACGAGGCTTCCACTTGAGTGAAGGAAGTTCCTGCAGCCAATCGAAAGCCATGCTTCAGTTGTCAAACCTTTCGGAAGCCAAACGGGCTTCTGGAACAGATTACGTTCGACAACCGATTTTTGACTGTAATTTTTGTTTTCTCTTAACCACATTTCCCTTCGAGAAATTTCCCTTCCCTCCTGCATGCTCACTTGAGCCAAAGGGCTGCCCAGGAACTCCAGCTTGACAATAGCCACCCCAGCTCAGAATTGCCTCAAGACTAGAAGCTGTCCAGCAGGAGCAATATTTCAACCTTTGGCTATGCGAAAAGCATGCAGCCATTTTTACTGAGCAAGATGACACGACTTCTCTGTCTCACATAGCAGGAATTTTATTATCAAAATATAATAGTCTCTACAGGAGACAAAGAGAGAGAGAAATTTCAATCTGGCAGAGTGATATAAAATAGTGAAAGGCTTTTTACAACTGGATTTTCTTTCATGGCAGGAAAAAGCTCTGCCACTGAGTCATCTTCTTTTTAAGACAATTCCATATGGTGGGGGAACAAAACCAGCTAATGCCAATACTAGGATAGGTGGGAACCAAACCAGACCAGCTGTAGACAAATCACAACCCTGCAACAAAAGCGTGCTAGCTCCAGAGCAAGAGGACGGCATCTCGGACCACCCAAAAATGCAACAGAGAAGGATGCACCGACTGCCAACGCCCTGCTCACATGCAGCCCTGCACCTCTCCGAGGTTGCCTACCCTGGGCGAGGGTCTGCTACAAGAGCCCCGTCACTGGAGCCACCGCTAGCAAAAGGATCACTTGGCACATTGCCCCCAAGCGCAAGGTCACACATCCCCCACATCTCCGCCAGGCCCTTCCTAGTCACTCCAAACACCAGATGTGGGCTTATCCACACAAGAGGCTCCAGCTTGAAAGGATCAGAACACCACCGACTCAAGTGGAAATAAATACCATTTGCTACATGAAGTGCCTAAAATAATGAGGTGCTGTACAAAGTTTTAGTACGCACATGGCCTTAGATCACTCAATACCAAAAGCCAACAATAACCAGGGTCTTACTGTCCACTTATTTGCCTTCTGAAAAAGCCAAGATTCAAGAGTCTGGGGGGACAGGGCAGCCTGATGCTGGAAGAGACAAGGTGCCGAGTTTTTCATTTTCTGTCATTTTAAAGACAGCAAAACCAGTCTCTGCAGAAGGTGAGATGTGAAGGGCCCAGAAGGGGGGAAAACACAAATTTTAAAATGGGGAAAAGTTTTCTTGAACTTTCCTGAGGATTATTTCAATTATTCCCCGAGGAAAACCTGGAAATCTTGGGAAACACTAAAAAACAAAAACAAACAAAAACACCTCTTGTTATTCTCTCCTACCTGCCCCCTTTTTTGGGTAGGGGGGCAGTTTAACCCTTGGACCACAATGGAGTCAAAGGTGTGCTGAAGGAGGATAAGGAGATTGCAGAAAAGCCGAATGAATTATTTGCATCTGTCTTCACAGCAGAAGATGCAGAGCAGATTGCTGCGCCTGAACTAACTTTTGCAGGCAAGGAGTCCACGTCCCCCGCCCCCAAATCAGCGCTGAGAGCCCTGCTTAACTTGTTCACAAACAACTTAAAGCTAGGGGGGAGAAACGAGGCAGCCAAGTGCACTGGTAATACCAAATTGTTTGAGGTGATAAAATGAAGACAGACTGTGAAGAGGTCCAAAAGGAGCTCCAAAAGGATCTAATAACAGCACAGCAGATTCCATTCCATCAGACTGATGGGGCGGCAGCACTGCAGGACCTCCTCATCGCTTCTGCTGCAAGACCACAAACTTTTGGGTCCTCTCCAAATCGTTTCACTCCTGCTGCTCACTACAAAGTCCCTGTAACTAGACCAGGGGTCGGCAAAGTTTTTGTGGCTTGGGCCAGTTCACGGTCCTGCAGACGCTGCGGTGGGCCAGAGTGTGTGTGTGTGCATGTGCAAACACTATTTCCGGTGCGGAGGCGTGTGCAGCTTCCCATTGGCTGCAGGAGCTTCCTTCAGCCAATGGGAAGCTGGCCAGCGTCGTGGAACGCGGTCCCCGCTCTGCTCTGCGCCAGTTTAGCACGGAATATGGGAGCCAACTGAGTGGGCAGTGGGGTCCACGGGCCGGTTAAACGACCCCCATGGGCCGTTGGTTGCCAACCCCTGAACTAGACAAACGCTGGCTCCCTCAGCCTGAAAGCGAGATGAGCGCCGCTACCCCATAGTCACCTTTGACTGGACTTAACTGTCCAGGGGTCCTTTACCTTTACATTTTTACCTCTGTAACTAAGAACGAGGGCCTGAGACAACTTTTTTCATTATCCCTTCCAGTCTGTTTCCCTTTTGTTGTGTGTCTTAAGATTGTGAGCCTGAGGGAGAATCAGGATTTATCAATCACTGTAAACCACTTTGGAAGACTTTTTCAGCTTAAGAGTCTTGAATGTAACGTATTTTTCACCCCATAGGGCGCACCGGCCCATAGGGCGCACCTAGGTTTTTTGGGGGGGGGGATAAAGAAAAAATATATACCCCCCCAGGCACGGGGCTGCGGCGGGGGAAGCCCGAGCTTCCCCGACCCCAGCCCCCAGAACAGGCTGCTATCCGCAAGCCTAGGGAGCCCTGCAGGAAGCTTGCGGAGAGCTTCCTGAAGCCTGGAGAGCGAGACCCCTCTCGCTCTCCAGGCTTCAGCGAAAGCCTGCATTCGCCCCATAAGACGCACACACATTTGCCCTTCATTTTTGGAGGGAGAAAAAGTGTGTCCTATAGGGCGAAAAATATGGCATGTCAATTCTCCCTCCAGGGTGGATTTGCTTTAAATCACTGGTCAGGAAGACTTGATTTAAAACACTTTTTTACAGAAAGACTCATTCTTGCTGGTATAATCTTAATATTTACAACCAGATGAAGGTTTCATTTTTGGAATAATAAATTTTCAGATTTTAGAGTTATATCAAAAATCACTGATTTGGTTATGCTATTAGAAATACACAGACAGATAATTATGAAATTATTGTGAGGTTTATTAAGCTAACTGTGAACTCTTATTAGTTGACTGGCAAGCACTTCAAGGTCTCACCAAAGACTTGCAGATTCCAATTACTATTTCCTCCACCACCCTTTGGGATTTGCTTCTACATTCAGGTGTATTCTGTACAGTTAAGTGATAGTGCAGTTGTTGGGACCCAGTGGGATTGGGAAGAGGTTGCCAGCCCTGAAGAGCCTTCAGCACTTGCCTCAAGTCTGAGTTGCACAGACATGCAGCTGACTTGCACAATTATTACACAAAGATACCAATACTTGTGGAGTATTCTGCTCACAAAATTGAACTTTCATTTTTACTGCTTCACACTTAGCTACTTCTGCAGATCTATTCCACTCCAAACAAGCTATTCATTGAACCCCTTGGATCTTAGCATTTAAGAGGCCTGGGATTGATTCTGTGTACATATATAAATTTGCAAAGGAACAATGGGATTAAGGTTTTCCCCCTCAACTCTGGATGCTTATTTTATAACATTTTATTCTAGGAAGAAAAAGCATGTTATCTCTGCAGACACAAATTCACACTTTTGAGAATTGCAAAAACAATCATCTGTGATATCTTCTTGTTAGAAAAACTGCCCCAAATAATCTTACAGAAACCTCTGGAAAATTCATTTACCAAAAATTTAAACATTTGGACTATAATGTAACTTAAATAGAAAACTATCTTTGGAAAGATTTTTCCTCCCAAAGCATTTTATTTTTAAAAATGCGATTTAAATTTTAAAAATCTGGGTTTTGGGTTTGTTTGTTGATTTTTATCCACCCTGTCTTCCTTCCACCTAACCTTCCATTTTTACCCTGGAAAAATGATCACACACGGCAGGGTCTTTTGGGCTGTGACATCTGCCTTTATGAATGCCTAAAAATATCAAGGAAGATCCACCTGGCCTCATCATTTGTTAAGAATTTTGCCTTTTGGCTTGGCCTGTGGAAATTGCTGGTTTGTGGTGCTCTTGCTTTCACTTTCTGCCGATTAATTTTTACCTGCTGGTCTAGTGTTGCTATTTGTGTTGTGCTGCTGCTGCCGCCGCCTTTCGCTGTTCTCATTTTTCATTTGTTTATTGCTTTGTTGGTTGCAGTTTAAACTTGGTTTTTTTATTTTTAGCTGCTCTGGCTGCCTTGCCAAAACAGGAGGGTGTGAACTCTTTGAAATTAAAATCCATTGCACATTATCTGTCACAATCAATCAAAACTTCAATAAGGTAGATGAGTCAGAAATCTAACATCCAGGTTTAGGGTACATTTCTTTTTATATATATATATATATTATTAAGGGTTTTCTTGTTTTACAGTGTAAGTATAATGCCTCGTATTTTTTTCCCCCCATGTAACATTTTTACAAATCCATTTCATTTGTTGAGGCATTAGGGGGAGAAGAAAAAAGAAAAGAAAAAAAAGAAAAAAAAGAAAGGAGGGTGGAGGGAGGGGAGATGGATGGGGGTAAATTCTGATCTTGGCAAGTTGCAGCCGACCTCAGATGGACTGAGTCAATAAAGGCACTTGGGAGAGCTACATGAAGTCAGCAAAACTTAATTTGGAATATGACACAGACCATGTGAAGAGGCCATGCTAGCAAGCAATAGTATATTTATTATTTTATTTAGAGTAATTGTACCCTGTTCTTCAGCCAAAAATGCTCCCAGAGCAGCTTACATGAAATCAAAACAAGACACTCCCTACCTACAGGCTAATATGACAAATAAATAAATACACAATACACAAAGGAAAAGGGACAAGGATGAAGAGGAAAATAAAATTCAAAACATAGGCACCAACTTCTCCTATACTGACCAGCTGGCATAGTTCAGAGGCTGGAGGAGCCTGATGGAGCTGGTGAGCTGCTAAAGGTGTCAGCTTGCCAATCAATACACAATTATTAGTAACACAATCACAGGGCGCTTTACAATATACACCCAGGCCTTGCTTACAAGGGATACTTCTAACAATATATGTTCACCACATTTTATCAAAACTGCAAGGAATCTTCCTAGTCTATTAATGGAGGCACATTTATAAAGCGAAAGCCTTCCGTTGAGATGGAAGCTGTCACACAAATCAACTCCAGACCGGCTGTCACTTTGGTCAGCCCACAAAATTATGACCGGGAAGTCTGAAGATAAAGACGGAAAGAACAGTTGTTTCTGGTTTCTAACCCTGTACATATGGAGGCCAAGGAAGACAGTCAACACACTCGCAAAGGGTCTGCTTCTCCTTTCAGCGGCTGTTGGAAGACCCCGTGGAGCTGAATTTGAGTGGGCATGGGGAGAGAAAAGGAACAGAATTCCATGCTGGATATATCTCAAAGTCTTTAAGGCGCACCTAGAAGTATTCATTCCACTAAACCCCTATTCAACAGTTAATCTTATGGCAAGGCCATTTTGAAGGGAGGGCCTTAAGAGGTGGTGATGGTGGGCCAACCCCAGACACAAGAAATTACCAGCTACCAGTTATAGCGCCAAAAACTGAGCCCCTGCACCTTCCACACACTCCACCCAGTTTTGCAGCTGGATAATGTCCTTATACGGGCCTTAACACACCTTCTGCCAAAGTCAGATGAGCCATGACTTGATTAACAATGAAAGAAAGAAACCATAAATGGTGGTACCTCGCGTTAAGTACTTAATTTGTTCCGGAGGTCCGTACTTAACCTGAAACTGTTCTTAACCTGAAGCACCACTTTAGCTAATGGGGCCTCCTGCTGCTGCCGCGCCGCCAGAGCATGATTTCTGTTCTCATCCTGAAGCAAAGTTCTTAACCCAAGGTACTATTTCTGGGTTAGCCAAGTCTGTAACCTGAAGCGTATGTAACCTGAGGTACCACTGTACTGGGCCAAGGCCATTTAATGCTTTAAAGGTCAGCACTGACACTTTGAATTGTGCTCGAAAATGTACCAAAACCAGCTGATGACATGGCTCCCCAAATCTCTTTTCTGATGAGAACTTTTGCATCTCATTTGGAAAGCAAGGACCCAGAGTCTGGAGGAAGAATGGGGAAGCACACAAAGCCAGATGATTGAAGTCCAGTGTGAAGTTTCCACAGTCTGTGTTGATTTGGGGAGCCATGTCATCAGCTGGTGTTGGTCCACTGCGCTTCATTAAGTCCAAGGTCAATGCAGCCGTCTACCAGGAGATTCTGGAGCACTTCATGCTTTCTTCCGCAGACGAGCTTTATGGGGATGCTGACTTCATTTTCCTGCAGGACTTTGGCACCTGCCCACACTGCCAAAAGTACCAAAACCTGGTTCAATGCCCATGGGATTACTGTGCTTGATTGGCCAGCAAACTCGCCTGATCTGAACCCCATAGAGAATCTATGGGTCATTGCCAAGGGAAAGATGAGAGACATGAGACCGAGCAATGCAGAAGAGCTGAAGGCTGCTATTGAAGCATCCTGGTTTTCCATAACACCTCAGCAGTGCCACAGGCCGATAGCATCCATGCCACGCTGCATTGAGGCAGTAATTGATGCAAAAAGGGCCCAAACCAAGTACTAAGTACATATGCATGCTTCTGCTTCTCAGAGGTCCAATATTGCTCTATTTGCAATCCCTGTTTTGCTGATTTTGTTTAATATTCTAATTTTCTGAGATTGTTAATTTGGGGTTTTCATCAGCTGTACAAAATAATCATCACAATTATAACAAATAAAGGCTTGACGCATCTCGCTTTGAATGTCATGAGTCTATCTCATATATTAGTTTCACCTTTTAAGTTGAATTACTGAAATAAACGAACTTTTCCGCGATATTCTAATTTTCCGAGTTTCACCTGTAATCCACCATTTGGTTACCACTGCAGCCAACTAGGCGCCCCTTCTTAGAACCCAAGAAGTAAGACCTCAACACAATGCAATGCTCCTGCTATTGTTCCCCAGCACCTGAGGTTCAGAGACAGGCTGCTGTCCCAGCAATAGTATTTTTTTTTTTTTTTTACTTACAGAGAAGAGTGGGATTTGCCCTCCTCTTCAAGCAACTATTTCCTCATGTTAATGAGAACATGGCTGTATAAAACCAACATTTTCAATCCTATAATTAGGTCATCAATCCTATAATTGGGACTCCATGAATTACTTCCTGCTGTATTGAATTAAGCTGCTGTTCATTCTCATGAGGTTGATGCTTACTTCAGAAACCCCTCAAGAGTACAGAAGAAAAGAATGAGACGTTTTGCTTTCCTGCTCTCAAGGGCTTCAACCTAAATCAAACATCTGAGACGACACAAAAAGTTTAAAGAACTAAAGTTGCACTGCTAACTACACATACCTCAGAACAAACTAAACACATGCACAGATTGATGTGCAAAGTCAACAAAACTTTGTTTGAGGGAAGCCTGTATTCCAATGGGGTGGAACACTGTGGATATTCCTGTTTCATTTCTTTACATAGAAGCGCTCTGTACTGGATCACTGCCTCTGAAACAGAATAAGCTGGGCACAACAAGCACCCTTTGCCACCCAGTGGCCCTCTTGCTAAGACTCAGGCAAGTGCTCCTTATGACAGGAATTCCCAATATGTCTTTTGGTAGGAATGTCCGTGGGGGGAGAGGGGGAATCTAACTACACGCTTTCACCTTAGAGAATTGAGAAGAAGCAAAGAGGTCAGTGTTATGCATTCTCCTCTACACCTCGTGGCATTAAAGCTGAACAATCTGGAGAACAGATACTGAATCTCGCTGCAAGAGACATAAACATTCCCAAGAAAACTAGTGACCAGCTTCACTCAGCCTTGCTGGAACCACAATGCTTGGAATTCTGACCACAACCTTGACACTGAAAGAGACAGCTAAATACAAACTGGAGATTATGTGATTGGAAAAGGTCACAAATGGTCTAGAATAAAAAGGCAAACAGGAACAATGTGGTAGAAAGAGCAAGGGGGCAAGGAGAAGATGACAAAACCAGCAAAGGATATGGGAAATCAATGGCTACAATGGTAGGGAAGAGGTAGGAAAGGACCAGTAAGTGTAGCCTGTTGGCAGGGGCCAGAATTACTGTAAAGAAATACTGATCTCTGTAGCCAGAATGACATAGCACCAGGGAGCAACCAGAATGTGGACACTGCCTGCAGATTGTGGCCTCCGGTCAGCATGGGCTCCTAGGCCAGCAGAAAGAGTTTCTAACCAAGACTGTCTTCTAGGCTGCATCAAGAGAAGTATAATGTCCAGGTCAAGGGAAGCAATAGTACTGCTCTATTCTGTGTTCATCAGACCACACCTGAAATAATGTGCCTAGCTCAGGGCACAGCAATTTAAAAAGGATATTGACAAGCTGGAACATGTGCCGCTGGCAACCAACATGATCAAGGGTGTGGAAACCAAGCCTTATGAGAAGTGGTTAAGGGAGCTGAGTATGTTTAGGTTGGAAAAGAGAATTGAGTGGAGATATGATAGCTATCTTCAAACATCTTGAAGGTCTGTCATGTGGAAGATGGACCACGCTTGTTTTCTCCTGATCTGGAGGACAGAACCTGAACCAATGGGTTTAAGCTACAAGGAGATTCTGACAAATCATCAGGAAAATCTTTCTGATGACAAGAGCTGTTTAGAGAAACAAACTTGTTTGGGAGCTGTTGGGCTGTCCTTGGAGATTTTTAAGCAGCGTTTGGATGGCCATATATAATAGATGCTTTAGTTGAGAGTTGGACTGGTTGACCCTCAGAGTCCTTTCCAACTCTATAATTCTATGATTCATATTGGAAAACTTGAAAATGCACTGCATATTACCATAGCATCTTTTGAATGTGCAAAACTTCATTCTCAGAAACCCTGTAAGGTGAAATTCAGAAACGCTAGTGCAAAATTCGAGTGAAAGATGGAAAGTGGCATTAGCCATGTAATGGTACTCGGCAACAGCCAATAAACTCGCACTTCATATTGATTCTACAGCCCAAACCCATTCCCGCAGGGATGGGGGACCTGTGGCTTTTCCTATGTTGCAGGACTCCAAATTCCCTCACCCCGAGCAGCATGGCTAGTGACCAAAGCTACAGTTTAATGAAGTCTGGCTGGCCAGAAATTTCCCTTCCCTGCAGCATGTTGAACGACACTTGCTGTCCATGACCCAAACACAGAGTTTCTCCGGGACAACAAGGCCCAACTACACATGAAGCCAAAACAGTAACATAAGTTTCCAGGTGAAACCACGCGCTCCCTTCCTTCATCTGGAAACGCCAGGCAGCCCTGACAGGGGATTGCACGGGACACCGGCGAAGGTCCCGACGCAGGAAGCGGCGCATCTCCTGCGCACCAGAGTCCAAGAGCTCGGAGTGCCGGAGGCCGGTGGCACCGGAGCCCAGAGACCGAAGAGTCGGGCAGGGGCGGAAGAAGGCGGCTCAGCCTCCGCCTCGCAAGGAGGACGTCCCGGGTTCAACCCCCAGCGGCCTCTCCTGCCCCACAGCCTGGGGAGCCGCCGCTGCTGCCAGCCAGGGCCGGCAATAGCGGGGGCGATGGGCGGCGAAGGGTCTGGCTGGGAGGGAGGCGGCTTCAGGTCCGCCGCGGCCACTGAGCGAAGGCCTCGGGGAGCCTCCGCCGGGCTGCGATCCGTGGGGCGGGGAGGGGAGCGCCCCCCCCCCGACCTCCCTCCCGACTCCCCTCCCTCACCGGGCTCCAGCAGATGAGCGGGTCGGTCTCCGGGTCCTCCACGAGGGTCCACAGCTTGGTGAGGAAAGCGGGCACGTTGCTGCCCCCGCCCGCCACGCCGCCGGCGCCGCCCTCCATGCCGCCCCTCGCCGAGGCCTCCGGGAGCCGGGCCGGGCCTGCCTCCGCCGCCCGCAGGCGAGGCCTCCCTCTCCGCGAAGAGCCAGGCGCCGCCGCCGCCGCCCCTCCTGAGGCTTCTTTCGCCGGCCCCCGAGCGAGAGAGCGGGCCGGGGGGTGGGGGTGGGCGGGCGCGGCGGCCCCGGAGCAGCCTCCTCCCTGCGCCCTCAGCCCCTCAGAAGGAGCCAGGCATGGCCGCCGCCATCTTGTGACGCCAGATACACCCGCAGCGCGCAGGCGCCGGGGAGAGGAGAGGCCCCGCCCCCTCGCGCCTGGGCGGCCCGGGAGGGGAAAGGGCCGCCGCGCGCATGCGCCGCCACTACCTCTCCCCCCAAGATAATTCTGCCCCTTTAAAACACAAGCGGGGGGGGGGGGGGGGATATATGGAGAGAGGTTGGGGCCGTGGCACGCAGAAGGGGGTGAAACTGTGCAGGAGAGGGCTATCAATAACTCGCCAGGATGGATGCACTCTTCCCTTATGGCTGGAGGCAGCAGCAGCAGCAGTAGCAGCAATAATAATAATAATAATAATAATTTTTATTTATACCCTGCCCTTCCCACTTCAGAAAACCGGGCTCAGTGCAGCTAACAGCAAATTGCAAATACTTAATTGATGCAAGAAAAACAGCATAAAATACAGTATAAAATATGAATAACAATAAATCCAGAATTAAAAAATCAATTTACGGGGAAAATTCATCCAATAAACACTAGCTGAATAAATTAGTCCTATTTGGGCTAGCAAGGAGGCCAGGGGAGAATTAGCTGTGGGATCCCAGAGCGGGTAATCTTCATAGAAAGGGGAAAGGGAGGGGAGGAAGGGGAATGAAAGATCAGGCTGAATTCAAATTAAAGGCCAGGCAGAATAGCTCTGTCTTACAGGCCCTGCGGAAGGAGGTTAAATCCTGCAGGGCCCTGGTCTCCTGGGACAGAGCATTCCACCAGGTCGGAGCCACCACTGAGAAGGCCCTGGCCCTGGTGGAGGATAATCGGACTTCCTTTGGGCCCGGGACATCTAAACTATGATTATTCATGGACCTTAAGGTCCTCTGCGGGGCAGACCAGGAGAGGCGGTTCCGTAAATAGTTCCCGTACAATGCTTCTAAATCCCAGCTGGTGGAAACCACAGGAGGGGAGAGCTGCACTTGTGCTCAGGTTCTGCTTGTGAGCTTCCCAGAAGAGGCTCCTGCCATCTTTTTATCAATCTCCTGCGAGTCTTCTGTTACAGGAAAGTCCGAGGGCTCTCTTGGACAAATGAAGACACCGACCAGAGCAATTCAGAGCAAAACAGCAGCCAGTAGGCTCGGTCTTTATTTAAGAAAAAGACTGTCGCGACAGGACTCCCACCGCCCACGAGGTGAAGCAAGATGGAAGCCCCGAACAAAAGAAGACCCTAACTTTTATTAGTTGCTAATCCCCCAAGCTACACCCCCAGAATTACATCACATCTACATCATGATTACATTAAAATTAGGAGGAGTCGAGGAGGGGCTACACAGGTAATCCGAGTGTCCTGACACCTGGCCGGAGCCTCCTCTCCCCTCCCCACATGAGTCAATTTTAAGAACAAAAGGAGAAGGGCGAAGTTTCCTGCCCCCTGAGGGGAATCCGGTCAGTGTCCTTTGTGTGAGTCCGTGTGGAATACACTAAAAGGTGCAGCTTTATTGTGTCCTTGATAGCCTCCTGTCTGGACCCATCACGATGGCTATCAAGGTAGTCACGTCAACCGAGAGGAATCGCTGAGTACGCGACCGCTCGGTCGAGAGATTATGGTTGCCCAGCATCAGGTCACCCCCCCCCCCTTTGATAGTCCTAGAGATATGCAGTAAAATAAAAGTGGTCCGATGAAAATCCAACGTACGGTTGATTTTTAGCGAATATAAAACGGCGAAGACTTTGAAGTTCAAACCAACCCCAAGTTCAGGAAACAATGTAGCAAGCTCTTGATTGGATCAGTCATGGTTGAGTGAATTCGGAAACGTTGTATCAGTGAGCTGTCAAACAGGGAAACAGCGAATGCCGGCTGCAGTACCAGCGCAGCCGCCACCAGGGGCGCTGTTCGCTAATGCTGATTGGTTGGAGCGGCAATCGAGTGACCCAGAGTTCGGTCGCCCGGTCTACTCATGTTAAGAATAGGGCGATGCGGAGCGCTAGAGTGGAAAGCCGTCAGGCTAGCGCTTCCTTATTTACGGAAGGCTTTTGGGAGGTGACCCTCTAAAGGGACATCTCTAGGGTTGGGGAGGGGAGATGCGTGTACGTGTGAGTGTGGTGCTTGTGTAATACACGTGACAAATGGAGGGGGGTGATTTCCGGCGACAGTTCCCCCCTTCGGAGATAAGATTGCGAAGGTAGGAAAACCGCGCAATCCTTCTCTCCGCACAAATCAATAAAAGTCTGACATGTCATACCTAGAGTCTAGGCTGTGGAAGTCCTTCAGGGGTCCCATTTTGATGGGGGTCGACTGGGTTCCAGGTGCTGACGGTCCATAGGTGGTTGTCAATCGCGGGCGATGGGTTGGAAGGCAAAAGCCGCAAGTTTGACAGCACATCGGGAAACAGTGGATTGCGCAGCAGAAGACAGCAATGCAGATGGTTAGGGTGACGAGGATCAGGAGCCCGTTCCCTAGGAGTTGTTTTATCCAGCCAGACCCTGGCAGCCAGCTCCACAACTGGGTATCTGACAGTCCTTCATGTTGGATGTCTTTAAGCTCGTCCGCTAGTTTATGGATGTTGTTAAGGTGTCCAGTAATATTAAGGGTTTGATCGGACACGTGTGTGCAGCACTCGGTTCCGACGAGGGCACAAACGCCTCCTGTCGAGGCAAGAACGTAGTCCAAAGCAAGGCGGTTCTGTATCGCAGTCTGCCTGACTTCCGTTAATTCCGTCAGGATAGATTGAGTAGCCGCATTGGACTCTTCCATGAAATTTAACAGGATATCCGTTAACTTAAGGATATTGACATGGTTGGAGCCGGCTCCATACGCGGGAAAAAGAGCCCGGCCATAAGTCTCACTATTGGCTGCCACGTCAGAGAGTTGTGATAAGTCCTTTGCCCTCTTATTGCGTCTCCTTCCGGAGGGTAGATCTTGTGTGACCCGAACCCCAGGTAAAATTAGTCCAAGATAACAAGTGCCACGGGAGTGGGGGCTGGCCCATACATAGCCGCGGTGGCCACAAACCCAGAACAACCCCTGTAGACACGAGTCTATGCGGCCAGTGAGGAAGGCATGGAAGAAACACTGGGAGATCGGGGAGGGGCTCCAGGAGTCGGGTAAGCTCATTACGCGTTTCCATGCAGACATTAAACTGGGGTGGATAGAGGGGTTTCCCTGGTGCCATAGGGTAATCCTGCCATTTAAAGTGATGTCAACAGTGTACTTACAGGTGCTTTTGCCGATAATTTTGTCATTCCCGCTGAACTTCCGGCAAAGGTCGCCAGTGGTGGGTCCGGTTAGGTAGATGTATTGGTGAGTCAAGTTCACGGCAGTCAGGTTCCAGGATTGCACGTCAGCGGAGAGATGTTGCTGAAGGGTGAGGGGTATTCCAATAAATGGTATGCCGCTGTGGAGGTGTGCGGGAGCATTGGCACAAATCCAACACTCATTGGTTGTTGTCTGTTTAGCAATTTGAGAGATCAGTTTCACGTAGGTGTTGGAATGCCAAGTGGACAGAAAGTCATTATTGTTGGGGTTTTCGGATATTGACAGTTCCCCCCTTTGTCGAGGTGCGGTACTGGCGGGGTGAAGGGGGTCTTGGCGGAGCAAGTATGTGAGGTTTGTGGCGAGACCTCCACACCTTTGGGGTCCGGTAGTGTCCCATTCTGCTGGAGGTGTAATGGAGTGATGCCAGCCTTCAAGGTACGCTTTCCCGTCCCAACCAGAAGCGAGTCCGATATCCCAGACGCAGCAGTACCTTCGGAGGCATACTCCTTGTAGGATGGTTTGGCGGGGAGTAGAATCCACTCGTTGACAGTAAAACCCATGAATGAGGCGGTCTGTGGGGTGATTCCGGTCAGTATAGACTGACTCACCGCCACCGTTGTCCAGAAGTGTCCAGTTTATTTATTTTTTTAAAACATTTTTATTGTATTTTCAGTTTACAGAAAAGAAAAAAGAAAAAAGAATAGTAATCCATCTTTCAAAATACATTTTTAAGTTGTTAACTGAACTTCCCCACACCTTCCTCACCCTGCATTCTTTACAATAAAACATATCAGCAAATTATTACCTTGTTTCGCGTCTTATTTATATCTTTCAAAATATTTTACTTCTAAATTTAAAGTACCTTTTGTCCAGTATTTATACCTTAAAATAAAAAATATAATAACTTTAAATTTCAACTTTTTCTTAATTATAACTTATCTTCCTATTTTCTCAATCCAGTTGCAGGAGCTAAATTCCAAATCATGCAGATTCTTAATATTAATACAACTTATAATATTTTTGCAAATAGTCCTTAATTTTTTTCCAATCTTCCGTTGTCTCTTCTCCCAAATCTCGGATTCTGCCAGTCATTTCAGCCAGTTCCATATAGTCCATCAACTGCGTCTGCCACTCTTCCAGCATGGGAAGATCTTGTATCTTCCAATATTTTGCTATAAGTATTCTTGCTGCTGTAGTTGCGTACATAAAAAATGTTCTATCCTTCTTTAACACCCTTTGGTCCACAATGCCCAGGAGGAAGGCCTCTGGTTTCTTGGGAAAGGTGTACCTAAACACCTTTTTTAATTCATTCTAGATCATTTCCCAGAAGGCCTTCACTTTTGGACAAGTCCACCAAAGGTGAAAGAATGTCCTTTCAGCCTCCTTACATTTCCAACATTTATTATCAGACCGATGGTAAATTTTTGCAAGTTTGACTGGGGTCATGTACCACCTGTATATCATTTTCATAATATTCTCTTTCAAGGCATTACATGCCGTAAATTTCATTCCAGTGGTCCATAACCTTTGCCAGTCTTCGAACATAATGTTGTACCCAATATCCTGAGCCCATTTTATCATGGCTGATTTGACTATCTCATCCTGAGTATTCCATTTAAGCAGTAAGTTGTACATTCTCGAAAGTACCTTGGTCTTAGGTTCTAGCAGTTCTGTCTCTAGTTTCGATTTTTCCACCTGGAATCCTATTTTTTTGTCCGACTTAAAAACTTCTTGAATTTGGGCATAGTGAAACCAATCTTGCACCCTATTCTTTAGTTTTTCAAAACTCTGCAGTCTCCAGTTGTCTCCAGTTTTTTTCTATTATTTCACAATATTTTGGCCATCCGACCTCCATATTGAGTCTTTTTCTGGCCTTGGCCTCCGCAGGTGATAGCCACCTCGGGGTCTTACCTTCTAATAAGTCTTTTATTTTGTCCAGACCATGAATATAGCTTTCCTGACAATATGGTTTTTGAACATTTTATGAACCTTTACCTTGTCATACCACAAATATGCATGCCATCCAAAAGCATTATCATGCCCTTCCAGATCTAGAACATCAGTGTTCTCAAGAAGTAACCATTATTTCATCCAGCAGAAAGCCGCAGCTTCATAATATAACCTTAAGTCTGGCAGGGCAAACCCCCCTCTCTCTTTGGCATCTGTTAATATTTTAAATTTTATTCGGGGCTTTTTGCCCTGCCAGACAAACCTAGAAATATCTTTCTGCCACTTCCCAAAACACTCCACTCTGTCTACGATCTGTAGGGTCTGAAACAAAAATAACATCTTCGGCAATACATTCATCTTTATAGCTGCAATTCTGCCCATCAAGGAAAGTTTCAATCTTGTCCAAATCTCTAGATCTTTCTTAATTTCTGACCAACATTTTTCATAATTATCTTTAAACAGATTCAAATTTTTAGCAGACAAATTTACCCCTGGGTATTTTACCTTTTTAACAACATTTAATTCTGTCTCTTTCTGAAACCCATCTATTTCCAAGGGTGTCAAGTTTTTCTCCAAAACCTTAGTTTTTTGCTTGTTCAATTTGAACCCCGCTACCCGACCAAATTCGTGAATTAGTTCTAACACTCTCTTCGTACTAGTTTCTGGCTCCTGTAATGTTAAAACCAAATCATCTGCAAAAGCTTTCAGTTTAAATTGTTTCACTCCGACCTGTATTCCTTGTACCAACCGGTCTTCCCTGATCATGTTCAAAAGCACCTCCAGAACAGAGATAAATAACAGTGGGGATAGGGGGCACCCTTGTGGTGTTCCTTTTTCAATTTTAAATTCTTCTGTCACCACGTTGTTTACAATCAATTTCGCTTTCTGCTCTGAATAAATTGCTTCTATTCCATTTTCAAACCCCTGTCCCACTCCCATCCCTTCCAAAATTTTCTTCATAAATCTCCAAGAGATGTTGTCAAAGGCCTTCTCCGCATCAACAAAAATTAACACTGATTTTGTATTAATGTTGGTTTGCAGAAGTTCCAAAATGTCAATAATATTCCTAGTATTATCAGACAAATGTCTTCCTGGGAGAAAGCCTGCCTGGTCTTTATGAATTACTTCATTTAATACTTTTTTAAGTCTACTCGCCAAAATGTCTGCAAAAATTTTGTAATCCACATTTAGGAGTGAGATGGGACGGTAGTTCTTTAGTTGAGTCTTTTCAGTTTCCACTTTAGGGATCAATGTGATGAAAGCTTCTTTCCACGATTCCGGTGCCTTCTTCCCCTCCAAAATCTGGTTGCATACCTCCATTAATGGTTGTATCAAATAATCTTTCAATGTCTTATAATACTTGGAGGTAAGCCCATCCGGACCTGGAGATTTGCCTAGTTGCATATTCTGAATGGCACTCTCTATTTCTTGTTGTGTTATTTTATGATTCAGGCTTGTTCTCTTTTCCTGAGCAAGTTTTGGTAAACCATTTGTTTTCAAAAATTGGTCTATTTCCTTCTCCTCTTGTGGCCCTTGAGTATAAAGCTTTTTAAAATATCTCTGGAAGCACTTCCTAATTTCTTCGGGTTTCTGAATATTTCTCCCTTCAATCTCTAGATTGGTGACTGTATTCAGTTTTTGTCTTTTTTTCAATTGCCATGCTAAAAGTTTTCCACACTTATTTGCTGATTCGAATGATCTTTGTTTCATTTGTTTAATTTTCCACTCAACTTCTTGATTTATCAATTTCACATACTGTGCTTGATAAAATTTAATTTCTCTCAAGATCTCCTTCGATTTTGGTTTAGATCTCAACTTTTTCTCTCCATCTCTTATCTTCTCTAAAATCTTATATTTTTTCCCATTCCAGAGCCTTTTCTTTATCGTGTTCTGTTGTATCAGAAACCCTCTCATGACTGCTTTGCTTGCGTCCCAGATTGTTCTTTTATCCACCATGGTGTTCAAATTTATTTGAAAATAGTCTTTCAAAGTTTTTTGGGCCTTCTTCACAATCTCCTGATCTCTTAGTAGAGTGTCATTCATTTTCCATCGAAAGGAACCGGTTGGAGTCAGTCTTAATTCCATTTTCATAGCGTTATGGTCGGAGCAAGTTTTTGGGCACATTTCCACTTTTCTAGTCATAGGTGCCAGCCTTCTAGTTGTCCATATTTGGTCTATTCTCGTCCATGACAGGTGGGCCTCAGAAAAGAAGGTTCCTTCTCTACCTAGGGGGTTCTTTGTCCTCCAGATATCAATCAAGTCCATATTGTCAGTTAGTTCGAAAAAAGTTTTGGGTAGTCTGCCATCTTTTGTTAAACTTTGATCTTGTGACTTGTCCATATTTGTAGAGACCACTCCGTTCATATCTCCCATCAAAATGATGTTAGTGTAGTCTAAATAATCCAGGATTGTCTCATGCAGTTTCTTGTAAAATTCTGATTTCCCCTCATTCGGTGCATAAATTCCTAATAACAATTTTTTTTCTCCTTGGGTCTGTATTTCAATAGCCAAAATTCTTCCTTGCTCATCTTTAAATAAAATTTTTGGTGACAGGCTCTCCTTTGCATAGATCACCTCTTTTCTTTACTTTGTCCGATGAAATAAATTCTTGGCCTAATCTTTTGTTAATCAAGACTTTTCTATGGAGCCTGGTCACATGTGTTTCCTGCAAGCAAATGATATCCAATTGTTCTTTTTTCAATATATGAAAGATTCTTCTTCTTTTCTCTGGGGAATTTCCGCCATTTATATTCCAACTAAGCAACTGCAGAGACATCCTGGATCAAAGTATTAGTCCTGTGGTGGCGTCCCTTTCTTTTGGTCCTCTGATCCCGAGGGTGTAGGTGCTGGTACAGGTGTAGGTAGTGGTGGTGGCCAGGCTCCTGTTGTACCTTTCTGTAGGTCCTCTTCGTAATCGTTCAAAAACTTTTGTTGGTCTTCTGCTGTTCTGATTTTAACTTTCTTTCCTCTAAAATTAAAAGATAGTCCTTGAGGAAACTCCCACCTATAAGGAATTGAGTTGCCTCTCAATAATTTTGCAAGTTCTGTATGCGTCGCTCTAAGATCCAAAAGCTGTTTGGGTATGTCTCTGTAAATTTCAGCTCTGTTGCCCTGGATGACAAGTGATTTTCCAAAATGAAGGCCTAATATTTTATCTCTCTCTTGCTTTGATCTTAAAATGATCAAACAGTCTCTGGGTTTATCCTTCCTCGTCACTCTTCCCAATCTGAAAGCAGTCACAATTTTAAAATCTTTATCCTCTTCAATACCCCAGAACTTTGAAATTTCTGATGTCAAATAACCGATCAAATTCTCCTGTTCTAGTTCTGGAATAGCTCTAAGTCTAAGATTGCTTTCCCTGTTTCTCAGTTCAGTCATCGACCAGTAGGCCTGCTGTTCATTTATCTGTTTATGCAGCGGCTTCACCTCCACCTTTAATGCCTCCACTTTCAAGTTGGCTTCCTCTGCTTTTTGTTTGGCTTCCTCAGCCAATTTGTGGTTCTCTGCTGTTACTTCTTGAAGGTTCCCAATTGCTTGTGTGTGTTGAGCCACCTGATCAGTCAATTTATTTATTGAGGATGTAGCTTGATCAATTTTAGTCGAATGTTCATCCGCCTTTTTATTTAGAATTGCCAGTTGTTCTAAAATCTGATTCAAAACTTTTTCAGACCCTCCTGAAGCCATATCCCCTGTGGGTGTCAGCTCATCTACCTCTTTTTGTGTTTCTAGAACAGTTGGGACTGATGATCTGCGTGGTTGGGAAGTCAAAGTTGTTTGTACCAATTGTTTTGCCTTTGTTTTAGCCAACCTTGTTTTCCCTGCGTCGCTCATTCCAATCCCATCTATATATCAAGGTCAGACTGTAAGTGTTCCCATGAGAGAGACAGTTCCAAAATGTAAACAACCAGGCAACAGAGAGTCAAAACCAAATGTAATTCCCAGAGAATTATAAATCCAAAGTCCTCTAGGGGGAGTAATAAAGTTCAGCCAAAGGAAAGAAGTTTTTCCTTCTTTACAATCCCAACAATCCAAAGAAGAAGCAACAATCCAAAAGAGAAACAACTGAGATTCCAAGCAAACTTTTAGTTTCTTTTTAGCATTGAGCTTTTCCCAACTTAAAACAAAGTCTCAGAAATGGTGCAAGAAACAGTTTCTCTATTTCTTCTGTATTTGTAACCTTTATATGCAACACTTTCAACATTAAAGATAGTATCCACAGTTTGGCAGTTTGACAGTTCTTCTTTACCCTGGCAACCCACAGATTGGTTTCTTCTATTATTTATAAATCCCAAAGGAAGAAGAAAAGTCCAGTCAGAAGATCAGCATAGAAACTCCACAGTTAGCTCTTTTAATCCCAACCAATAGTTCAATTATCTGCACGGTGATCCAATCTTTACAGTTCTTTCACAGCGCTTCCCGCTTGTTAAAACTTTACTTTGATCTCTTTAGCACGGTCGGGAGACGGACTTCCTGGTTACGTCTCCCGTTTTAAGCCGAATTGAAATATTTTAGTCCCGATAATTTTTAGATCCCCTTACTCACGGGTTGTAGTTGTAGATCTAATGTTCCAAGAAGAAAGGTCGGCGCTCATTAGCAGCAGCCGCGCGGCTTTGCTTCCCGCAGAAAGAGCGATTAACTCACAGCGCCGCTCCCCCTTTCACATTCCGGAGCCCCTTACGGGGTTCCTTCTTCGTTTCTGGGGGGGCTTCTGGCGCCTGCCGAGTCCCACAGCCACGAGCTCACTCTGCCCATGGTTTTTCTGGATGGGTCGCCGCTATGCCGCAGCGCACGACCCTTTCCTGCGGAGCCCCTCTTCAGAGCGCGAAGAGGACCGCCATTGCTGTTTCGTGCCGCCTCCGGAAGTTCCAGAAGTGTCCAGTTTAGAGTTTGTTTGGGTGTACCATCAGAAAAAAGTACGTAAGAACCATTGAGGCACTGGGCTCGGTTCCAAGGGCCATCTCTGGTGAGGATGAGTTTGCCCAGTGGCATGTAAGAGGGTGAGCGAATAAAAAGTTCCCATGTTTGGTGAATAGCGAGGGTAGGTAATATGGCATGTCGAAGGAGAACACGGGTTTCGGGTAAGCAGAAATCAAAATCCCCCAGGCGGTCCGGTGTTCCTCTTTTTACCATATCAACAATTCCAAAGTCCAGATATTTGTATTCCATTTGTAATCCTGGGCATGAGCCGTGTGTGGTTATGGTGTGTTGGGAGAGAGCAGAAGTAATAGAAAGGATGAGCAGAGTGGGTATGGTAGTTGCCATTGCGAATAGCGGGTGCTGTCAGGCTGCGGAGCTGTCAAACGCGGGCTGTCAAACAGAGCTGTCAAGCAGAGCTGTCAAACACGGAGCTGTCAAACAGAGCTGTCAAGCTGCAGAGCTGTCAAACAGAGCTGTCAAACTGCGGAGCTGTCAAACGCGGAGCTGTCAAACAGAGCTGTCAAACTGCGGAGCTGTCAAACTGCGGAGCTGTCAAACGCGGGCTGTGTTTTACGGAGTTTGAGGCGAATTGGGGGTTGGTCGCTCTGGTCGGCTGCTGTGATTATTTCGGAGGTCCACTGGGTTGAAGTGTCAGGTCCGGTCTGTTGGGCTCGATTCGTGCCCCGATCTGGTCCGGTCTGTTGGTCCTCCTCGATGCTGGTGTCGTCGTCTGCTGTTCGGGCTGGTATGTCGTAGGGCGAGTCGTCCGCTGTGGGCTCTGGTGGCGATGCAGGTTTGCAGCGGGTGTGGTGCAACCAGGCTGTCTTTTCTGCTACCTTAACAGAAGTTGGAGTGGTTAAAAGTACTTGGTAGGGGCCCTCCCAAGTGGGCTGCAAGGGTACCTTATGGTAAGTTTTTACTAGTATCCAATCCCCTGGTTGATACGGGTGAATGTTTTCGTCAAGGGGAATATTTTGGCTTGAGGCAGCGTATCTGTGTAGAAGAGTGAGTTGCTTCTGGAGTTGTATTACATAGCTAGTTAACTCTGCCTCTCCAACCTCTAGTTCTGATGTAGGAAATTGGGTATTATACACTGGGGATGGTCTTCCGAATAGTAATTCATAGGGAGATAGTTTGAGGTTTCCACGAGGGCATGCTCTTAAGTTGTGGAGGACTAATGGAATGGCATTAACCCATTTGATACCAGAGTCTTTACAAAGTTTTCCTAGCTGAGATTTAAGCTGTTGATTCATTCTTTCGACTTGCCCGGAGGAAGGCGGATGGTATGGGGTATGTAGCTTCCATTTAATTCCGAGGGCGTTTGCAACCTGTTGGATTATCTCTGATGTGAAGTGGGAGCCCCTGTAGCTGTCTATGTGTCGGGGAACTCCGAAGCGGGGTATGATTTCTTGTAATAGGATCTTTGCAACAATGTGGGCAGTAGCTCTGCGAGTAGGGAAACACTCTACCCACCCCGTCAACTGGTTGATAATTACTAGAGCATGTTTGTAGCCGAGACAAGGGGGTAGGTCTATGAAATCTACCTGAAGACTTTCAAATGGGACAAAAGCCCATGGTCTTGCCCCTGGTGGGCATCTGGCGGTATGTTTTGGATTAAAGCTCTGGCAAGTATGGCAATTCTTTACGGCAGCTTTAGCAGCGAGAGCAAGCCCTGGGGCGTACCAGCAGCGTTGTATTGTGTCTATAAGTTTGTCTCTGCCCCAGTGGGTACGTTGGTGCAGGATTCTCAAGTGTTTGGGTACCCATAGTCTGGGCATTATGAGTCTTTTGTCCGGGAAATACCAAACGTCATTTTCTAAGTGGGCCCCTTGTTCTTTCCATCCTTTAATCTCCTCTGGGGTCGCAGTTTTGTACATTTCTGCAAAATCCACGTCTGATAAGACTTGTGGTCCCTGGAACTCATTGTCTGCGGAAGGGGGCTGAAGGGCTGCCTCCTGGGCCACGCTGTCAGCCCGTTGGTTCCCTCTAGAGACTGGGTCCCTGCCTTTCGTATGTGCTTTGCAATGTACCACTGCAATAGCTGCAGGAAGGTGTATTGAGTTCATGAGGCGCTGTACTAGGGAGGCGTGTGCAATTTGCGTTCCTGCTGTAGTCAAGAAACCTCTCTGTAACCAGATTTGCCCGGTAGCATGCACCAACCCGAAACAATACTTCGAATCGGTGTAGATAGTGATCCTTCGTCCTGCTCCTAATTCACAAGCTCTGATCAAGGCGATAAGTTCTGCCGCTTGTGCACTATATTTTGCATTGATCGGTCGTGCCTCTAGGGTCTCGCTATCGGTGACTATGGCATATCCACTTTTCCGTTCCCCTCCTATAACCTTGGAGCTCCCGTCAGTATACAAGATGAGATCTGGTTCAGTTAAAGGGAGGTAATCAAGATCTTCTCGTGGTTTCTCTACATGGCGGACTATTTGAGAGCAGTCGTGATGTGGGGTGCTGTCGTCAGGGAGGGGCAGAAGGGTTGCAGGGTTGAGCGAATTTACTCTTTTTATGGTGACGTTTGAAGGACTGAGAAGGATGGCCTCGTATCTATTTAATCGTTGTATCGTAAAACGTTGACATCCTTGCAGGCTAAGGAGAGTAGCAACAGCATGGGGGACGTTGACAGTTAGGTCGTGTCCTAGGACAGTTTCTTGTGCCTTCTCTAGGAGCAGGGCTGCGGCTGCCACGGCTCTAAGGCATCCTACATTTCCTAGTACGGTGGTGTCTAGTTGAAGGCGGTAATAAGCGACAGGCCTATTCTTCCCTTGGAAGGGTTGTGTAAGGACGCCTGAAGCTACTCCCTTATTCTCATGCACAAATAGAGAAAAAGGTAGTCTATAATCTGGGAGTCCGAGAGCAGGAGAGGACCGCAGTCACGTCTGATAGATCTTGGTGTAATATAGATGAGAAGATTGCTGGAGACTCTACATATCCTTGGGGCAGTCGAGTCCAGGTTAACTGCCCTGTCTGCCAGGTGAAAGCAAAGAGGAATTGGCTTTCTGGGTCTACGGGGATGCTGAAGAAGGCAGAGCATAGATCTATGACAGAGTAGACCACAGTTCCTTCCGGGATGGTGCTTAGGAGGTGGTGTGGGTTGGCGACTACCGCGTGTCGGGGAATAACAAAAGAATTGACGAGCCTGAGATCCTGGACAAGACGCCACTTGACGGGATTTGTATTGGGCCTTTTGACGGGAAGTAGAGGGGTGTTGCAGGGAGAGGCGCATGGGACTAAAACTCCCATCCTCAGGAATTCATCAATCATCGGGGCCAGTCCGTCTATTGCGTCTGGAGGAAGGGGGTATTGCTTAGTACATGGGAAGGGTAGATCCTTTCTGTAGTTAATCTTGACTGGCACTGCGGACTTTAAGAGTCCGACGGAGGTTGACTCGGTTCCCCATAAGGAGGGGGAGACACCTTTTAGCAATTCGGGCGGAAGATCAATTGTGGTGGTATGGGCTTCCTGTAGGACTCCTTGGAAACTGAAGATGGATTCATTTGGCATATGTAAGTAAATGCCTTCTTGGCCACATTGTATGGTGGCGTTTAATTTACAGAGCAGATCCCTCCCCAAGAGATTGACGGGGCTAGATGTCAATAAGAAAGTATGTTTAACAGACAGCGGTCCGACAGAAACCTTTGCAGGTCTGGAGAGAGGGCAGTTCCGAGGGATTCCATCCAGTCCCATTACGGTTCTGGTTTCTTCCCCGGGGGTCAAATGGCTATTGGTGAGAGTGGAGTAAGTGGCTCCCGTGTCCAAAAGGCAATCGTAGGACTGTCCGTCGATTTGCATTGTGCAGATTGGGTTGGAAGAGGATAGTTGTAGGACGGGATAAAGAAAAGAGAAAGAGGCGGGATCTGCTTCTAATTGTCAATGTTCTTGGTATTCCTCCATCACCATTTCATGAGTTGGGTTCGCGGGACGGTTACCGTGTTTAAAGGGATTTGTGACGTCGTGAGGTGGGTTCCGAGGCCGTAGTTGTGAGGGTGCTGAGTAGGGTTGTGTTTGCGCTTGGTGTCGGCTTGGTTCGTGTGGGGAGGAAGGCTCCCTAGGTCTGGGATAGGTGGTTTCCCTGTACTCTGACCTGTATGGCTTCGGATTCCTATACTCTGCTCTCCTGGCTCCTGTCAGAAGAGGGCAGTATCTTTTTATGTGCCCTACTTCATCACAGTGGAAGCAGACACGGTCGTCAGGTAAATCTGGTCTTCCTAGCTTAAATTTCTCTTTGGGTGTAGGGACTCCGGCTGCATAGGCTAACACCCGGGGAGAGTCGGGTTTTAGATCCTTCCTCTTCCGTTCATCTCTTGAGTTAAATACGGACTTTGCGATGGAAAGGATTTCGTTTATAGTTTTTCCATCGTATCCAAGATGAGAGTTTAATGCTTTCCGGATGTCGGCATTGGCCTGATCTTTGAAGAATCCTTTGACTATCACCTCATGCTGTGGGCTTTCTGGATCTATCCCACCCCAGGTCTTAATAGCAGAAACTAGTATTGAGTAGTAGTCGGAGGGATGCTCATCAGGCCCTTGGAGGACGGCTTGGACTTTGGTCCAATTTACGGTTCGCTGTCCCGCAGCTTTAATACCATCTAGAATGGCCTTTTAAAAAAAATTTAGACCCCATACTCCCTGGTTGGTATTATAGTCCCAGTCAGTGTCGTTAATTAATGTCTGAGCAGTTAGTGGGGTCATTGAGGCGGGACGATTTGGTTGGTAGCCCTCTCGGGTTAGGGCTTCTCCCGCCTTTGCTAGTATTTCTCTCTTTTCTGCCTCATTGAATAGGGCCCCAAGCAACATATGCACATCTGCCCAGGTAGGGTTGTGAGTGGAGAAAATGGTGGCCACCTGGCGGTGGCATTTGTCTGGGTCGTCTCGTAAGGAAGGCATCTTGTCGGACCAATTCATTAAGTCCGAAGTAAGGAAGGGCTGATGAGTAAAAACCATGCGGGGTGGGTCTCCCGCCCTGGCTGGGGGTATAGGTAATGCCCGCAGAGGGAAGGCACCTTCTATTTCCCCGATCTGCAGATTATCCCTGTTCCTAGTCCTACTGGAGACGGGTCCCTCTCTGCTTCCGTTTAGAAGTTGTCCGTTGAGTAATGGCCCAAGATCCAAGTTTACTTGGCCTTCTTCCAGATTAAGTGTACTTGAAGAAGGGTTGGACGGCAACGTATTTGGTAAGCTTTGAGAAGGGGCAGCAGCGGGTGAGGTCGCTGTGTCTTCCCTCAGTCCCGTGTTTTGGGAAGGGGCCGCGGCGGGTGGATTTGCTACGACTTCTCTCGGTCCCGTGCCCCCTCCACCAGCTCCTGATCTGTCTCCTGCCCCGGGTCCTGGCGGCGGGGGGGGCTCGTGGTTCGGGGTAGTAGAAAGGAACGAGGGACCTATCCAACTGTTCCTCCTGGGCTCTTATCTCATCATATGGGGGGGGGGGTCCAATTGGTTTTAGGACGGCCATTTGATGGGCAATTTGAGCTTGCTGCCGTTGAAATAATTCGCAGGCTTCGACGAAGGTGTTTAAATAGTATAGCTGTTGGGGCCTCTCGTCAGCCAGGTAGGATTTAAGAGCTTGTATCTTTACGAGATTAAAGGAGCCGTGGGGTGGCCATCTGGAGGCTGGCTCTAGGTGGTGGGTAAAAGCGACCCACGAGATATTGCAAAGGTCCTTTAGCTTGGACTTTGAGAGTCCTTTTCTTCCCTTCAGTCCTTTCCAGTTTAGGAGGACGAATTGAAGAGGGGTATCAGAGTCCTCCCTGGAGCGGAAAGGCTCCGCGGAAGCCTTGTCACTGGGAGGAGTCCAGTTTGACTGCTTGGTAGCTTGAGCTCCCATTTTCCTTTACTATTTAACTATTATTTATTTATCTATTTCCGTTAACGAAGTTCGTTAAAGACAGTGGGGGTGAACACACACACACACAAGGAGAACGGACAAGGGGGGGGAGAAAGAAAGAGAAAATGGAAGAGAAGATTCCTTCAGTAACCAAAGTATCCTTAACCAACACAAATTTCTCTCATTCATAAATCGCGAACTAATCCCTGGAGATCTCAAACTTGAACTGAAAACCTAAACCACGGGTCTCTCTGCCCGGAAAAACCTGAACCACGGGTCTCTCTGCCCGGAAAACCTAAACCACGGGTCTCTCTGCCCGGAAAAACCTAAACCACGGGTCTCTCTGCCCGGAAAAACCTAAACCTCAGCGCTGTTTACAAGACTAACCCTAGTGTGGGGCCCCAATTGTGAACCTCCCCTCTACCCTCCACAACAGCCTCCTGCCTAGCCTTTGGACTAAGTTCGGATTCTTTACTGAACGCCTGCGCAGCGCAGTGCCAGATCAGGACCCGAGAAAAACAAAGTTTTGAAAGGAAGCAAATGACCTTGCGTTCTCACGTACACGGGTCATCCCTAACAAAGGTCGCCGTGCAGGAGGGGCGGCTTCATTTGCATAAATAGGGACAGTAAAGAAAGGTTCGTACGGACGCCTCTGGACGACTCCGAGAGAGGACGTCAGAGAAACAATAAGCAACACGTTTTTCCCGGCCACGCTCCGAGAGGAAAAACGGGGGAGAAAAGGAGAGAGAGATTCGTAGGGGACGCCTCTGGCCGACTCCGAAAGAGGGCGTCAAAAAAAAAACAATAAGCCTCACGTTTTCCCTGGCCACACTCCGAGAGGAAAAACGGGGAGAGAAAGAGAAAGGGAGATTCGAGATTTAGGTGTAACGTTGGAAATAGAGAGAAAGATTCTGGCTGTTGTGGAGATGTTACTTTCCACCCTCCTCCCAATGTATTTTCTTCCGAACCATACTCACGTCCGTTGATGTCCCTCGCAGATCCCGGGATCCTTTTCCTTGGCCGGCTTTACCTCGCCTTTGCTCTCTCTGGTTGGGCTTCTGGTGACGATTGATTACCGCCCGCAAAGAGGAGGCAGGGAGAGGAAAAAGGATCCCCGGGCAAAGTTGCCCAGTGGCGCCCGATCCCCTCTATCTCCCCTCTCACCTTTGCAGGAGAACCAAGTGTCCCTGAGCACGGTCGCCAAAACTGTTACAGGAAAGTCCGAGGGCTCTCTTGGACAAATGAAGACACCGACCAGAGCAATTCAGAGCAAAACAGCAGCCAGTAGGCTCGGTCTTTATTTAAGAAAAAGACTGTCGCGACAGGACTCCCACCGCCCACGAGGTGAAGCAAGATGGAAGCCCCGAACAAAAGAAGACCCTAACTTTTATTAGTTGCTAATCCCTCAAGCTACACCCCCAGAATTACATCACATCTACATCATGATTACATTAAAATTAGGAGGAGTCGAGGAGGGGCTACACAGGTAATCCGAGTGTCCTGACACCTGGCCGGAGCCTCCTCTCCCCTCCCCACATGAGTCAATTTTAAGAACAAAAGGAGAAGGGCGAAGTTTCCTGCCCCCTGAGGGGAATCCGGTCAGTGTCCTTTGTGTGAGTCCGTGTGGAATACACTAAAAGGTGCAGCTTTATTGTGTCCTTGATAGCCTCCTGTCTGGACCCATCACGATGGCTATCAAGGTAGTCACGTCAACCGAGAGGAATCGCTGAGTACGCGACCGCTCGGTCGAGAGATTATGGTTGCCCAGCATCAGGTCACCCCCCTTTGATAGTCCTAGAGATATGCAGTAAAATAAAAGTGGTCCGATGAAAATCCAACGTACGGTTGATTTTTAGCGAATATAAAACGGCGAAGACTTTGAAGTTCAAACCAACCCCAAGTTCAGGAAACAATGTAGCAAGCTCTTGATTGGATCAGTCATGGTTGAGTGAATTCGGAAACGTTGTATCAGTGAGCTGTCAAACAGGGAAACAGCGAATGCCGGCTGCAGTACCAGCGCAGCCGCCACCAGGGGCGCTGTTCGCTAATGCTGATTGGTTGGAGCGGCAATCGAGTGACCCAGAGTTCGGTCGCCCGGTCTACTCATGTTAAGAATAGGGCGATGCGGAGCGCTAGAGTGGAAAGCCGTCAGGCTAGCGCTTCCTTATTTACGGAAGGCTTTTGGGAGGTGACCCTCTAAAGGGACATCTCTAGGGTTGGGGAGGGGAGATGCGTGTACGTGTGAGTGTGGTGCTTGTGTAATACACATGACAAATGGAGGGGGGTGATTTCCGGCGACAGTTCCTTGGCTGAAGAGTGGTATTCAAAATATTTAAATAAACATTTGCTTACTTTTATACATACAATGGCTCACAAAATATCATTAGCATCATATACACAGGACAATTTAGTTTCCTATGCATAGCAGGTATATAATCCTTTCAGACAATTTGCAGAACATCTGCAGCGCTTCCAGTCCAGGCCCCATGACCTTTCTTTTACTCGGCCACCTGCCAGCCATTCTGCCTGGCTAATGCGTCAAACTTGTTCCTAGCTCTTAAAATCCCCCCCCCTCTGGCTCCACCTTTAATATTACAGATGTTGGGAGGAAGGAGTGTTGGAGGTGGGGTGGGGATGGTTACGACAACCGTGTAATGTAGTCCATTGTTAACGCAGCAGGTTATAGGTGTGGTGTGGATGAAGCTGGTGTGCATTTGCTGCTGCACTCACCCCATACAAACAAAGAACCCTCCCCTGTAGTTTTCAGGAAAGATAAAAACCGCCTTCTGGATCAGACCAACGGCCCAACTAGTCCAGCATCCGGTATTGCAGAGGGTTGGACTAGGTGACCATTGGGATTCCACCCAATTCATACGATCCTCTGGTGCTGTACTCACATTGGCCAACCAGATACCCCTATGGGAGTGGTGTCCAAACTTTTTTCAAAGTGAGCCATATTTGATGAAGTGAAGGGCCAGAGGGGCTGACCAAAGGGCCAACTGAACTTGTTGACCTTTTTTTAGGGTTGAAGGTGTTGAGGTTTTTTTAGGATTTTAACCTAGGGAATAAACTGCCACAGCGGCTGGATTAAACCAACCAGCAGGCCGGATTAGGCCCCTGAAACGGACTTTGGACATTCCTGCCCTTAGGGAAGCTGCAAGCAAAATTTGAGCACAACAGCACACTCTTGTTCCCCGCAACTGGTATTCTCAGCAGTGTTGCTTTCTCATGTAGACAGAGCATGGCCTCCATTGGCCAACCCACCCATGAGGCAAAGTGAGGCAGTGGACAGCAGATCCTGTGGTGCTCTCCTTGGAGGCCCAATCTGCCCGGCATGCTGCCTCTACAGTGGCCTCTTGGCCAATAGGTCTCCTCCCACCCTTGTTCCCAATGTAGAAGTTTATTCCCTGCTTGAGCCTGATGTAGATCTTCACTTACCCCTTCTTCACAATAAAAAAATTCCTTCCAGTAGCACCTTAGAGACCAACTAAGTTTGTTACTGGTATGAGCTTTCATGTGCATGCGCATGGTATCTGAAGAGGTGTGCATGCACACGAAAGCTCATACCAATAACAAATTTAGTTGGTCTCTAAGGTGCTACTGGAAGGATTTTTTATTTTTATTTTGTTTCAACTACAGCAGACCAACACAGCTACCCTTCTTCACAGACAGGCGTGGGGAAGCATTTTGTGGTTTGCCTCAGATTCCAGCATGTTGAGCCAGCCCTGCTAGGAGTCACTGATCTGAGTACTAAATTGAGTGTTTCCCTCATTGTCCAAATTACGACCAATATTCCATGCACTAACCTTGTGCTTCATTACTTTGCATATAACTGTGCCGTGTGTTTCAATGATTGACAGCAGTCACACAAAGGGAAAGGAGAGCTTTTCTTTTTGCTGCTAGCTTTCATTGAGAAGGGGGGGGGGGTTTGGAGTGACAGCTGCCTGTTGCTGAAGTCTTGTAGTTTTCTGTTGTTTAAGAACAGGGGAAGAGTCTGCTGGATCAGGCCAATGGCCCATCTAGTCCACCATCCCGGTTCTGACAGCGGATGTGGTGGAAATAATAGTAATAATAATAATAATAATAATAATAATAATAAATTTTTATTTATATCCCACCCTCCCCAGCCGAAGCTGCTGTGACGGCAGCAAGAATATTATTGGCACCAAAATGGAAACAAGAAGAATTACCAACGATGGGAGAAGGCAGATGAAACTGATGGACTATGCAGAATTAACTGGAAGGATTCGAAACCTGCGGGATCAGAGATTCTTAGAAGACTGGAGTAAATATGCAAACTATTTGAAAAGTAATAGTAATGAACAGATTACACTAGTAGGACAGTAAGAAGTTTTGTAAGGAGAATTATATGAAATATTACAAGAAAGACAATGAGGTGAATTAAGAGTGATAGATATATTAAGAAATGCAGAATAAGTGATAAAAAACGGAAAATCAGAGGTGTTGATAGAAGTCTAAAACAGATAAGAAGTTATGTTATGTGATTGTTGGAAATGATATGTTAAAAAACTAATTTAAATAACCCCCTGTAACGAGCAGCTTTCTCTACGGACAGCTCTCACTTCGGAGGAAAAGAGGTCCAAAGTCAGCCCGGAAGCTGAGCTCGATTTGCACGTCTACATTCGTGTGTCTATGCGCATCGAGGTCCCTTCGAATCCATTGCTGCGACCATAGACTTACGCCATCGTGGCGCCTGCGCAGTAGGCGCGATTTTTTTTTTTTTGCAGCTCGGGCCTGTAGGGCACATGCGCGGAGCTGAGATGCAGCCCGGCGCGCGTGTGCTGACGTCACGGCTTCACCTCTGACCTCTCCCCTCAGACCCGCTTTCCCCGCCGGTATTCGAATCTTATCGCTGAGGGAGAGACGGCGACCCCGCCCGCCCGCCCGCCCGGAGGGAGCCGAAGGGCAACCGCGCTCGGCTTGGAGGCGAAGGCCGCGCGGCGACGCGAGCGAGCGAGGAGGGGCGGGGCGTGCTCCTTCCCGGCGCGCCTGCGCACTTGCCGGCAGCTGGAGCGGCGAGCGCACGCGGCGGGGACGTGAGGCATGAAGGCCGCCGGGGGAGAAGGGAGCAGCCGAGGCGGCGGCGGAGGCAGCAGCAGCAGCCGCCGGGTGAGGGCCGGGACGGGCGGAGGGCCGAGGCCCCGCTCCGGGGGGGGGGGGCTGGGGGAGGCGAAGAGGGGCAGCCCCTTCCCCGCGCGAGACCCCCGGGAGAAAAAGGGGGCCGGGAAGGCCCTCCGGGAGTTGCTGGGCCCTCAGGGGCCAGGGACCTGGCCCGCCCCTTCCTCATTCCAGAACAACAGCCCCGCGAGGCAGGTCGGTCGGGCTGAGCCCCCCAGGCCACGCCCCCTGAGCTTCACGTGGCCCCGTGGAGGATTCGAACCCAGGCCTGCCTCAGCCCTTGCCCCGCTCTCCCTCTGGCAGGTGGAGCCCCGAGAAGCGCCTGGAGAGCCATGGCGGGCAGCCCCCAGAATGGGGGCAAGATCCTGGGGGGCGGCTGCCAGTCAGAGTGGGCAGTGCTAGATCAGGTGGGCCAGGGGCATGAGGTGTGGGGTGAGGCACCTTCGCGTGTCCTGTTGTAAATCACCATGTGGTCCTCAGATGAAAGGCACCATAGAAATCTGGGGATGAGGATGGTGCCCCGAGAGCTCCCGATGAGCAGCAGTATCTGGCTTATCAAGAGGCGAAAGGGCTCTCTGGGCACTTGGCACCAATCTCATCGCCATTACTAAAAAAATAAAAACGAATTATTTTTGGGAATGAAGCCAGTCATTGTTGTTGTTATTTAGTCGTTTCGTCGTGTCCGCCTCTTTGTGACCCCCTGGACCAGAGCACGCCAGGCACTTCTGTCTTCCACTGCCTCCCGCAGTTTGGTCAAACTCATGCTGGTCTCTTCGAGAACACTGTCCCACCATCTCGTCCTCTACCGTCCCCTTCTCCTTGCGCCCTCCATCTTTCCCAACATCAGGGTCTTCTTCAGGGAGTCTTCTCTTCTCATGAGGTGGCCAAAGACTTGGAGCCTCAGCTTCAGGATCTGTCCTTCCAGTGAGCACTCAGGGCTGATTTCCTTCAGAATGGATCGGTTGGATCTTCTTGCAGTCCCTGGGACTCTCAAGAGTCTCCTCCAGCACCAGAATTCAAAAGCATTAATTCTTCGGCGATCAGCCTCCTTTATTCTTTACATCAAGCAAAACTGGACCTTTTTCTTTGGCAATCACTTATAGCCGAGTAAGATTGTCTTCCATAAACACGGTTTTAACAGTGAGTCCGTAAGTTACTGTGGAGCCAATTCTGGATCCACACGTCCTTCCGCAGTGGGGACATTGGTGGGAGTTGATCACTGTGGATTTGCCAAGCATGCCTTCCTCTTAGCACGTTTCTCCCTTGCGTCCTGAGTTTGAGTGTTTTCAAAGCCCATAATACCTTTGGAAAAGGCTGTTCTCCACTTGGAGCGGTTGCAGGCTAGTGTTTCCCAATTGTTGGTGCTTATACTACATTTTTTTAGATTTGCCTTGAGAGAGTCTTTAAACCTGTTGTTGACCACCACCATTACACTTTCCATTTTTAAGTCTGGACTGAAAACTGGGTAGCGATGCTGGAAGCTGGGTAAAATTGTCTCAGCAAGAACTGGGTCTAGCATTGTTGGGTGGGTGGGTGGGTGGGTGGGTTGTTGAAGACAAGAGTTATATCTGAATGGCAGAGTATAAATTTCTGGTGCCCAAGGCAATTATTGGAAGGACGGTAATTAGTGATTGTCTGTGCAGCCTATTGACATCACAAGTGATGCTTGTAGCGTTGTTTGGGAGAACCTTTTGGCCTACAAGGGGGTGGTGATGATGATTTATTAAATTTCCATGCTGCTTTTCATCCAAAGATCACAGGGTGGCTTACAATATAGGGATTTGACACCCCTGCTAGTACACTCTTCTAATGCTTTCTGTTTCCTTCTGGCAGCCTCTCTTCAGCATCCTTCCCCTTGAGGAGCAAGAAGGGCAAAGTGATGATCTGACAGACAGTGATGAAAGTGTATTCTCTGGACTAGAGGATTCTGGAAGTGACAGCATCACAGAGGATGAGGAGGAAGACCATGACAGTGGAGTCGAGGAAAAGTCAGAAGGCGTCTTGCCCCCTGAAAATATGCTTGTAAGTATAGAATACTCCAGAGTTCTGCATCTATGGCACTGTGTCTTTAGGTGATTCTTTTCATGTAGCTTTTCAGGAGGGAGGTTCTGGACAAAGAAATCACATACAGTGGACACTCGGGTTGCGAACGTGATTTGTGCAGGATGCACGTTCGCAACCCGTTCGCAACCCGTTCGTCTGCGCACGCTCGGGTTGTGATTCGGCGCTTATGCGCAAAGCACAATTTAGCACTTCTGTGGATGTGCAACCCCCGAAACCCAGAAGTAACCCGTTCCAGTACTTCCTGGTTTCTACTTTCCAGTACTAACCTGAAAAAACACAACCTGGAGCGTCTGTAACCCGAGGTATGACTGTATTCTTTCAGTGGCAACACTTCAGAGGTGAGGTTGTCATCCTGTCACTGTTCTACACATACATTGCATTTCATAGAATTATAGAGTTGGAAGGGACTTGCAAGGGTCATTTAGTCCAACTCCTGCAAGGTAAGAATCTTTGCCCCAAGTGGGACTCAAACCCACAACCCTGAGATTAGGAGCCTTGTGCTCTGCCATCTGAGCTATCCCTTCAGTTCGTATGTCATGCCTGTCATTTTGCAGTGAAGTTGGTTTTCCTTGGGAAGTTTCCCGTTTAAGAAGTTCAGGTGCACATACAATGTTAGACAAGCTCAGCAGCTTCAAAGTTGTAATTCATGTTTTTCAGGTGATTGTATGCCAAGCTGTGCAAGCGGAGTTTCACTTATGCAGCAGAAGTTCCCCTTTTCCCTTTCTCCTTGTGCACCCCCAAAATTGCTCCAGAAAGTGTATTCTCAGGGTGCATGGAGGCTGCAGGAGGGAGGATGAGGAAGAGCCATTGTGCAAATGGGACTACAGTGGTACCTTGGGTTACAGATGCTTCAGGTTACAGATGCTTCAGGTTACAGACTCCGCTAGCCCAGAAATAGTACCTCGGGTTAAGAACTTTGCTTCAGGATGAGAACAGAAATCATGCTACGGCGGCAGCGAGAGACCCCATTAGCTAAAGTGGTACCTCAGGTTAAGAACAGTTTCAGGGTGCGGAAATTTCAGCTCAAGGTCCTCATTCCCTCATAGGCAGCCTTCCAGCGGTCACATGTTAATTGTGGGTGAAGCAAAGAAAGTGACTTAGCTTTGTATGTTCTAGCCATGCAAAAGTAAAGGAAAGTGCACACACCTCCATCCAGGCCAGGAAGAGGCATTAGCACATTCAAGGACGTGTTCCAGCCATGCAACAGCACCTCAAGAGGGTGCAGGGGAGGGCTGGTAAGGGGTGCGGCTTGTGGACAGTCTCAAGGACCTGTCAGAGAGGTGGCAAGGGAGGGGCTCAACTTCTCTGCCATATTTTTTTTTTAAACATAACATTTAAATCTCAATAAGTATGCTTTAATTTCTCTTCTTGCATATTTTAGATCAAATACGTGTATTGTATTGGTACAAAATGTTTAACATGGGGTATCTTTTTTAGTTTTGCTTACTAAATACAAGTAAAATAAATGTGCTAAATTAGATTACTCTCTAGAGGGCATCAGAAAATATCCCAATATGAACTAAAATATTATCGATGCAAATTATCCTAATATGCCCTGGGCGTTTTCCAGATCAAAATTTTCTGGACCCATATAATTATCACATTGCAAGGTATCTTCCTTAAAAGCAAAATAAAAGGCTTTAAATAAATTACAAAGCTAACAAATTTATATGCATGTGCAGAGAGAGAGAGAGAGACATCCTCAGTGAAAGAACTCTGTTGCAACCTGGATGAGCTTTTCTCCCACTGAATATAAAATGTGCTTCCCTAGGGAAGAGCAGGGATGTTTTATTCTTAGTAAGGATATACTGAGGGGAATTTCCCCCCTGACATAATCATGCAGATACCTAAAGGAGAATTGACAATTGCCATTTAAATGTTTTCAACTTCATGTTTTATCCATGGTGTTTTGATTTTTTAAAGCTACCTTTAGTCCCGGTTCTGGGGAAAAGGTGGGATATAAATAAATATTGCCATCCCCAATAGCTACTAGCCATGATGACTGTCTTTGTCCATGGAGTTTTCTTGGCAGGGATACTGGAGTGGCTTGCCGGTTCCTCCTCCAGGTGGATCACGTTTGGTCAAAACTCTCCACTATGACCTGTTCATCTTGGTTGCCCTGCTCGGCATAGTTCATAGCTTCTTTGAGTTATTCAAGCCCCTTTGCCATGGCAAGGCAGTGATCCATGTAGGGAGTGATCCATGAAGTGATCCATGAAGAAAGTGATCCATGAAGAAATGGAGGCAGTGAGAGATTTTACTTTCTTGGGCTCCATGATCACTGCAGATGGTGACAGCAGCCACAAAATTAAGAGACGCCTGCTTCTTGGGAGAAAAGCAATGACAAACCTAGACAGCATCTTAAAAAGCAGAGACATCACCTTGCCAACAAAGGTCCGTATAGTTCAAGCCATGGTTTTCCCAGTAGTGATGTATGGAAGTGAGAGCTGGACCATAAAGGTTGATCGCCGAAGAATGGATGCTTTTGAATTCTGGTGCTGGAGGAGTCTCTTGAGAGTCCCATGGACTGCAAGAAGATCCAACCTCTCCATTCTCAAGGAAACCAGCCCTGAGTGCTCACTGGAAGGACAGATCGTGAAGCTGAGGCTCCAATACTTTGGCCACCTCATGAGAAGAGAAGACTCCCTGGAAAAGCCCCTGATGTTGGGAAAGATGGAGGGCACAAGGAGAAGGGGACAACAGAGGACAAGATGGTTGGACAGTGTTCTCAAAGCTACCAGCATGAGGGAGGCAGTGGAAGACAGGAGGGCCTGGCGTGCTCTGGTCCAGGGGGTCACGAGGAGTCGGACACGACTAAACAACAACATGATGACTGTGTTCCACCTCCGCTGTCCGAGGCAGTAGGCCTATTAATACACTTAATATTGGGAACTGCAGGTGGGCCGAGTGCTGTTGCACTCATGTCCTGCTTGCAGGTTTGCCACAGGGATCTGGTCACTGAGAGAACAGAATGCTGGGCAATTGGCGGGAAGGAAATTCTTGTATGTGGGCTGAATCTTCCAACGTTCTGCTTCATTTCGCGCTCATGAGTTCCAGTGTTGTGTGTGTTTGAGAAAAACTTTTCTCTATCCACTACCTCTATCCCAGACATAACTTTTAAATTTCTTATTGCGTCCCTCCTTACCTTTTCTCAAAATTAAAAAGTCCCAAACACAGCAACTTTTATTCATAGGGGACTCAATCCACCCCCTTGATTATTTTGATGGCTCATTTCTGAACCCTTTCCTTTTTGAGATGAGCTGACTAGGCAAGCTTTTCAATATGTGGATTGACGTGCTTACTTGAGTAACTGGTTTCCGACAGGCCTCCTAGTGTGGTTGGCATATTTGCATTCCCATATTTGCATTCCTATTAGGACTCCCTGATCCGTTGATCTGTGAGGCTTTGCTGCTGTCCATGATCCGACCTGTTTTGCCTAAGAGAACATGTCAGTGCTTTTCATGCTCTGGCCTTCCTGTTGCAGCTGAGCTGAGCAGCTGCTTTGTTGGGCGTGTGGGGCTCCCTTCCCTCTGGCTTGGCTTTAGACAGTAAGTTGTTTCTTCGGTGTCAAGAGCCTGATGCTCTGTGCATTGTAAATAAAAATAATAGCATGCATATATATATATATATATATATATATGCTTTCGTAGATTTTCACGGGTACAGGAATGCAGGTTTTGGTGTCCTCGGGTGTCTTCCCGTGTAAAAGTTGGGGTGTCTAGGCGACGTTTCGACGAGGTCTCACTCGTCATCTTCAGGCTGAAGATGACGAGTGAGACCTCGTCGAAACGTCGCCTAGACACCCCAACTTTTACACGGGAAGACACCCGAGGACACCAAAACCTGCATATATATATATATATATATATATATATATATATATATATATATGCGCGCAAGGCCTCTCTGCTTCTGTCATCAGCCTTATTCATCAGGGCTTGGCAGCCAGTCAACTTGGCAGGGATCCTGGGGAGCCTGAACGTGTAGAACGGAATAGACAACCATCAGCCGGCGGTGGAGATGGAAAGCTCCTGTGCGTGCTGCAGCTCTGCCGCGTGCTCCAAAGTTGGGAATTCTTCTATATAGTTACTGGTGGGTCTCCTTCCTCAAGGCAGAAGCTCCTCTCTTGTGCATAGGAGCAGGAAGAGGTGGAGGAAGCAAAGGAAGACGCTTCGCCCAGGGCTTAAGAAACTTCCCTTGATTTTGCTGGCTCAGGAGGGATAAATTTGTGATAAATAGATGATTCTTTGTCCCTGGAAGGCTGTCTTAAGTTGCAAGCATGCACAATTCTGTGGAGTGTTCAGACACAAAACAGCGGGAGGCAAGGCAGTTTCATCTTTGGAAAACTCTGGCAGGCCTTCAGTCGCAGTGGCCAGCTTTTGCCTGGGTAGTTCATTGGGCGACAGGCTGCTGGCCTAAGGAGCCTGGGTGCCATTGCTGTTCTGTTGTGAAGCTCAAAGGTTGGCCTTGGGCACATCCTTGTCTTAGCTTAACCTATCTCACACAGAATTAGAACTGTAGAGGCAATATGTGTGTGCTGGCCTTAGCTCCCTGAAGGAAGGGTAGGATTCAAGTTTCAAATAATGAAGAGGGCACTCGACTTCACAGACCTCCGAGAAAGCTGGGTGGTAAGGAAGAGAGGAACTTGCATCCCCCTCACCTTGGCAGGGAGGGAGCTTGGTTCTCTTCCAGTTGGCATTGGAGAGTTGCATGGGACCAGCATCCTCTGCACAGAGGAGCTCAGTCCTGCTAGTCCTGGATTTCCTTGGTGATGCCCCAAGGTGCCAAAGAGAGAATTGAAGAAGCACTTGTAGGGCTTCTGACGAAAAGGTGTTTGCCATGTTAGAAGAGTTTTCATGGTGGTCAGTACAAATGTAATAAATATTGCAGCACAGTTTTCAGATTAAAGGAGTCATACAGACGGTTACCGAAAAGCAGAGAAGAGTTGCAGAACAGGCCCTTGTGCCACCCGTTCAAGAACTGTCTCAGTGGCTTCCATGGTGAGTTTTCATCACCAGTCAGTGCTTCTCACCTGGCCACAAGCATTGCTGAATCAGCAGATGCAGGCACAGCGGCTCACAGCCTGACCTATTCACCTCGGAAGCCCTGACTGCCGCAGCTGCTGCAATTACTCCTTCCGATTGCTTTTCCTGGCTGTCTCCCCTGCCCCCTGCTCCCCCCTGCACATTCCTTTTGGAGTTGCATGCTGCCCTCTGGTGGCCTCTTTGCCCACCTTCCTGCAGGAGACTCTGAACTGACTGCTCAGGGCAGGAAGCAAGACCCCCCCGTTTTGTGTCCATTTATCAAAAATGCAGAGTGTGGCTGTAGAAAAATCCAAGAACAAGACTGCTGTGCAAGAAGGATGGTTCCCAGCATGTATCCAGGCTAGCTGTCACCAAGGGAATTCTTTTATATGCCTCTTGATAAAAGCTGCTTGGGAGAACCTTACACTTCATCTCACCTAAGCTGAGAGCCCTACCCTACATCTCCTGAGTCAGGAGGGTGGCACAAGACTGCCCCTCCATCTTGAAAATGAACAAATGAGAAAAAAACGTGAGCCTTGGAACGTTCTGCCAGAGGAGAAGCACTGGGTGGTGTTGTGTGAAGAACCCGCACCAGCCTGCCTTGTCCTAGCTCTCTTCCAGCTGATTGCCAGAGGGACATGAGCGCAGCTACAGGAAGGGGAGCTTGGTCCTTCTAGGGGCGCTTTGGTTTGTGGGTGTCTCCACAGCATCATTGCTCCACATGTCTTGTTCTGGAGGCGTACTGAGAAGCAGCTCTGGTGCCTGTAAGGGATGAGGAACTGGGCCAGGGTGCTCTTGGCAGTGACCCTGGGCCTCCTTGGCATGACCTGGCAGGTCGCCAGGGTGGCTTGCTGCACCAGTGGCCCATTTCTGCAGCATGGGGCTCTTCTCCAAGCTCGTGGAGTGTTGGGAGGAAGGAGAATTAGGGGGGGAGAGCGGGAGAGACAGACAAAACCTTCTCAATGCCAAAAGCCTGGGAAAAAACTTACCTCCGATCTCCTTTTTTCAAAGACTTTAATAAAGCCTTTGTTTTTGCTGCAATCCCATCTTCTAGTTGGCCCTGTACTTTCTAGGCCCCCAGCCCCACTTTCTCTCCCTGGCCAGAAGGGTGGAAGTCAGAGAGGAGGGCAGAAAGGGCTGTGTTATGGGTTGCACACTGTGCAGATTTTACTGCTCCCAGGAGGGGTGCTTTGTAGGGCTGCTTTTCTGATTATTCTGTCAAATCCTCCAGTAAAGCCCACTCCAGGCTGGGTCCCCTCTGAGCGGGGGAGGAGGGTGAATCTCTTTAACAGGGAAGGATGTGCAGTTCTGCCTCCACCCGCACGCCAGGCCAAGGCGTAGGTGCAGTCTGGAACGCCAGGCCCGTGGGCTGGAATCTGGCTGGGGCTGGATCCTGTCCTGTCTCAGATCCTAAGAAGAGCCCTGATGGACCAGACTACGGTGGTTCCATCTAGCCCAGCCTCTTATTGCCAGGAGTGGCCAGGCAGACGCCTTCAGGAAGCCCACAAGCATGGCGTAGAAAGTAGGAGCCTTCTCCTGCTGTTATTGTATCTGCAGACGCCTGCTGCCTCTTAGCTCATGGCTGCCGATAGGCCAAGCCATCTAAAGTACAGAAAGTTTCCATTCTGTCCATGCGCAAAGCATAGAGAGCACTGCTTGCTGTGTCACCTGGGGTTTGCACAGTATGTGTCCTTTGGCTGCTTTGGACTACAACTCTCAACTGCCCTAGGCAGCATGACCAGATGATGGTGGGGCTGATGGGGTTTGTAGCCCAAAACAGTGGGGGGCTCCCACCTTGAGGAAGGGTGACCTATATGCAGAATTGCCCATCTACCTCCCTGACTTTACATAAGGAGACGGCCATCACGACATCCTCTGACAACTAACTTGGGGGATTCATTCTGCATTCTGCCAAGAAATGCTTTCTGTTGTCTGTCCTGGATCAGACCAGTGGCCCGTCTTGTCCAGCATCCTGTTCTGACAGGAGACAGACAGACGCCTGCAGGCAGGACGTGAGCAGAAGAGCCCTCTCCCCGCTGTGGTTTCCAGCAACTGGTATTAATTCAGCAGCCTCCCAGGTGTGGAGGTGGAGCATCGCTTTCATGGTCCCTCCATCTGTGGAGGCAGAGAATAGCCTCCATCACGACTAGTGGCCATTGAAAGCCTTTTTTTCATGAATCTGTCTAATCCTCACTTAAAGGCATCCAAGTTGGTGGCGAGTGACCCACAGTTTAGCTATGAGCTGCATGAATAAGCACTTGGTTTCATCTGTCCTGAATCTTGGAACATTCAACTTGATTCAATGCCTGCGAAGTTCTAGGGTTATAAGAGAGGGATAAAACTTTTCTCTGTCCACTTTCTCCATACTCAAATATCTGTCGCATGGGACTGTCACACGGAAGAGGGAGCAAGTTTGTTTTCTCCTGCTCCGGAGGGTAGGACTCAAACCAATGGCGTCAAGTTACAAGAAAGAGATTCCAACTAAACATCAGGAAAAAATGTCTGACTGTAAGAGTTGTTCAACAGTGGAACAAACTCCCTTGGAAGGTGGTGGACTCTCTTGGAAGGTGGTGGTTTTTAATCAGAGTTTTGATGGCCATCTTCCATGGATGCTTTAGCTGAGATTCCTGCGTGGCAGGAGGTTGGGCTAGATGACCCTTCCAAATCTACGATTCTGAGATTCTCCTGGGAGAGGGTGGCTGCAGGTCTCAACTTTGTGGACTGTAACGATTTCTTTTTCATGTGTTGAGAGGGAGCGCCAGGATCTATGTAGTAGAAGACCTTAGCCTATAGCCCGAGGGAGGAAGGCCCTCACTACACTGAGTGTTCGTTGCTGGCCATTTTGTGTAGTTTGGGAGGTCTCCCATGCAATTGTGTAAGACACACAGCCTCTCGTTGCCTGTACATGGTAACTCTTTCTGCCATCCTGCTTGTCTTTCAGGCTGAAGAGGTTTCCAAGAAGAAAGTGCGATCGCACCGTAAGATCAAGGGCACAGAACACAATCCACAGGAGGAGCCACTCTTGCAGAATGAATATGTGGAAGACAGCTCCGATGAGGAGGTAAGGTGGTCTCCTGTGTTACTCTGTGGGCAGTGATGGCTTGCCAGGGCAGCCTATGCGATGCTAAACAAATCAAGGTCTCCTGCTCTTTGAATAAAAAGTGAGTTGGCTCCTTGCGTATTGGTGTTTCCTGTTTGCTTTTTCAGCCACTGCTGACCCAAATTTTCTGTCGTATGGACATTTGGCTGCATGGGTTACACTGATGTTTGCTCTTTACAGAGGAACTGGTGGTGTTGGGGTGAGGAGAGAGAGAGAGAGAGAGAGAGAGAGAGAGAGAGAGAGAGAGAGAGACGTGACATCCTGCAAGAAGCTTAAGAGCAGTGGATGAGGCTGTTAGTCACACACAGGGCCCAGAGAGGTGGATTATGGGGTGGCTCCAGGGCAGTGAGAAAAAGGCTGGTGGAGGGGGGACAATTAGGTTGGCTTGTGCCTGCAAAGTTGCAAGAGGATGTGTGTGGGATTTGAGGCAGGAGGAGGACCATTGTTTACCTTTCCTCAGGCAAAATGTGAGAGGCTGCATTTTTCTGGGCTCATGGTCTGAGGAAGAAAAAAAAACTGATGGTTTAGTGTTGAACGCTAAGTAACTGGACTAAATTCCAGGTGAATGAGGAAGGTAAATGGTGGTAAACACAAGTGAGGAAAATATTGACAACGCTGAAGAGAGGACAATTGGATAGACGTCGCAGCAGAAAAGGGTCTGGAGGTTACAATAGGTAATGCACTTCGAATGAGCCCTTGATGGTCTTGTTCCAAATTGCCAAGACCTCTTAAAGTTGTATTCTTTATTATTATTAACTTTCTATACCGCCCTTCATCCAAGGATCACAGGGCAGTTTACAATATAAAAACACAAAAATACATACCATTGTGACCAACAAAAACAACACCTCCCCTCCTCACACACGCAGTTTAAAAGGCCGTAGATTGCTTAATTATCCAAGGGCCTAGGAGGAGAATGTTTTTGCCTGGTGCCTAAAGAGATGTAACAAAGGTACCAGGCAAGCCTCCTTGGGGAGAGCATTCCTCAAACGGGGAGCCAACCCTCAGACCTTCCACAAAAGATGCTGATTTCAGGGGACCAGGTCAGTTCACATGGGCAGAGGTGGTTCTTGAGAAGTTGCGGTCCTGAGCCATAAACTGCAGAAATCATCATGTCCAAGGGCCTAATCAAGTTCTGGGCACTCTGTTTCTAGGCAGTTCAGAGCAAAATAGTGGGAAGACTGTAAAGAAAGACCTCAGAAGAGAGGCAGGAGCTCTGTGTGGTGTATTTAGCCTGCACAAAAAGCTAGCGGGAGGGGAAAATACTGCTCCTAGAAGGGTGGAAAGTTCAGAAGCGTGCAAGGAAATAGGGAGGTCTCTGAGTTTGAGACACTGGGGCAGAATTGTTCCAGGTTGACTGTTGTGGCCTGAGTGTCATGTAGCTCTGGTGAGTCACATGGACACAGCTGTTTCTCCTTGACAGAATCAGCACAAGGAGGTGGCTTTTTTTGTTTTGTTTTTACAAAAGTCTGCTCTGTAAGACATAATTGAACTATTTGTTGGCATTTTAGTTGAAGAAGACAGGGGTTTCCTTGCTGCCTTTGTCATTCTTGTGGAAACATCTGCCCTGAGTAATGCAGTGGAATAACTTGTTAGTTCCTTCTCAGCAAGCAGAATGTGGGTCAGCATTCCTAACCTCCTGTCACCTCCCGAGTCCTTGAACTCTCTCAGTTTCTGGCTGAAGGACAGGAAAGCTCCCTCCCCATTCCCCTGTCCCACCAGCCTGCCATTGGTTCTCTCCAGTTCTGCTTTCCCAGCGAGCAGCCTGATCTCTTCCCCACAATGCCTGCCACAACAGCATTAGCACTGCCTGTCATTCCTTTTTAGCAAGCGTGTGGCTGCATTTGCAACTGCTTGCCTCCAGTTCCCATTCTCCCACCCGGTCTCTCTATCAGATTCCCTATGGGGTAGTCCCAATCTAAGCAACGGAAGCACCTTGAAGACTTGCTTAAAGCTGGCTGGGTTCGTCTTCTGTGAAGCAGGAAATGAGGGACATCGGGGGGGGGGGCAGGTTTGTGAATGTTGTCGATCCAGAGAAGGACCTGATGGTGTTTACTAATACCCAAGAGCTGGATGGTAAGGAGTGCATTCTGGAGGGTCTTCCTGTCACTTTGAGAGAGGCTATTTGAATCAGCAGCCAGTTGGGAAAGACTTGGGACAGGCTTCCCGCTCCAATTCTCGTGTAGCTTTTAGTCAGTCAGAGCCAGCTGCCCAGGGTGACGCAGAGGAGTGCTGCTTGCATATGGTGTTGTCTGAGTGAGATGATTATTTGGGGAGTCTGAGTGGGTGAGGCCACAAGAGAGCAGGGGGCTTGGACCTGGACTTGGCATCCCAAGGAATGAAATCCCTGCTTGCCTTTCTGACCCAGCAGAGTCATGCGTTCAGGGCATCCACAGACTAGAAGCCCACCTGGTCTGGAGCGGGAGCTGCGGAAGTGCCGGGTCTGGAATAGAGATTGAGAGCGTAATGAAATATATGGCCATACAAAACGCACGCTTGTGTAATGTCTCGAGCATTACCCAGGGACACAGCTCTTTCATGTCTGAATCCAAGGTCTCTCCCTCCCCAGCTGGTCCTATTTCAGGGCCCCATTGAGGGGAGCACTGATTCAGAACCTGTTGACATCAGAGAGGCTTCCAGTGGCTTTGTTCCTGCCTCCCTCTCTTTCTGTAATTGCATTTATCTCTCCTCCAGAAGAGTCTGGATGCTGCTGCTTCCTGTGCCCAGGACGTGCGCTTCTCGCTGTGCATTGTAACCCCGAGGCACAAGCTTGCTCCCTTGAACTCTAGATTGGCAAGGCCAGTGTCCCCAGTGCTTCTGGTTAGAGACGCAAAGCTTCGGGTAATTAAAGTCCCTCTATCTTCAGGCATGAGGACTGGGAGCCCAGAAGGTTGTTTCAAAGAGCCTAAGCACACAAACTGAAAAACTCAGGTGTAGCAAAGAGCTTTGTACTCCTGATAGGTTGGAACTTAGAAGTGTGACAATCCCTGCTCTGGAGTCTTCCAGCCTGCATTCAGAAGAAAAGCTTGATGATCACACTGAGGATAATAAAATGGGCGTAAAAACCCAGGGATGGAAGCAAAGGATGAGCTTCACCACACAACCCACTCACTTACCCCTCTGTCTCCTGCGGGGGGAAATGGGACTGGCCCCCACTGGAAACAGGATGCTGGGCTTGCTGAACCCGTAGCGTGACTCAGCCTGGCAAGTGTCAGATTGTGAGTGGCTTGGCGCCTGTCCTGCGCAGCTGCAGGCTTGGCAAAGTCCTCCTTTGGGGATGGGCATAGAACGGAGGCGTGGGGAGAATGAGTGGAAGGAGTGCGCGCGCACTCCTACGGAGGAGCTCTGCTTCCTTTCCTCTGCTCCGCCATCTTTCCTCTTGGTTTCCCCAGCCTTCCCCTTTCGGATCTGCCCTGCCCGGGGCTTTCTGTCTGGGCACATTCCTCTACCCATTTCCAAATGGAACGGCAAGTGGAGATGTTTTGCTATGAGCTCATGGATTTAAAAAGAGAAGCCCTTCTAGGTTTGCAGTTTGTCTCCTTCCCAAGGCAATTCTGTCCAGCTGGATGATTGTTCTTGCAGCTGTGCCACTAAGTGTTACCAGCCAAAGCAGCAGCGAGGAGAGCTGGCAATGGGTCTTTGCTCTTTGCTGGGCAATGCCAAGGCTTGCAAGGCAGAAGGTGTCCTGCCAGAAGAGGTGCCTTTTCCAGAGGCAGCAGTTGGGTGCAGCCCTTTCCCCTCCCCCCCTGGATGTGCCTGGCTTGTGAGGTTTGGCCCGGCCGGGCAGCGTCCTGTGGGGACAGGAGGCTGGCCCCAGGAGCCTTGGCCCAGGGCCTGGCTGGGACGAAGTGTGTTATCCACATCTGTGATTGTACACATAGGTATGCAGTTTGGGATCTGGTGCAGAACTGTCCTCTGATCTCTTGCAGTTTCCAAACTTGGGGCCGAGGGGAAGGGATCCAGGGGGTGTTCACAACTCTTGGTTCTTCAGTCCTGCCTACAGACCCAGTATCCCTCTTTTCCATGCCCTTTCCTCCTGGCATAGCCCTGTTTCCCTTCCTGATTATTTGCAAACCTGGTTCCTGTCTGCATCATAGAGGTAGCAAGGTGAGCAGAAGGCAGTGAAAGTGTGCAAATTGCTGAGTTGCCTTGTTGGCAGCAGAACTGGGCTTCCTTAGCAGAGAGAATGGGGTGGGAAGGGATGATTCTGCTTCCTTTCCGGAGCATGACTGCCGTGCTAGCAGTGTTGTGGCTCAGCTCTTGTTCACCTGCCTGCCCCCTCTGCAAGCGCTGGTGCTTCTCCCCTCTACGCCACCCCATCTTCGCCGCCCTCCTGGCCTGCGTGGCTTTGTGTAGTGAAGACTAGCAAGCAGCGGAGGGAGGCCCACACGGCTGCCCCTGCGCTGAGCACAGACTAAACTTCCTCCTACTGAGCTCCTGCTCAGTTGGCAGCCGCCGGCGTTGGGCCTGGCGTGCCGCCCAACTCCTTCTCTACCGTGTGTTCTGGGAAGAGACACAACAAAATAAATTGGTTTCCTGGCGTGGCCTGGCTAGGCCGTCCCGGATAAGGCAGCTCTGCTCGCCTTGCCTCCTCGCAGCAGCGCCTGGGACCGTCTCCCACTGCACCCCCGCTTGGCTGCCGAGGTGGCTGCTGCACAGTGGGGAGAGCAGAGGTGCCGCCTGTGCAGCTATGTCCCCGTCAGGCGGAGGGCTGGAGCTGGGGAAATCCCTGGCCCCCTTGCTCTTGCACTCCTTCCCCTCCCTGCCCCCCCCCCCAGCACTGCCTGTGTGTGCCGCACTTGCTTGCTTGCTTGCTTGCTGGGCAGACGGAGCGTCCCTCCCTCCCGCCCCTTCAGCTGCCCGGAGATGAATGGCCGGGAGCTGGAGAGGCTGTCAAGGCCTCGCTGGGAGGAAGCAGTTTGGGGCTCTTGTTTGGTTCTGCTTCCTCCCACAATGACTATTCCATATGTCGGTGGATAATGAATGACGGCGCGTTGAGTGCTCCTCCGCGAGCCAGCGGCTGTTCCAAGCCCACTTCCCTCCTTCATGGTGCAGCTGACCAGGAGGTGGGTGGCGGGGGGAGAGTGTGCTGCGCCTGGCAGGACGGAGGGAGCTCTTCTTTCAGTAGCTGATTAGCTGAGGGAGGGGGGAATCATTCAGAATGTGCTCCTGGCAGGCGGCTTCTTGAACTCACTGCGCCACGAGCGGGCATGGCTTCCCAACCCACCAGCGCTCACAGCTGCTTCGGCCTTCCCTCCTGCAGACGATGTGAAGCTCAGCAAAGCTGTCTGTGAATGTCTGCTTGTCTGCCAGACCCACGGCGGAGGGGACATGCTTTGAGGTGGTGCTGCTGCTGAAATCCATGCCAGCACTTTCTCCCAACGTTGAAAAGCTGACTGGGTGTCTTAGCCGCATGTTAGAGGGGAATCGACAGGGCTGCAGTCCTCTTCCTTCTGTGTAGGGAGCCACTGCTTTGCACTCAGAGTTAATTATCAGTCTTTGCTCATACCAAAGTTGCTTTGACAAGACTTTGAAGGGGCTTAAAGGAAAACACAGCAAAGGGTGGCAGCTCTGGGGCACAGATTCTCCAAAGGCTTAAGCTGCCTTCCCCTTGAGAGTCATGGAAAGTTGCCAGGGGAGCCCTGAGGTTCTCTGTGGCTTTGAGTGTCCTATGGTAGACATGCCTTCCCCAACCTGGTGCCCTCCTGATGTTGTTGGACTACAGCTCCCATTAACCCCACCCATCATGGCCAGGGATGATGGGAGCTCATATCCACCAGCACCTGGAGTACACTAGGTTGGGAGTTGCTGTGGTAGCCTGGTGTTCAGTGGCATGCCTCACAAAGTCTGTTACTCCTGGCAAACCCCTTGAACCCTGGACACAGTTCAGTGCTTCAGCTTCACTGGTGCAAGGGACTTCCTCTCCCTCTCTTCCCGCCTCCCCCCGCCTCTCAAAATAAGCTCTGGACTGTTGAGGGACCATTGGGAGCTGATTTTGGGGGCATATATGGGTTGGGGAGAGGAGGAAGCGGAAGTCTCTTTGGATGCAACCCCAGGTGTCTTCCATGTGTGCTTATGCAGAGGCCAATAAGGAAATGAAGGCTGGGCTTGAGAGGGGGACTGGGCAGCCACCAGGAGTAAGACCAGGGGTCAGCAAACTTTTTCTCTCCCCCCCCCCCCAGTGAAATTAGAAGGTTAAATTAACATTCTAAGTTAAACTAATTTAAGAATGTATTGTATGTGTGTGTTTGAAGTTAAATCTGTATTGAGATTAATTAATTTCAATAAAGACTTTTTTTTAATCAAAAAAATCCCCACACTTTTTCAGCAGGGGGCCCGTCCCCTGTCCCTCAGACCTTGTGGGGGGCTGGACTAGATTTAAAAAAAAATTATATGAACAAATTCCTGTGCCCCACAAATAACCCAGAGATGCATTTTAAATAAAAGGACACATTCTACTCATGTAAAAACACACTGATTCCCAGACCGTCCGCAGGCTGGATTTAGAGGGCGATTGGGCTGGATCCGGTCCCCGGGCCTTAGCCTATCCATGAGAAAGAGGAAGATGTAAGGGCAGAAGGTTTTTTAGCATCTGGCTGGGAAAGCTGGATGGCCACTCTTTGTCCCATGGACCGCACCCTGCTCTCCATGTGGAGGACCCCAGGATTCGAGCATCCCCCCACCCCACCCCCGGCCCACAACATTTATTTCCCCTGGGGCATGAGAGTTTGCTGGGGTCTCCTGCAGCCCTGCTTGCTCTGGGCTACTTCCGAAAGGAGGCCCTTCCAGGCGTAATTTGCAGGGTTCTTAATGCAAAAGGAGTCCGTGTTGGGGGAGTTGGGAGGGAAGGCCATTCCATGAGCATCAGCTGTGGAGAAAGCAGAATGCCTTGGGCAGGAGGTGCAGGAAACAGGAGGGAATCCTGCAGAAAGGGCTGTGGTGACGCCACAGGAATGAACGTGATGCTTCAGGAGAGCTGGATTCTGGCCCTTGCCCCGCTGTCGTAGAGAGGGGAGCTCAGAACTGGGTGTAGCGAGCTTATTTAAAGCCTGGGGAGAAAATATGGTTTCTTAATCTGGAGGCTGTTAAACCAGGCTCTCCTCAGTGTGCAAGGGAAAGCAAAGCATAATGAAGAAATCATGCCAGCAAATATGATGCAGGAGAAATGGGCACAGAGTCACGCCGAGGAATCTTTTGAAATGCCTTTGGGAGGCATATCAGACTCCACTGAGCTGGTTGGGATTCCAGAGTTTCAGCAGGGAACATGCAATTGAGATCCCACTCCTGAGTTTGTTTGGTTTCTGCTTGCCTCTGGATAGATGATTTTCTTCCTGCTGGCCATAGGGAAAGGCTTAAGGCTCTGCCTCCTGCCCTTGGGACACTTCTACCACCTCATGGATCTGGTCCCCACATGTTTTCAAGGCTACCCAAAGAAGCCTGCTTTTTAAAATTGTATTTATTTATTTGAATTTATATTTGCCTTTCACCACTAGGTCCCAGGGTGGTGTGCATTTATTCATTTAAAAAATCACTTAAAATCATACTTTAAACACTAAGATTACTGCGGCTTTCACAAGTCTCTGCAGTTGGTCTTCTTAACCCAATATGAGATGTTGTGCTTTTTCACTGCTTGCATGGAATTGCAGAATAGACACAGCCCTGCAAAGCTCAACCTTTTGCTTTTCATACAGATAGTAGTCACATCTGGGTTAGATTACAGCAGAGTACTGTATGTGGGATTTCCCTTGAAAAGTGCCTTGGTTAGAATTGCTATCATTATTTAAACGTATATGCCACCAAAATACCATAGGGTGGTTTTGTTGTTGTTGTTGTTTAGTCGTTTAGTCGTGTCCGACTCTTCGTGACCCCATGGACCAGAGAACGCCAGGCACCTCTGTCCTCCACTGCCTCCCGCAGTTTGGTCAAACTCATGCTGGTAACCTCGAAAACACTATCCAACCATCTCATCCTCTGCCGTCCCCTTCTCCTTGTGCCCTCCATCTTTCCCAACATCAGGGTCTTCTCCAGGGAGTCCTCTCTTCTCATGAGGTGGCCAAAGTACTGGAGCCTCAGCTTCACAATCTGTCCTTCCAGTGAGCACTCAGGGTTGATTTCCTTCAGTATGGAGAGGTTTGATCTTCTTGCAGTCCATGGGACTCTCAAGAGTCTCCTCCAGCACCATAATTCAAAAGCATCAATTCTTCGGCGATCAGCCTTCTTTATGGTCCAGCTCTCACTTCCATACATCACTACTGGGAAAACCATAGCTTTAACTATACGAACCTTTGTTGGCAAGGTGATGTCTCTACTTCTCAAGATGCTGTCTAGGCCTGTCATTGCCCTTCTCCCAAGAAGCAGGCATCTTTTAATTTCGTGGCTGCTGTCACCATCTGCAGTGATCATTGAGCCCAAGAAAGTAAAATCTCTCACTACCTCCATTTCTTCCCCTTCTATTTGCCAGGAGGTGATGGGACCAGTGGCCATGATCTTTGTTTTTTTGATGTTGAGCTTCAGACCATATTTTGCGCTCTCCTCTTTCACCCTCATTAAAAGATTCTTTAATTCCTCCTCACTTTCTGCCATCAAGGTTGTGTCATCTGCATATCTGAGGTTGTTGATATTTCTTCCGGCAATCTTAATTCCGGCTAGGGATTCATCCAGCCCAGCCTTTCGCATGATGAATTCTGCATATAAGTTAAATAAGCAGGGAGACAAAATACAGCCTTGTCGTACTCCTTTCCCAATTTTGAACCAATCAGTTGTTCCATATCCAGTTCTAACTGTAGCTTCTTGTCCCACATAGAGATTTCTCAGGAGACAGATGAGGTGATCTGGCACTCCCATTTCTTTAAGAACTTGCCATAGTTTGCCGTGGTCGACACAGTCAAAGGCTTTTGCATAGTCAATGAAGCAGAAGTAGATGTCTTCTGGAACTCTCTAGCTTTCTCCATAATCCAGCGCATGTTTGCAATTTGGTCTCTGGTTCCTCTGCCTCTTCTAAATCCAGCTTGCACTTCTGGGAGTTCTCGGTCCACATACTGCTTGAGCCTTCCTTGTAGAATTTTAAGCATAACCTTGCTAGTGTGTGAAATGAGTGCAATTGTGCGGTAGTTGGAGCATTCTTTGGCACTGCCCTTCTTTGGGATTGGGATGTAGACTGATCTTCTCCAATCTTCTGGCCACTGCTGAGTTTTCCAAACTTGCTGGCATATTGAGTGTAGCACCTTAACAGCATCATCTTTTAAAATTTTAAATAGTTCAGCTGGAATACCATCACTTCCACTGGCCTTGTTATCTGCAGTGCTTTCTAAGGCCCATTTGACTTCACTTTCTAGGATGTCTGGCTCAAGGTCAGCAACCACACTACCTGGGGTATACGAGACATCCATTTCTTTCTGGTATAGTTCCTCTGTGTATTCTTGCCACCTCTTCTTGATGTCTTCTGCTTCTGTTAGGTCCTTTCCACTTTTGTCCTTTATTATGGAAATCTTTGTATGAAATGTTCCTTTCATATCTCCAATTTTCTTGAACAGATCTCTGGTTCTTCCCATTCTATTGCTTTCCTCTATTTCTTTGCATTGCTCGTTTAAGAAGGTCTTCTTGTCTCTCCTTGCTATTCTTTGGAAATCTGCATTCAATTTCCTGTATCTTTCACCATCTCCCTCGCATTTTGCTTGCCTTCTCTCCCCCGCTATTTGTAAGGCCTCATTGGACAGCCACTTTGCTTTCTTGCATTTCCTTTTCATTGGGATGGTTTTCGTTGCTGCCTCCTGTATAATGTTACGAGCCTCCATCCATAGTTCTTCAGGCATTCTGTCCACCAAATCTAGATCCTTAAACCTGTTCCTCACTTCCACTGTGTATTCATAAGGGATTTGACTTAGATTGTATCTTACCAGCCCAGTGGTTTTTCCTACTTTCTTCAGTTTAAGCTTGAATTTTGCTATAAGAAGCTGATGATCTGAGCCACAGTCAGCTCCAGGTCTTGTTTTTGCTGACTGTATAGAGCTTCTCCATCTTTGGCTGCAGAGAATATAATCAATCTGATTTCGATGCTGCCCATCTGGTGATGTCCATGTGTAGAGTCGTCTCTTGTGTTGTTGGAAAAGCGTGTTTGTGATGACCAGCTTGTTCTCTTGACAGAACTCTATTAGCCTTTGCCCTGCTTCGTTTTGATCTCCAAGGCCAAACTTGCCAGTTGTTCCTTTTACCTCTTGACTCCCTACTTTAGCATTCCAATCCCCTATAATGACAAGAACATCCTTCTTTGGTGTCACTTCTATAAGGTCTTGTAAGTCTTCATAGAATTGGTCAATTTCAGTTTCTTCAGCACAAGTAGTTGGTGCATAAACTTGGATTACTGTGATGTTAAAAGGTCTGCCTTGGATTCGCATCGAGATCATTCTATCATTTTTGAGATTGCATCCCAGTACAGCTTTCGCCACTCTTTTGTTGACTATGAGGGCCACTCCATTTCTTTTACGGGTTTCTTGCCCACAGTAGTAGATATGATGGTCATCCGAACTGAATTCACCCATTCCCGTCCATTTTAGTTCACTGATGCCCAGGATGTCAATATTTATTCTTGCCATCTCATTTTTGACCACCTCCAACTTACCCAGGTTCATGGTTCTTACATTCCAGGTTCCTATGCAATATTTTTCTTTACAGCATTGGACTTTCCTTTCGCTTCCAGGCATATCCGCAACTGAGCGTCCTTTCGGCTTTGGCCCAGCTGCTTCATCAGCTCTGGATCTACTTGTACTTGCCCTCCGCTCTTCCCCAGTAGCATGTTGGATGCCTTCCGACCTGAGGGGCTCATCTTCCAGCGTCATATCTTTTATATGCCTGTTGTCTTTGTCCATGGAGTTTTCTTGGCAGGGATACTGGAGTGGCTTGCCGGTTCCTCCTCCAGGTGGATCACGTTTGGTCAAAACTCTCCACTATGACCTGTTCATCTTGGGTGCCCTGCTCGGCATAGTTCATAGCTTCTCTGAGTTCTTCAAGCCCCTTCGCCACGGCAAGGCAGTGATCCATGAAGGGGATAGGGTGGTTTGCAATACAGAAAACAAATGTCAGTGCTTAACATAATAGCTGTACAATATAAAAATCAAAACAGGTGTAGAAATACAATTATAATCATAAGAGATCCATAATAAAATGCAGATTTTCACTTTTTCTAAAGATAGTCTACCAGTCGTGTTTAAGTTGCAATTCCTTCCACTTTGTTTTTGGCCCCAGTTCAAGGTGCTGGCTCTTACCAATAAAGCCACTGAGGACTTGAGACCCTCAGGGCATCTGAAGGATTGCCTCTTCCTGCCTGGACCTGCCTCTCAATTGTTCTCGTCTTTGGAGGCCTGTTCTGCTTTCTGCCTTGAAGGAGACAGGGCAGAGCCTTTTCAAGGGTGACTGCTCAAAGGAGGTGAGACGGTCCATTCTGTGACCTTTTCAAGAAGCACAGGAGGCATTCAGGGCACTGGAATCTTGCTGGCTATGGGTTTGTTTTAGTTGGTTTTACTCTGACTTCTTAATGGTTCCCGGTTTTAATTGTACTGGAAATGTAATTGTTGGAAGTCTTGAGTGCCTTCTTTACTTTTTATATATAAGCACAGTTTAGAAAAACATTAGGGATCTCTGTGTGGGTGTAGAGAACTGGTGTTCAGGACCAGCTCACTTATAACAAAAACCAGCCGGAAATGGCAAGTAGGCAACCACAGGACCTTGGCTGGTGCTAACAGCATTGAGGAGTGATGGGAAGGACCAGCAGTTGGAGGGGGGTGGAGGTTGAGACTGGAGGGGCTGAAGAGGGTTAGCTAGATTAGGGGCAGGTAGCAAGGAGGGTCTGAGGAGACTGACTAGGATGCTGTGCCAGCAGCAGTAGGAGGAGTCATGGATGGTGGCACCTCCTGAGTTTGGGCAAGGAGCTGCTTGAAAAATAGGTTGTATTTGCTGTGCAGTGTGAAACATAACCTGCAGGGATGACTGAAAACCACTTTTTGCTTTGACTTCCCAGCCGGCCTTTTGCAACTGGAGGGAGATGCCACCTTTGGCTCCTAGCATCTCCGCCTGCCTGGCCGGCTGATTCAGGGGGTCAGCAGGGTAGTGCAGCAGCAAAAGACGCGTCTGCTGCTACTGCGCTACCCCGCCAAATAGCTGGTTCACCTGGTAGCGCAGCAGCAGCAGCAAAAACAAAGATATGTCTTTTGCTGTTTTGCTAGTCTGCTGAATCACCAGGCAGCAATTTTTATTTTTATTTTTATTTTTTGCTGCTGCGCTACCAAGTGAATCAGGTGTTTGGCAGGGGGTAGCAGGGTAGCAAAAGAGGTGTCTTTTGCTGCTTCCCTAGCCTGCTAATCCTCTGATTCATCCAGCAGCAGACAAATAAAAATAAAGTAAAACAACTGCTATCTGTGTTTTAAAAAGAAATCCATTGGAGAAAGAAAACTGTTGACCAGGCATTCTGTTTTTATGCCCACAATCCAGGTCCCAGGAGCCATATGGCTCCTAACTTTTGTATCCCAGTTTCTAATGCTGGAAGAGAGAGCATTGCAGGCATGGGTTAAACCGTTCAGAAACCAAATCCAACCTTGTTTGTTAACTGTGTTCATAAGCTGCCCTAGAAGAGAGTTCTCAAGGCCCCTGATGAGAGAGAAAACCATTGACAGCTCCAGCCTGGTTGGCCGCTGTGAGAACAGAGTGCTGCACTCGGTGGGCCAGGGGCCTGATCCAGCTCGCTTGTCTTTTGTCCTTCTGCCTTGGGCTCTCTCTCTCTCTCTCTCTCTCTCTCTCTCTCTCTCTCTCTCTCTGTGTGTGGCTGGCATTGGAACCCAAGCCTTGTACGCTGCCTCCTGGGCTTCGCAGGGGTGTTGCAAGTGGGCATCTTGGGCGGCTGAGGGCTTGCTTGTTTGTTTCAGCTTCTGTCCTATCCTCTGAGCACACAGCAAGGCCCAGCATGCGTGCCAGCCAGAGGAAACCAGGGTGGCTGGGTTATTGGGCAGTGGTGGGCAGACTGCTTTGCCTGCTGTTGCCCTCAGAGAGGTCAGTGCTGCCCGGCATCCTGCTCTGGTCCAGCTTAGCCCCTTGGCTGACGTCTCACCGCCTGTGTGCAGACAAGGAAGCCCAGCGGCACTTCTATTTTGGGCTCTCCAGGCAGAGAGCTGCCCTCTCTCTCGGCTTGGGGCTGGGTGTGGTGCGAGGCCCCCCTGCCAAAGAAGGGGTGTGGGTGCCCTCATAAAAAGAGGGAAGGAATTACTCTGTCTTCTGGCCTCCCCCAAATTGATTTTTGAAGTGTTTGCATAGAAGTGTGTTATGTGGGAGGAAAAAGAGAGGGGGTTGGCAGGGAGAGCTTTTTTTATCCTGGAAAAAATGACATCAGTGAATAGTTGAAACGATCATCTCTCTCTCTCTCTCTCTCTCTCTGACCCAGAAAGGGAGAGAAACCCACAGCAGCTTTGAGGTGAGGAGTGGAAACTTTCTTTCCATTTATTTTCCCCCTCTGTGCGCTGGGTTCGTCTCGGCTTACGGCTGCCCTTTTGGAGGCAAGTTTACCTCCATTCCGCCGGGGTCTGCTGGGATTCCTGCCTTGCTGCCGGAACCAGAGCTCCAAAGAGGAAGGAAAGTGGGCTTAGTCAACCCAGCCGTGTCTGGTGCTGTCGGCACCCGGCAGCTGCTGCTGCTGCTGCTGCTTGCCTTTGCCTTCTCCAAAACTCCCAGCGCATGTTGCAGAAGCTCAGCAGGGCTGCTTTCTAAGAGCTGCGCTCCACGGGCCATTTCTTCCACCTGTGCAGTTGTTAGAGGTGATGGATAGCTACGGCCTTCTCAGTTCATGGTACAAGACATCAGGTGTCACCTAGAGAGGTTATGCACAAATGTGGTCTCTGGCCATCACAGGTCTCTTTGTGGTGACTCTGGTTGTCCAAGATACTGTGAAAGATTTCTCTTCTTCTCCAGGCCAGGGAACGTAGTCTTGCAAACCATGGAGAAAGAATAAGCAGGGTGGATTTGATTTAAATCACAATTTAAATCGCTAGTCAGTAAGACTTGATTTAAACCACTAGTCAGTATGACTTGATTTAAATTTTTTTTTCTCTTTTTTTTACAGAAAGACTCATTCTTACTGGTATAATCTTAATATTGACAACCAGATGAAGGTGTCATTTTCGGAATAACAAATTTTCAGAGTAGTTTTTACAGTTACATCAAAAATCACTGATTTGGTTATACTATTAGAAATACACAGACAGATAATTATGAAATTATTGTGAGGCTTAATAAGTTAACTGTTTATATTTGGACAACTATTCTGCTGTACTTTATTGGAAGGAGAAAAATAATCATTTTCCTTAATAACAATTTATTTAACTAAAACAATAACATTATAGCATATGTATCCGTGTTTGTTAACTGATGTGGTTAAATGGTTTTTTTTAAAAAAACAAAAAACTTAAAACAAATCCTTATTTCCTGATGAATAGCCTTTGGACTATAATGTAACTTAAATAGAAAATTATCTTTAGAAAGATTTTTTCCACCAAAAGCATTTTCTTTTAAAAATCCGATTTAAATCAAAAGAATTCGATTTTATTTATTTATTCATTTTAAATCATTGACTTTTATCCACCCTGAGGAAAACTCTGGTCCTGTACCAAGATCCTTGGCATTGCCTCTCTCCCATCATCCCTAGTGATGGAGGCACTTGGAAGCAGCAGCAGTGCTTCTCACCTTTTGGTTGTCTCCAGAGCCCACCATGGCCAAAGTGCCCCCCTCAGCTCCCAAATGCTGCCACTGGGGGCTGCTCAGTTGGCTCTAGCACATTGCAGTGCCTTTTCAAAGGTGGTTTCCTGCTTGTGGAATGCACTCCCTGGTGAGGGGCGTCTTTCTGCCTCATTATTTACTTTTTGGAAGAATTTAAAACATTCCTGTTTACCCAGGCATTTGATGATACTAAAATATACTGTTTCTGGAAATACTGAGTTCACTGGTTGAGAATTTTTAAAACTTTTTTAGAATTTGTTTCAAAATGTTTTTATTTCCTTTTGGAGGGAGAATACATAAATAATTCCTTTGTACATACTGGTTGGGTAGGAACCACAAAACTGGCCAATTACCATGAAAATTCAAGATTTGTGGACTTCTCATTCCTGGAGCCCATCCTGGCTACTACAGTTTGAAGAAGAATTCTGTGGAACTTGAAAGCTTGCAAAATGCATTGTAAACTTTGGTCCTAAGCATCATATTAACACAGCCCATTTTGGTGTTAGTAAAGTAGATTTCATTTCTTGCTGCAATTAAGAGAAGTTGGTGCTTGGGTAATAATTAGAAAATGAAGGGGCACCGTTGCTCAACGGAAGGGTAATGAGTTGTTGTAACATCTACATCTTCAGAAATAGGTTGTGAAGTTGGTAAAGCGGATCTTAGGGTTGGAGAGGGCAGACCAGTGGGTTGCCCAGGTGTCTGGTCTCCAGCCAGAAGGGCATCGTGGAGCCCTTCAGAAATGCTTTGGTTGCTTCCCACATTGCCATTCAGCCACATGCTTGTCTGGGGGGGGGGCAGCTGGGGGAGACAAAGAGACACATCAGTGGGAAATGATGATAAGAACAGAAGACCCAAGTTCTTCCTTTTCTGCTTGGAGAGCTTATGGGCAGTGAGATGATGGATCCCGGTGGCATGGAGGTGAAGAGGGGCAAACCTGGCAAAGACCTGATCTCCTTTTCCTCGGTGGGTGAGCCTTGGGCTGCCTCCCATCCACGTGCATTTGTGTACATTCCCGCAGCAGGGAGCTCTCCTCGCCATGCTCAGGAATGTCTCGGCACCAGGGACGATGCTCCGATGCTTCAGCCCCACGTCATCCTGTCCTCTGCCCGTTTTCCCCCCCAGGCTGCTGCTGCTACATTGGTTTTAATTTACACCCAGCATGAAGTATTTTATTTTTCTGGAAGGCAAGGGTAGGGTTTCAAGAGTTCCTTTCCCCTCAGTTTAATTGAGCTTTAATGAAGATAGATCCAGAAAGATTTCTCAGGAAGAAAAGCAGTTCCTTTGTAGGGTTGATACTTAAGGCTAGGAATTCACTCGTCATCGGATCGGCTAGACTGGAAGATGCCAGCTCATGGGTACTTATTAATTTTATGTGAAAAGGAGTAGACAGTCCTTGTTGATTTCAAATAGGCCACAAATCTGGAGGCAATTGCAATCGCTTTTGACAGTGAAAGCCATGAGAGATAGTTCCCCAACTCAAGAATTGATAAACCTTTAGGAGGGAAGGGACCACAAATGGTGCGCCCACACAAGTGAAGCCCAAACAGGCATAAGCTTGAAAGGGCAGTAATGGGTCTGCCCTTGTTCCAACCTCCATGCTTGAGAAGAGAGTCTAAATTTATGTGGCAAACTCTGGAACGTGGAAAGTGCCCTCAGTGCAGCTAGCTCAGTATTGGCTCTCCAGGATTTCGGGCACAGCTCTCTCCCAGCTGTTACTGGTTTCTACTTGTGATGGAACTGACGGCAGTGGAAGGAGCTGCCGAGAGCCCTGGGCATCCTGTCTATGGCCCTCTCTTTGCTTCTCACCTGCTCCATTTCCCCTTTCTTTCAGGAAGAAGCATAATATCGGCCCAACAGGGTCATCTTATAAAAGCTGAATGTTGGACAATTCAGGACAGACTCACCACTCCCACTCAATGTAGTGGTGGCCACCAGCCTAGCTGGATTTAAAAGAGAATTTCAACAGATTCATAGAGGATGACTACCAATGGGTCCTAGTCTTGCTTGCACAGTATGAGAAGCAGTCTGCCTGTGAATGTCAGTTGCTGAGAATCGCTGCTGTCGCACTCCAGTCCTGCTTGTGGGCTTCCCAGAAGAGGCAGCTGGTTGATTACTGTGAGAACAGGAACCTGGACTAGAGCGGCCAGCTTAGACCTGATCCAGGTGCAACCAAGCTCTTCTTACATGAGTAAGAGCTCCTTGATTGTGGCGCCTGTATCTTGACGTTTGTCGCTCAAAGCGGAGGTGCCAGGTTGCAAGCACAGCTCCAGCGCCTCATCCTCTTTCACTTCCCCCCTTCCTTATGGTTTTCTGGGGTCAATTGGACTGAAGAAGGGGACTCTATCCAGATCCCCTCTCCCAATTTGCCCACACCCAGGAAATTTTTGTATCTTTCCTTTGCTAGAGTCAGGTTTTCCTATCACAGAAAAACAGCAGTTTTTCTCATTTGCACATTGCATGCAGATGGCAACCAAAGACCCGCGTCCGGATGTGAAGCCCTCTTTTCCATAGATAGGCTGCTGAAGGGGCCAAGCCCCTCCCCAGAGTGAGAAAAATGGCTGTTGGGGCTGTTGGCTGCAGGGCATGATTTGGAAAGTTGCCCGCCTTAACCTTAAACTCCTAAAACAGGTCCTTGCCTTCATGAAGGTTGCCAGAGGAAACCTTTAAAAGATGAAGGGAGGAAAGAAACATCACAGAGCTGAGGACTGTCAGAGCATCTTGACTCTGGAAGAGAACTTGAGGGGGGGAGAATGGAATTCTTAGAGCAGAGTTACAACTGAATCAAGAATCTCATCATACAGTCTTTAACACAGATAAAAAATGATCCTGGGGGAAATTGGAGAATTGATTTAAAAACAGTAAGGTGGAGCTCAACAAATCTGTAAAATATTATGTATGGGAAGGAGAAACCAAATAGTAGACTTGGAAGTGGCAAAAGGCTGTCTAGTCCTCTTCCACCCACCCACTCAAAAGACGCCTCCCAAGCCCACACAGTGCAGGAGCTCAGAGCAGACAGAAGGTGCCCTGAGCAAAGTGCTTTGAGAGCAAACGGCTCCAGATGTCTCAGGCACACCAGCCGAGCTACATGCTGCGAAGAGAGAGAAGCACTTTCCTCTGCTCATGGGTTGGTCTGCTTTGTGTTGCCCTCGCGGATCAACATTGGCAGGTGCACATGGCTGCCTATTAGTCACTTGACATCATCATGATACCCACCTGTCAGAGTTGGCCCGCAGGGGTGGGCGGAGATAAAGGCTTGGTCTCCTGGGCCAAAGCGGTCCCCCCCCCCCCCCGCTGCAGCTTGACAGCTGCTGCTGCCCCCAGTGTTCTTAGGACACAGGCCTCTTTCCAAGTCACTGTGGCCGTGAAGCTGCTGCAGCTTGCTCTGTGAGATAGAGGATTCCCTGGTGGTTGTGCAGGCGTCTGATGCCCTTACTTGAAGGAGGATGAGACATATGTACCTCCACCCCATGATGTTGTTGGACTCCAGCTCCCATCAGTGTTCTGGTCAACGGTCAGGGATGGTGATGAGGCGAGTCGTAGTCTGGAGGAGCACAGCATCTGGAGGTTCCCCACCCTGACTGTAAGCAAACATCCCCAATGAGAAACACCTGCGAAGACTCAGGGACCTCCGGTCTATACAAGTTTGGGGTTGGGTCTCTGGGGCAGATGCACAGTGTTATATGCAGGGTTCTGCTCCTCGTGAAAGTGTCCTCAGCTCTGTGGTTTGCCTTCCTCTGCTCTGGAATTGAAAAGAGGCCTGCAGCGTTGCTTTGATGGTAATCTTCGTTGTTACTACAGTTCTGCCATGGAGTCTTGGCAAGGCTTTGAGCTCCCTCCGTTTGCTTGCTCTGCCTCCTGAAGGAAATCTTTATTTAATGGGCTTTTCTGCAGAGCAGGGCCTGTGTTTGCCTAAGCAGGAGGGATATTGACATGGAAGTCTTGGCAGCTTCTCTCTGACAGTTTTCTGGGATTCTGGGCTGCCTTGTTACACTTTTGGAGAGTTTGTGTGCGTTTGTGTGCTTGCAGCATTCTGGAGGGGCATAGGCCAAGGCCAACTTTTGTCACCTTTACTGTTTTCCTATGTCCAGTGCCTCTTAGCCATTTTGTCTCATCCACAATCTGTGATCCCACCTGATTACTAACATTGCATGCAGAGAAAGTGCATAAGAACAGAGGAAGCTGCCTCATCCTGAGTCAGAGCATTGGCCCATCCAGCTCAGTGTTGTCTACACTGACTGGCAACAACTCTCCAGGCTTCTGCGCTACTTGGAAGTGCCAGAGATTAAAGCTGGGACTTTCTGTGTGGAAATCAGGTCTTCCAGCACTGACTTATGGCCCTTTCCTGAAGGTGAAAGCCTTGGTGCTTTGAGAGGGGTAAAAGCAGGAAGATGATAATTCTTTCAGAACAAAAATTGCTGCTTAAGAATGGCACCAGTCACGGCTGTGTGTGCAAGTTCTTCTGAGAGGCAGCCAGGAAAGCAGAGGGATGGACACATGCACAGGCTCATATCCCTTCTCAGCCATGACCTTGGGACGCCCCACTATCGCTTTGCCACCATTTCCCACCTGTAAAATGGGGAAAACAGTGGCTCGCTTGGTTGGTGTGTTGTGACAAAGTAATAATAGCGGCTGCAGCAAGGCAGTTTGTGAAGTGCTTGATTGTGATTGAAAAGGAGAAAGTAATTAGTCTGCTACTGTTAGAAAGATGTGAACCACTCTGATTTGATTCTAATTGATTTTGATTTTAATTGATTGCTTGATTTTATCTTGATGTGTTATATAATTGATGTTAGTCACTCTGAGCCCAGTTTCGGCCAGGGAGGGCGGGGTATAAATAAAAATTATTATTATTATTATTATTATTATTATTATTATTATTATTACTACTACTACTACTATTATTCAGGCTTAGCTACCCTCCAGCTTTGTGCTGCCTCCGGACCCAACTGTGATGCTGCCTTGCTTCCTCCTCATTCTGGGGAGGGGCAGGGATGTTTGCTTTCCCACCCAGTTTGAGGCTGACAGAGGGCTGTGCTTCATCGGTGTCTCTTATATAACCTTTAACAAGCTGGGCCTGGTTTGCACAGAAGCAAGATCTGGGTGGTTCCTTTATAAGGGAGCTGCGGATGATGGTTGGGGGGGGGCAGTGAGCAATTTTTGCCCCTGGACTGCACAGTGTTGGAAGACGCCCTGGGTACCTTTGCCAGTGAGAACCTGCAACCTTGGGGGTGGCGAGTCCTTTGCCAGAGAGATGTGTGTGTTGCTGCCAAATGCAGACGCACCCTGCAACTCCATAACTTCCAGCTACATGATGGAGCTCTCTGGAGTCTTCAGCAACATGCTGCCATCCCACCAGCCAGGCAGTTAATAAGCAGGCCTGGTCTGCTGAACGGAGAGGGCTGGAAGGGGTCTTGCTGCAATGAGCCCTCCCTTCCTCCCATTCCCAGCCAGCTTGAGGGAAGGCTGGCCTGGAGCAGAGAGTTTCGTTTCTTCCTCTTGCCGGAGGACCTTGGCAAATCCCAGGGCACCAACAAGGGATATCTGTGCCCTTTGGGAGTGGCTCTTGAGGTGTCGAGAATGGAAAAGTCCAGTTGTCAAAGCTGAGAGCAAGACGCGCCAGTAGCAACAGCCGATTGGGGTAGTGGTAACTGAGGCCAAATACTGTACAAGGAATCTTGGAGGCAGAAAGAGAAACTTTCTCTGCAGGCCATAAATCAGCCTGGAAAAGAGGAGAGTTCAGGATCTGGCATGGAAGAGCTGCTGACTGCCTGGAAGCTGGGGTGCTGCTGTGCCCCCAAAGGAGAGTTTGAGTCTCTGCCGGGATGTGCAGGGGGAGAGAGGCAGAAACTGGAACAATCTTGCTGGGGAAGGGAAGGAGACCCTTGGGGACTTAGTGCCCTGAAGGGAGTGCTGCATGCCTTGGCCTGATGGGAGGATTCCTTCTGCCGCTTTGGGACGCAAATGCACACAAAGGGAGAGAAAGAAACATGGGCTTCTTTCATAGAATCACAGAACTGTAGAGTTGGAAGGGATCCCGAGGGTCATCTAGTCCACCCCCTGCAGTGCAGTGCAAGAATCTCAACCCACAGTGCCCCATCCAATTTGAAACCATACTGGACCCTGCTTAGCTTTGCAAATGTGCTCGTAGTCTTATTGCTTTGTGTTTGCTTTGCTATCTCTTAGTTCTGTGTCTTTTCTTTTCCCAATAAAATGCACCAGTTGTTTTAAGAGCTCCTTACTGATTTCACTGGCCGGTTCTGCCTACATCTCATATCTTCTGATCCTTGAAATTCACACTCCTGAATAGTGCTACAGTCTTTTTTTCCCTTCCCCCCACCCCACCAAATCAGTGCTACAGTCTTAAAGAGGGAGGGGAGTATCTGGAATGTTGTATGGCTTAAAAGTACTGTAGGACAGACAGACCCTTCTGCAACCAGTTACAGATAGGTAGCCGTGTTGGTCTGCCATAGTCAAAACAAAAAAAATAATTCCTTCCAGTAGCACCTTAAAGACCAACTAAGTCAGTTCTTGGTATGAGCTTTCGTGTGCATGCACACTTCTTCAGATGCCTTCTGCAACCATTCACTATGGCAGATCCTATGGGATAATCCCAATAATATAAGCCGCCCTGATGTGAGCTATGAAATGACCATGCTCAGGACAGTGACTACTTCAATAATTGAGATTCTGGGCTGCTGTTTCTGCTCCTTTGGGTCTGTTGGGCTCTCAGCCTTGTGAGCTGGCCCCCTCTGTGGCGGAGGGGTGCCTGTGCGTGTGCAAACAAGGGTCTGTCTGTGCCCCCTCTTCCGCCTGCTGCCGCGTGCTCCCCTTCCCGCCCCATTCCCTTCAATTGGAGCTGACGCACGCTATTTGTCGGAGATAAAAAATAGCAGAGGAGTAATGGAAAGACAGAAGGCACAGGAAGAAGGCGGTTTGGTCGTTAGAGACAGAAGAGCAGAATTAACGTGCAGTGGGGGATTTGGAGCGAACACTGCCTGCATTGTAATCGGAGAGGGGCAAGGAGGGGGAGAGAGAGACCGAGTGAGCGAGACTGACCCCCAATCCCCTGGAGGGACGCGGGGAGAGTAGCAACGAGGAGAGAGTGAAGGATTCCAGAGGTGGACTGGCTTCCTCTTTCACCAGACAGACACAAGGGAGACGGGCAGGGCGCCAGCTCCTGTACCTGCACTTCCAATCTGGGCCATTGACAGCTGGAGCTACTTTGCAGGGGGGGGAGGGAGGGAGGGGGGAGGCAGGCAGGGCAGCAGCATGCAGGCTCTTCTGCTGGAAAGGGGAGGGATGGTGCCTTGTGAAGTCGGGCGGCTGCTGCCGGTGGACGTGGTGGAGGAGGTGCAGGAGCCGTAGTCTCAAAGCAGTGGCAATGGAGGGGTGCCAGGATACCCTGTCCCCCGAGGAGCCAGGCAGTCTGCAGCCCTGAGCTCAGGCCAGACGGGACGGACCTGGGGACAGATCTGCAGACACCGCCCCAGCTGGCAAGCGTTGAGCAAGCAGGCCAGCCTCCCTGGGGGAGGGAGAGCCTCGCAGCAGCTAAATCAGAGGAAGAAAGGGCTGCCACGCCAGTCCCACCGGGGAAGAGGGAGGGGGCACATGTGTTTCTTGGCAGCCTTGCAGGTGCAAAACAGTGACGCAGGCATAAGCACCTTGTGATGGATCATGTGGTGAGGGCAGCAGTTCATTCACTCAATTTGGGGCAGGAGGCCCAGGTCCTCAGTCCTCTTCCCCCTGGGTGTAGAGGAAGCCCCGCCAGGAGTGCCAAGGTCCCTCTTTGGGACAGCTGTGCATGTGGCTGATGGACCCAAAGTGTGATGCCTTTCCCTCTTATTGTGGGGAGAGGAGGGTGTTTCAGTGCAGGGTGGGAAAGTGGGAGAAGGGCTGGGAGGGGTTGGAGGGCAGCTGGGCCCCCAGTACACCTGAGCCCTTCTCCGGGCTCCTCTGGCCTGCCTCCTTTTCAGCTGCTTCTCCAATACAAATACATTCATGCATATAGAATCTTATTTGTATGCCGCCTTTGCACAGTTCAAGGCGGCTTACCACATGAAAAAAGTAGTCATAAGCAATAAATAAAACATTTAAAAACAAAGCTGATCAATTTCCACTTCAATCACAACATGATCTATAATACAAAAAACCAACACCCCCCCCACTACCACCAAGCAGCACCCCAGCCCAAGAGTCTGTTCAGCAGCCTCAACTTTTGTAGCTGGAGTCAGTCAGGTGCTGCTCAGAGCACAGATGGGGCCAGGCAGGGTGTGGGGAGGGAAGGCGGAGTGGCGTTGTTGGAGCAGAAAGAGCAGGGCTGGTGGGGAGGAGAGCTGAGGCACTGCCGCCTGATTGCTGTGTTGAGACTGTGGGTGGCACGGATCCATGGAGGCGTCTTCATGTGGCGGCTGCAGTGACATGTTGCAGGGGCACAAGTACTAAGGTTTGCATTTGACTTTTTAGTGGCACCTGAGATGGTGTGTGAAGCATTGGCATCTGCTTCTTTCCTCATCCCGGCCCCACACAGTGGGGGAGGGGGCTTTTATACGAGGCCCAAACGTGCCCAAGATGCCCAAGCCAGTTGTCCCTGTTCTGAACTCATGAATCCTCGAGGCCTCTTCTTGTCTTGTTCCAAGCAGGGATTGAAGCCAGAGTGGCATCCTTTCCATCCCAGCCATCTGTGGGTTCCTGGAGGATTAGGAAGAGGAAATCTGGACTTAGGTTACTCTCAATATTGTGTTTTAATTTTCTTTGATTCTGATCGTGTTGGCTCTCTAGTCTCTCTTCTCCCCAGCCCCAAAGCCCTTAATAGCTTGGCTTTGAGCAATTCCTCTCCACATGCTCCTCTGGCTTCTTGTTTCTAGAGCTCCCAGGGGAGATCCGTAGCCTTGTGGAAGATGACTGGAACTTGGTCCATGGGGTGGGAGCACCAGAGGGCTTGGCGCTTAATCTGATGTTGAGCGTGCTTGCTGCCTTTAAGAGGAGGAGGAGGTGTGGAAGGGATTTCTTCAAAAAATTATATTGAACTCATGAAACACTGTTTGTCAGTTGAAGCTGCTGACATGTTCATCAGTAGAGGACCAGAGTCTTCTGTCTTAGACCTCCCAGTTACTTACCGCCTTCGGTTGTAGACTACTTTTGAAGTCTTTCTCAGCCCTGTAGATGCTGCACTCCTGAACCAAAGCTGAATGCTTTTGTTTTTCTTGAAACCAGTTTGCTGGTCCTTCTGGGTTCAGATGAGTATTGGTACAGACGGTGTTTCAATGACTTCCTACTGCATGCATACTTGTCTTACTGGACAATACATTAAGGATGTTTCTCTAAAAAGCTTCTCTGAAGCTTTTATACAAAATGGCTCTGTGAGTGTGAAGAGACCCCCCCCCCTTTTAACTGCTCTCAGCCCCTTGTCATTCAAGTCCTCTCTCACTCTCTCTGTTTGCCGAAGGGCATTCGTTGTGCCAGTTGACCTCTTCTTCTGCCCCCACCGCTCTGCAATGTACTTCATTGCCACGTTGGTGTTCAGATTTGAGAGCCATTGAGCAACCAAAGAGGCGCCACTTTGTATTAGGATGGAGGCACAGCTCTTGGAGATGCCTCTCCCAGCTTGCCCTCACACTTTGTTGGAAGCTACGCAGAGTAGCTGAGGCAGCCCAGTCAGATGGGTAGAGTACAAGAAATACTTACTATTATCATAATCATTATTATTAAAGCCCGTAGCCCATGGGCGCTGCAGGATTGGGGCCGTGGCATGCTCCACTCCCTTTCTGGCAGGTCCTGAGAGTGCTTTGCCAGCTGCCAAGTCCAGACACACATCCCATCCTATCTACGTCAAGAATCTTTTTCCTAGTGCATGGATTTAGAGCTACTCCAAAGAGCAGCTATTCCCATCTGGGAGTTTCCTTCCTGGGAGTGCCCAGCCTGCGTTTTTAGCTCTCTCTCCCCCAATGGGACACCCCTGAAAGTGATCCAGAAAGGAAATGCCTTTGCTTTGCTTCTGCTTCCCTTGCTTGGTTAACCCCCCCCCAAAAAAATATGGCTTCCTAAAAGCATAAGCCTGGCCACCAAAGGTGGGCCCAGATGAAAAGCTTCTCTGGTGCTTCCAGGAGACGTTCAGCCGCTGAGTGAATAGTTCACCTCTCAGGCTCTTGCCACCTGGACTTGCCATTCAGGTGAGGCTTCAAGAGAATGTACTTGGTTAATTGTAGGCTTATAGGGCTCTGTCAGCCAAAGTATACAGAAACAATGAGGCATCAAACAAGCCCATTGTCAGCATACATTATGCACCCCGGGCAACCTTCATATTTATTCAGAGCATGCATAAACAGCCTGATGTTTTATAAAACTTTTGAGTGGTATTCAATATAAAAACAATATCACTGAAACAGAAATGCAACCAGTAAAACAGGTGAATGAAAGAAAGGAATATTAGAAGGGAATATTAAAAGCATTAATTTAAACAAATAGTCCCAGTTTATGGGTCAGGGAAACCTGGGCAAGAAGACAAGCCTACCCAAAAGAAGAGCCTAAGGCTCTGGGAAATCTGCAATCAGGCTTCGACGCTTCTTCCCCTCCTGTGGCTTCCAGCAACTGGGATGCAGAAGCGTTGCTGCCTCCAAGTGTAGAGGCAGAGCAGAGTCATCAGGGCCAGAAGCCACCACAGTTCTCTCTCCCATGAATTTGCCTGATCCTCTTGTAAAGCCATCCAAGTTGGTCACTGCCTCCCGTGGGAGTGAGTTCCATAGTTTAACCCTCAAAGCATCTCACTTGAAACATGCAAAGAGATCAGGTCCCCTCGTTCTACCCCTGCACTGCCATCTGCAGGTATGGTCTGCTGCAGATGAGGGTAATTTTAACCTGATGTTTAAGGAGTCGGGCAAAGGTGTGTGTCTCCATGTGGAAGCAGACTCCCAAGTCTCAGAGAAGGAAGTGAGTCTCTGGAAACGTCCTTTTCCCTCCCCCAGTTGTGGAATACAGACAGATATTCAGGACTGTGGAAGCGGTCTCCTAGACCCTGTCATCGGTGATGTCCCACACCTGGGAAAGATTTCCATACTTCCTGTGCTAATAACTGCAGCTTATTGTGCCCCAAGCTGAGGACAACTGTCATCACAAATTGGGTCAGTTCTCTCACCTGGCCCCAGTTTAACCTCTTGGCTAGAGGGGCACCCTCTGGGGCAGATTGGGGGGAAACTGCACAGGGGAGGAGAGGAAAGGGAATCCCATCATGCAAGCACAGGCCCACCCACACAACATTAGATATCCCCACAGTGTTTTTGGATTTTATTTTTAATTCTAAAATAGTGTTTATGCTAGCTTATCTGTACTGTGAGGCATATTTGCCTTGAAAAGCAAAATGTAAAAAAAGAGTCACAACATATTGTGAGAATATACTGAACTTTCCATGAGGCAAAGCTTTTTACCCTTCTTCTGAGCGTGCACATTCAAACTTGGTCAAAATAGTTTTTTTTCCAAAGACCTTTTTTTTTAGAAAGAAAAAAAGAAATTGACTTTTAGTTATTGTGCCTTTTTAAAAAAAAATGAAATGTGAGTGTTGAGAGTCTCCCTTCTCTGCCCACCCAGCAGCCTTCAGTAATCTGATGCTCTCCAGTTTCTGTAGGACCACAACTCCCATTAGCCTCAGCATCACAGGGGTACACTGGCTGGGAGTTATAGTCCGAAGCGCCTGGAGGGCAGCAGGTTGGCTTCATCGGACCCCACTCGACGTTAAGGTCCCTAGGACAAGGCTCTCACCTCTCACCTCACAGCTGCAAAGCATTGTGTGAAATTGACCCGCTGCGAATGCCAAGGAGCACGGTGGGGCTTGGAAGGCCTCTTGGCGGCTTCTTCAGAGCTGTGGCTAGCCCACATGCATGGAGCACTAGTCCAGCCAGGCACAGCCTTGCCAGTAAATTCGGTGCCCTGGGGCAACTCTTTTCAACAGCCGCCGGAAAGGTGTGCATAAAAAGGCTTTCCCTTTCTTCTGCGGGACCTTTGCAACTTTAACAGCCATCCTATAATTTTCACCTGTGTTCTTTTAATGCCTTCCCAGCTGTGTGCGTTGCCAGAGGGTATCTGGCAGGGGGCCTGCATGGGGAAGGCATGCGCATGGAAGCAATTGGGAGGCAGGCTCCAGGGCTGCAAGCCAGTCCTCCTGAGGCTGGTGCTCAGGGCGGCCCCATCACCTCCCACAGGCTGGCTGTCCCCTCTGCAGGTCAGGGGCACAGAGCAAATGGGGGCACCCCTTTGCTCTTAGGTGGTTCTCGCTTGTCACTTGCCCTCCCCTGTTTGGTGGCTGGGGGGGGGGGTGTGCTGGGGATGGGATGGACGCCAGCCAGCGAGGCATCTGCTGCTCAGCCTGCCTCAGCTGCTGTTGCTGCTGCTGCCGCCAGGCAATGGCTCCCTGAGTGCTTGTTTGGCTAATGTGTATGAAAGTGCCATAAAGCTTCTCGGCTGGCAGACGGCCCGTTGTCCTGGCTCATGGCTCAACAAGTGGCCGGTGTGGAAGCCCCACCACCACACTGTGGTCAGTATGGGGGGAGGGAGACTCGGGTGATGGAGGCCCCGTGCTGTCTTGGTAGCGACAGCCAAGGCTCGGGTTGCTGCTGGTGCTTTGGAGTCTCTAATTTGCCCCAGATCCGTGACGGGGGGCTGGAGGCCAGCACCTCCCCACCACCTTTGCTGCTAGGGAAAAACGCAATGTTGAGGAAACTGTAGACACAGACCCACCAGCAAGGAGGAGGCTCAGAATTATGTAGGGGCAATGCAGCTCCTCACAAAACACAGAATGTCAGAAAGCAAACCACCCCTTACCCCCATTCAGTAACCCATAATAATGGCTTCTGAACTGACATCGTTTTGTTTCTGTTTCCATGCTTCTGGCTGCAAAAGCCTCAAGGGAGTGTGGATGCTGACACATCTGGGAGCCAGCCTGAACCACTGGGTGCTAGCCGCATGCCCGGTCATCTCAGTGTTCAACCCCAACTTCAGGTCATTTATGAACAAGCGCCTTCCTGATGCAAGTCATGGGGGTACGGCAATTCTTGTATCCTAGCCCAGCACTACGTTTTGTATGGCGGCAAAACTGCCTTGAGAGACTAGGAGAGGGGTATGTGACCCTGCTTATTCTCTTACACTTCTTTGCAGCTTTTGATTCTGTTGCTCACGGTAATCTCCTAGAATGGATCCATGCGGTGGTGGTTGGGGGCATTGTATTACAGCGGTTCCTGTCCTATCTTTGGGCCTGTTTTCCAGAGTAGTTATGGGCGTAGGAGCTCAGCAGCATGGGAGTTAATCCTGTGACACCCCACAAGGTTCCCTTCTTTCCCCCATACTATTTAATATCTGTGGGGAGTTGTCATCAGAGGATTTGGAGTGTTGTGTCACCAATATGCTGGTGGCATATCTACCTCTGAGCCACCTGAATCATGAGAGGCAGTTCAAGTGTTTGGAGACAGTGACAGGTTGGATATGGGCCAACAGATTGAGGCTCAGAAGGCAAGAGAGGTTTTTTTCTGTCCAAGAGGCAGGAGACAGCCTATTTTGGATGGGGTTGCAGACCCCTGGAAGGAGCAGGCAAGTAGGAACCAGCATTGTCATTGGAGATCCAGGCACCCTTGGTGACTAGGAGTGCCTGTTTCCATTGCCAGTTGGTTTACCAGATCAAAGATATGTTGGCCACTATAATCCATGCTCTGGTAACTTCTACATTGGATCACACTCTACGTGCCCCGCCCCCCTTGAAGATGGTTCAGAAGCTGCAACTGGTCCAGAATGAGGCAGCCAGGTTATTGGCCAGGGTGACATGTAGAAAACACACAATTTCTGTTCTAAAGAGTTTCTCCCATTCTCCTACATGATTTGGGCTCCACATACCTGAAAGACCCATCTCCTTCCTCACAGATCCTGCCAGATGTTAGGTTGGTAGAGGAGGCCGTCTGGGTACATTTGCCTCTCTCAGAGGTTCAAGGGCTCTTTCTGTGGTGGCACCTGAGCTGTGGGATTTCCCCCTTTATGGGTGTCTCTGGTGTCTTCGCTATATAGCTTTCAGTGTATGCTGAAGACATACCTGGTTCTTTCCTCTGGTCTTTGACAGTTAAAAAGATTGTTTTCACGACCTATCTGGACATTGTTAATTAAAGAATGACTGTTTTTGTTTTACCGGACTTTTCCGTACGGTATCCGTATCAGATGAGGGTTTTTTTATTTAAAAGTTATGGTCAAAAACTGGGGGTTGTCTTATACATGGATAGTACATGGGGGGACGTGGGATTGGTTGTTGTCGCGAGCTGGAGATTGTCAGCGGCTATTGGGCATGTTGTTGGTGTCTGTGGGAAGGGCTGGTGTTGATTGGTTGTTGTTGCTGCAGCAGTTGGGCGGGCGATTGGCAGCTTCTTTTGGCAAGGGGACAGATGACAGGTAGCTTTTGTGACGCATGTGAGTGGCAGCGTAGGTCCATCGGGTGAGTGGTTTTTGGCAAAACCCTCCCTTAAAAAAAGCTCAGCATCTTTCCCCCCCCCCCATAAAGCTCAAGAACTATGGGCAATCTCCCCCCATTTTCTTAATTTTGAGTCCCCCAAAATAGGGGGCGTCTTATACACGGGGTATCTTATACACAGAAAAATACGGTATTTTGTGGTTAAACTATATTATTATTATTAGCCGTTGACTGTTTGGAAAAAAATTGTTTACAGCCCTTCTAGGTCAACAACCCAACACGCTTTATTCACATCCTCCAAGTAAGCTCCCTCCAGTTGGGATGGGCGGATCCAGTGTGTGTGGCATTTTCAACCAGGAATGGGAGGAATGTTTTTGCAAATTGTAACCTACTGGAAATAATTCATAATGGCAATGCTTCCCCTACAACATGTGATGGCAGCAACTGGGAAAGGAGAGGGCTTCTTGCTAGGAAACCCTGCTGCGTAGAATAACAACGGTTGTGAGTGCCTGGAGATTGTGTCATCTCCAGTATGAGGCATCCAGTTAAACCTTCTCTCTTTTTTCTCTCTTCTTTTGCAATCCTGGCTTTTTCGTGCCAGAAACCATTCCAAAAATCTAGTCAAAACAAAAAAAATCCTTCCAGTAGCACCTTAAAGACCAACTAAGTTAGTTTTTGGTATGAGCTTTCGTGTGCATGCATACTTCTTCAGATAACCAAAAATCTAGGTTAGCTGTATTTTGGTCCCCAGAGCACTGGGGACTGGGGAACCTGTGTTCACCCCCTTCTTCCTGTGGTAGGAGGGCCCCTGCTGGCTGTGGTGGTGCAGGGCCAGGTGTCCTACAGAGGTGTAACACATGTTAATGTGGTGTTACTCTTGACCAGGATACGGCTATTTGGAATACTAAGAGCCAAAGGTTGATCCGCCTGCCTGCCTGCCTGGCTTGTCTAGCATGGCCATGAAGAAGGATAACCATGGCCTGGAGGGTGGCTGTGCTCTGCAGTAATGCTTCTGAATACCTGTTGCTGGAAGCTCTTGTGCTCGGATCCTGCTTGAGAGTTTCCCTGATCGGCATCTGGTTGGCCACTGGGAGAAGAGGAAGCTAGACTAGATGGGCCATTGGTCTGACCCAGCAGCCAGGCTCTTAGGTGCTTATTGCCATCCGGTGGAACCTTCCTCTGCTAAATGTTGACCACTCCCTGCAAGGAAGTAAGCCTGCCACTTTCTCCAGGGTTTCTCTTGCCCTTGCCTCATTATTCCCCTTGAACGTCTTTTAGTTCTTCAAAGTCATTGACTTAAGAGGACCTGAAGCTAGAAGTTTCTCTCCTTTGAATGAAGGAGGTGTGCTCCATTTTCTAAGGGCGCAGCATGCATGGAGAATCTAATTTGGAAGATGCAGTATGTGACAGAAGGCTTTGTTTATGCTCTGTGTTAACTAGAAATTGCTAGTCACAGCCGCGATAAAATAATAATATTTTTGTTCTGGTGTAGCATTTTCCTCTACAGCCAAATAAGAATTTTGGCTATGAACATGGCTGTTTTTTGTGTTTATTTCCTTAAAGTGTTTGGTTTTGTTCCATTTTTCTCTGAATAAACCTCTTTTATTGTTCAATATTCCTCTCTTACTTGAGTTATGTAAAAGTTCTGGCTTGCTGGTGAGAATTCTCACCACTTGATACTATTGAATATAGTATTCCTCTTCGGGGGGGACACAGATTTTTAGGGACACTAAAGGACTTTGGGGGCTCTAGGCTTACCTTAGTTGCTCTTTCTCATAGTCATCTGCTGCCCGCAAGCTAGATTTGAGGTCGTCACTAATAGGCAGATACTGTATAAATTTGCACCATGCTTTGTGGGTTTCTATAACTTCCCTTAATAACTCTGAGCTCAGCAGGCAAATTAATTCTGTCCATGTTTGGAAAAACAGCTTTTGTTTAGGTTTGAATCCTTGCTGTTGTTAAAAGTATATGAGCATCTGTTCTTCCTCTGATGGAAGAGCCCCACTTGAAGAGGACCACAGCTCAGTGGCACATCACCTGCTTGGCATGCAGAAGGTCCCTGGTTCAGTCCCCAGTGGCATCTCCAGGAAGGGCTTGACTGGAACCCCAGTCGCCTCTGCGTTAGATGGACCCAGTTGTCTGATTCAGTGTAAGGCAGTTTCCTAGGTTCGCCACCAGCTCAGTGCACTGCTGTTTGGCACCTAAGCATTGCTGCCTGCTTGGCGGGTGGCAGGTCGTCTAGATAGCTCTGTAGGCCTGTATGTGATCCCGTGGGATAGCTCAGTCAGTGGAGCCTGAGGCTCTTAATCTCAGGGTTGTGGGTTTGAGCCCCACATTGGGGGAAAGATTCCTGCCTTGCAGGGAGTTGGTCTTGATGAGTGGTCCCTTCCAACTCTACAATTATGTGATTCTATTGAATGTTATGATTTTATAATGCTATGATTTTATTTAATCTGCCTGGGATCTAAGGCAAGCGGACCTCTTAGGAGACAGCTGGGTGCTCCCGTAAGTTGGTTGCAGCTCAGTTCCTTGTCTGCCCCCTTTTCCCATGGATAGCCTGACCCTCCATGGATGCCTCTGACTCTAGCATCTCATGCCATGCTCGGGTCCAGTGACCCTGTCTTGCTTGCCCACCAGCTCACATCTCTGTGAGACTCCTGGGAGGAGCTTCAGCTTCTGCCCCCAAGCCTCCCACAGCTGCTCCTTATCTGCAGGCAGAGCCCCCCCCGTGCGCTCCTGCCTTCTCTTTTGGCGCTGAGCAAAGGGCTTATTCAGTTCCCTCCCACAAGATGTAGTAGTTCGTGGAGGAGGGTAAGGCTGTCCATGGCCAATAGCCACAGGGATGGCTCTTCGTGCCTTCTCTTCTCTACACAAGGCATACCTTGGAGGCTGCCAACCTCAGGATTGGCTTTGGGCTCTAGCTGTCCACTTGTGATTTATTTCCCTCCCTGCCTGATTTATTTCCCCAGGATGCTCCGCTCTGAGGAAGCGCCTCTTTCTCTCTCCCCCCCCCCCACCAGTGAGTCTTGTTTTACGATGGCCATGGTGCTGGCAAGTGGCCTCTTGCCTCCTTCTCAGAGTTGCCTCCCGCCTGCCTCACGCACCTACACAAATGCTGCAGAAGTGGAGTAAGCATTCTCTCCCCCCCCCCCGAAAAAACCCTTTAAATTCATCTTGAAATGCCAAGACCCAGGACCCTGCTGGCCAAATGGCATGAGCCTAAAAGGAAGTTTGCCTCCGGTCAGTACGACATAGTCTTCTCTCACTATACAAGCAAGTTGGATTTATATTATTATCAATGACATGAAACTCCAGCATGTATTGATTGTAACCCCACCCGAGGTTCTGAGAACAGGATGACCCATAACTATGGATTTGAAGGCAAGTCCAGGGCTTGCGCTGCGGTCATTCTTCTTGCTTCCCCCACGGGGAACCATGCCTTCCTCCTCCTCCCTATAGCGGGATTCAGATCCGTGAGGATTGTTCTGCCGTGTGCAAGTCCATGTTCTTATGCTTGCTGGTCAGGAAAGCCCCCCTCTCCAGTTGCCCCAGTGGCCACACCAAGGGTCCCCGGCTCACTTGCCTCCCAGCACTGCAGAGCAGAGTCATTCAGAGTCCTGCTTTTCTTTGCAGACGAAAGCCTGCTTTTCTTGCTTGCAAAGCCAGGCCTAGAGGGTGCTCAGTCTCTCCCCAGGGATGGGCTGCCGTAAGTTCATCTTGGGTAGAACCACAGGGCTCCCGGTGGCAGCAGCAGCAGCCAGGCACAGGCCGGAAGATTCTGTCTTTGTTTTGCGTGTGTGGCTTTTCCATCTTTCCCCTCGTAATCTCCTCCTCCTCCTTCCTGAATCCATAATCATTTAACTCCGAATCGCAGACTTCCTGTCTCGGTCTTTACTCTGCAGAGGGCCAGAGTTGGAAAAGAAGAGAGTTAGACAAACACACCTGGGACCGCAAGCTGCAAGTGTGGCTGTTCCAAAGCTCCAGAGAGCAGCCAGGTGCACAAGGGATTTTGCTCATTATTTCTCTCTTTATTAAAAATATTTATAACCTGCCCCTCGATCTGCGCAGATTTCAGGACTAGTTCTGGAGCATGAAATAGCGAACAATGCAACAACCAACTATAAAACACATCATCAAAGACAAATAGCTTCATCTGAAACAGAAGAGCATGTTAAACAATCGCCAATTAATTTTTTTTTAATACCTGGGAAAATAAGTTTTAACCTGGCACCGAGATGGTAACAATGTTTGCGCCTTTCTCACTGCGAAGGGCACCATTTCACAGATGGGCACCATTCTGCCAGCTATACCAGTCCCCATGATGGATCACAAGTTTTTCTTTAGCAAACCCTCCAGGCTGATATAGGAAGAGGCGCTGCTTCAGGTATTTGGGCCTCAGCAGCTTCAATGGGGCTCGGAACCAAACAGGCAGGCAGTGTCATTTGTTCAGAGCCGGTGCCACATGGTTCCATCCTGCTTTTCACTTGTTTGGCTGGGCCAAAACTCATTTGTGCCAGGGCCATTTTCTAGCCCTGCAAACCCCCCCCCCCCCTTCGCTTCCCATGGGTGCTCTCTGCACCTCCACACATACCCCAAATCACTGGCCGTTTCTCCCATGTAGCCTCTCCTGCTATTATACTATTACTTCGTTTAACAAAATTTATATACTGTTTGATCGTAAAAACAACAACTTTATAAAATAAAATGTTAAAAATACATCCAAGACCTTGGTCATCACAACCACAGTTACTTCATGTTTTTCAGTGATGCTAGCTCACAACACGGCACTCATTTTTCTGTGGATGCTGAAACCTGGCTTCCTGCTGCAAAATTTCATCTTCCATTCCCCTCCATCCTTCTGCAGCTAAAACAGAGGAGCCCTTTTTCCATCAGTGGGATCTGTTTCTGTTGCTGCGTGCAGATCGCAGGAGGGCTCGTTTGGTCTGAATAGATCATAACACTACGGCGTTTGTGAAAGGACTAGCTTTAGACACTGAGTAGACCCAGTGCCCGGAGAAGCAGGTCCCTTCTACACAGAGCATGTGTTATCTCTTGCGAGATTGGGGTCGCCTGCCGAGCAGCCCATTGTGGCAAACCCCACCCCAACGCTTTCCTTGGGGCTTCGGCGTGGGATGTGGGAGTGCTGTGAGTGGGGCCTCTGCTTCTCAAGGAGCTGCCTGGTGCCTCTCCCCAGCACCGCACGCTGCACCCCGGCATGGCTTCCTGGCTGCCACAGCCACCCGTAACAGGGCAACCTCATCCTTTGTTAAAGGGGAGATGGGGGGAGGAGGGGGGAGCGCAGAAATGGTAAAATTAAATTTCCCAGATGTTCAGGCCCCAGGAGCTCTCTTGCTGTCTGGAGAGGAAATGGGGATTCGGAAAATCCCGCCTCATATTTTTCCCCCTATCACCTTGCCTTTCCGCTGCCATTAAGTTAAGCAGGAACAGTAAATTAAGGGGATTGCAAAGCAGGCCCATCTTTGGGGGAGGGGGAGGCCAGGAAAGGCCCCTCCAAGCTGCAGCCTTGCCCCAAGCAGAGAGCAGCACAGCCGGCCTCCAGGTCCCGTCCCCCCTTCTTGCCACTGGAAGAAAGGGTGGCAGAGGACAGAAGGACTCTGGAGTAGGTTCTCCTGCCTTTTAACTGCCTAGGTGCTGCTTGCTTCAGCCCCCCCCCCCAATATGCGCTGTGCTCTGGCTGGAGCTTAAGAGGGAATGGATTGGGGGGGCAGTGCTGTAGCACTCTTAGCTCACAGGGGGTCTTCTAATGAACTAGCATTCATCTGCAAAAGCTTGTAAGCACAAGTAGAAAGGTGGTCAGCAAAATCACCCCATAATATTTTGCCAGGGGGTGGGAGGTGCAAATAGGACTCCTTTACCCAGCACTGTCTTGCTGTTTCTCTCCCCCCTCCTTCCCCCTTCCCTGTCCTGAATGCCTGACCCCCATAGACCTCAGGAGGTGCGGCTGCCTCTATAGCTTTTGAGTCCACTTAGCCCCCTGCTGAGCTGGGACTTCAAAGTGGCAGCCTTTTCCTGCTCTTAAAGAAACAGCTGCTGGGGGGGGGGTGTTACAGCCCAGTTCTTTGCTGGGGGAGTCCTCAGCAAGCCAACTGTGCTTGCTTCCATTGACTTCACCAGTGTTAAAGCAATGATTCTTCAACATCAACTCCGTTGGACTGGTCATGTTGTGTGGATGCCTGATGATCGTCTTCCATAGCAACTACTCTATTCCGAACTTAAAAATGGAAAGCGTAATAATAATAATAATAATAATTTATTATTTATACCCTGCCCATCTGGCTGGGCTTCCCCAGCCACTCTGGGTGGCTTCCAAAAAAACAATAAAATACTGTAATACACCAGCGTAATGCTGGTGGTCAACAGAAGAGGTTTAAAGAGTGTCTCAAGGCAAATCTGAAAAAAATGTAGTATAAACACTGACAACTGGGAAACACAAGCCTGCGAGTGCTCCAGTTGGAGAACAGCCTTTACCAAAGGTTTCATGGACTTTGAAGGCACTCAAACTCAGGCCGCAAGGGAGAAAGGTGCTAAGAGGAAGACACGCTTGGCAAATCCACACCATGAACAACTCCCACCTGGAAACCTATGTGTCCACTGTGGAAGGACGTGTGGATCCAGAACTGGCCTCCACAGTCACTTAAGGACTCACTGTTAAAGCCGTGTTTATGGAAGACAATCTTACTCGGCTACAAGGGATCGCCAAAGAGAAAGAGACTCTTCCCGTCCCTCAGCCTCATCTCAGGGAACCAGGGACAGCCAAAAGGCATTCAAGGCATCCTGTCCTGCTACAGCCCACAAACTGCTCTTTGCATTCCAAGAAGCCCAAATACTTTATCTCTTCCTGACACCCCAAGCTCCTTTATTGTTGCAGAGAGATTCTAGAATATGTTGTGGCTCAAAAAAGGCAAAGGTCAGATCAGGTGGCAAGGAAAAAGCAGCCCAGTTTAATTGTTTTGAAGGCTGTGCTTGCACTTTTTGCTGCTGTAAAGTGCCTCACGGAGTACTGCTTGCATGATGGCATGGTCACCGTATTATTCGCTCTATAAGACGCACCAGACCACAAGACGCACCTAGTTTTTGGAGGAGGAAAATAAGAAAAAAAAATATTCTGAATCTCAGAAGCCAGAGCAACAAGAGGGATCGCTGTGCAGCGAAAGCAGCAATCCCTCTTGCTGTTCTGGCTTCTGGGATAGCTGCGCAGCCTTCATTAGCTCCATAAAACGCATACACATTTCCCCTTACTTTTTAGGAGGGAAAAATGAGTCTTATAGAGCAAAAAATATGGTAATTGGGTGGCATAAAAATACAAATAAAAAACCTGTTTGTATCTCTGAAATGAGGGGCAACGTGGCATAACAGCGTTGTGTTGACACCAATCTCCCCACCACCCGACTATCTCTGTGAACTTGGGACAGCAACTTCAACAGCAGTCGTGCCAGTTTGCTGGGGAGAACCCAGCCCCTCTACTAAGAAAAAAACCCAAAACCACAACACCATTTGAAATGGCAAGAGACAGGTACAGGTGCCCCTCATGTTTGATGCAGGTGCCACATTTTCCATGTGTGGCCAGTACAAAAACACGCCACATTTTTGCTCCGGCCAGCGGGCAGTGCCTCAGCGCGTTTATCAAACATTTTGAAAGGATTCTTCAAAATGGCGCCCCACGCCATTACAGTTTGCTCTGCTTCATTGCCTTATTGATGAACGTGCCGTTACTTGAGTGCAGCTAAATAGACCTAGCCGCAGCCTTCAATTTAGCAATCCACTCCCAGTGACACATGCAGCCCCCAGCCCCCGCCGCCCCTCTCTCAGAGCCTTCTACCCTCTGCTTTCCATGGGTCAGGTCAGCCAATTGGTGGGAGGTTCAGGTTGGACAAGCTCGCCTCCTCCTTGGTTTATAAGCCTCCCTAGGCATGGCGACTGGCACTGAAGGCACAGGGCGTGCACTTTAGAAATAAATAAATAAAATGCTCTTAAAAACCCTCTAGCCACTATGGGGAACAGGATGCTGGACCACGTACACCTGTGGTCCGCTCCTGCATTGATGCATGTTGGGGCAAGTGGCAGCTGCCACAGCCAGTGAAAGAGAGGGTGGTTCTCTAAAATCACTAGTAGCTGCCAACTGTGTTTCTTCACAGCAGGAGAGCAGCTCTATGTGAAGGGGGAGCAGCGGCGTAGGGACGTGTACATGGCAAGTGTAGGGCTGTTCCATTCCTAGTGTATCTGCCTGCGCTTCCCCTCCACCAGTCGTCCCTAGTTGGCATGATGGGAGAGGCAGCAGCAATGGTGGGCTGGAAGGAGGAGCCCTGGAGATCAGGTCAAAGGGCAGTTTGCCCCAGGAAAGTATTGGCAAGGCTGGACTGCATAGGAGACACCAGTTGAAGGAGCCAGTGGGACAAAGGAGAGGACTTGGCCCTTCTTTGAACCAGCCTCTATAAGTCTTGGCTCCTGTGAGTGCCCCTCACATACAGCACCATGTATGGAGAATGCTCCAGGTTCGAAACCTTACGGGCATCTCCAGATAAAAAGGTTAGATAGGAGGGGATGGAGAAGGGAGCCCTACCACCCCCTCCAGACCTTGGGAAGCCACTGCCAACTAGAGTGGACCATACCTGGCCAGGCAGGCAGTGAGTCTCGGGCTGCTGCTGCTTCTGTTCCACGAAGCAAAGACACCATAAAGCCACTTGGTGTCTTTGCATCCATCTTCTCAAGTAGCAGCCACCATCTCCACCCACGCTAAGGGCAGCAAGAAAGCAATTCAGTGGGTTTAAGAAACCGCCCCTTCACTTTTCTCTCCATGCAAAGAAGAAGAAAGAGAGCAGCACTCTCTGACTTAGGGAGACGGGAGACACTGCCACGGATTAGGCTACTCTTCCCCATTGTGTCTGTACTGCTACCTTTAACCGTTCAGGCATCCCCAGTGAAAACCAGGGGACTTGCTGGGTCGGACATAGGCAGATCTTACAGGAATATGGCAGTATCAACAATGTCAGCAATACAATGCCCATAAGAGTACAAATTGAGGGCATCCCCTCTACTTTGGATTCCTACAGCAGGGAGAATCAAAAGTCTTCCTCCCAGGCTGCTTCTCAGCATTTCCCTTCTTCCACGTCATTAATTGCAAATAAATTGCACTCAACCTCTGCACTACTCCTTAGGGACATTCCTCAATTCTCCCAGCTTTTTTTTTTTTTAATTGAGGGGGAGTATTTTCAGAATCCTATCTTAATCATTGTTTGTCTATTTCAGATTGAATTAATTGATAAGATAAGAAATGCCACCTCTGTCTCTTTTTAGAAGAGTGGAGAAATGAGTTCTTGCACCGCCATAACTAGGCTGTTACGATGGGGCAATCCTGTGTTTAGCAGATCAGTTGATAATAGTAGAAGGAGGTTTGCTCTGCGCAAGAAATGTTTGGCAAAGTATTAAGGCAAAAGCCAGTGGGGTGCTAGAGATGGTCACTTTTCCTGACCTGTATCTCCCCCTCTATTGTTCGGGGTGGAGCTTCCTCTGCCATGACCTTTTGAAGTCCCCCAGCCTCACAGATAAGTTTACAGATTTAGTTTCTGTTGCAAATCTCCCTTTTCACGCTGCTGAAACTCAAGAAGGTGCCTTTCCCCAGCTTCCTCCAGAGTTCCTTGACGGAGTCTGGAGGCCTCTCTGTTCCCATGTGCCACATGCATGCCCACCTATCCAACATGCTGCTCCCCTATAATGTCATGAGCGTTCTTCTGCCAATGCCCACATGAAAGCAAGTTGCTCCTTGCTTTTTCTTCCCCTTGTTCTACATTGCTTTATGTGGGGATCTGCACATAGGCTGGAGTGGGCTGAGCTTTTTGGAACAGCTTTGAGGCTGCTGCTCTGCGCTTTCTGCCCCAAGAAGCCTTAAGAATTTGGCTGTTAGGAAGCTGTGCCCCTGCCCTCACCACATGCTCAAATCCCCTTAGCTTGGGCATTTTGAACTCTCAGCTTTGGGTTCATGGGGTGTAGCAATTTGCTCATTCTGAAATGCAGAAGCCAAGAGCTCATCAAATAGACCAATAATGTAGATTTACGCACCTTTTAAATTTGCGTGATAACGGATCTCAGAGGCACAATCTTCTCTCAACAATTTCAGCCCAAAGACAGCAACTCTGAGAGTGAAAGCAATTTGGAAATTACACTGCGAATTCAGGGCTATACCACTTTTTTTAAAAAAACAGCTTGCTTTTTAAGCAGTGTGTTCTCTGTCAGTGCCCCACAAATAGCAAAGATGTTTGTTTTGCAGTGTCCTAAATCTATCTTCCTTCCTTCCTTCCTTCCTTCCTTCCTTCCTTCCTTCCTTCCTTCCCTCCTTCCCACCACTTAGATCAGTTGGGGGATCTGTTTATGACACACCATTTCAGTTAGGACGAACTTGGCTGGAATGTGGCAGTTGCCAAGCCTTGTGCCCTAGACAGCTGAGGGCATGCGAGACGAGGGGGTCAAAGGAGCAGAGGTCCCAGCTGGCATAGCAGCCTGCCTGCCTCTCCCCCTCAGCCCCTGTCATTCTTGCTCATGCTGCTTTGCTCAGCAGCTTAAGGGATCTGAGCCTCACCCTTCTATGCACCAGCTTCCTTGCATATCCTATGTATGGTTTGCACAGCAAAGTCACGCTTGTCAACTGCCCTTCCTTTTCTGCCCCTCATGGGCTGAGAGTTTGCAGAAAGGAGACCTTCCCCCCTTGCGTTGTCTTTCTGGGAGGGTGAAGGTGGAACGGACCGTCCAGGGGATGCCACTGTGGTTCTACCCAGAGCTGCTGGAGTCTGATGTTTAGGTGGATGGAGCCGTCTTGGCACTTGAGGCTCCTTGGACTCCCTGACTCTTTTACTCTGATAGGAAAACAAAGGCTGTGTGGGGCGCTTTGTCTACTCACGCACACAAGCCCAGAACTTTCTCCTTGTCTTGGGGACTGTTGCAGATGTACAGCACCTTAGTCAGTCGGTTCCTCTCTGTAAACAAAGGGCTGAGGTGAAACAGCCTGAACTGCCAGGATTGGATTTTTATCCTTTTTCCTCTTCCCACATTTTTCCATATGCCATAAACGTCTTTATTTACTGAGTATTTAAGAGCTTCATCACACCTTAACTGCAGCTGAGGTTTTGTAACTGGGCGCAAGAAGAGGGCAGAGAGGTGTGTCTGAACCAAGAGAGATTTGGTGACGGGAAGAGGGTTGGCTTTGGGAATGCTTCCAAATGCATTGCAGTGCATGGTTTGCATGGCCCTCTTCTGCCGGGGCTGGAAGTAGCAAATGCACAGGGCGACCTCGCTGCCACAGGTGGCTTTGCTAAGCCCCCAGCCCTCTAACTGGTATGCTCACAGGCAAGCCATACTGGGGGCTCTCTGGATTTGGTCCCCAGCACCTGATGCCTCCAGCCTGTCAGCCGTGAGTAGCCTCCCTCTTAAAACAACGGCCACGCCAGTAGCTGTTGGCAAGGAACTCTGCCGGTCACTCTTTGTTAGTCCTGAACCTGCTTCTAGCCAATTTCGTTTGGTGATCCTGACTGCTAAGGAGTCACTTCTCTTTCTGCGTTGCCAATGGATTCATCAGTTTCCACTCCCCATGTTACCTTCTTCCCCCTCTCCACCCCACACAATGCAGAAAACAGCTACAAGGTGAAGGCTTCATCAGCTATTATTATTACTATTATTATTATTATTATTATTATTATTATTATTATTAACAGCCCATGCCAACAACCAGGTTGTTTTGCTGGCCCATTTTCTGCCTTCTCTCTGCAGAGTTTCCAAATGTGGACACACTGCATTTCCTAACAACTTCCATTATGCAATTAGTGTGAGTAAGGAATATTTCTCTCTCTCTCTCTCTCTCTCTCTCTCTCTCTCTCTCTCTCTCTCTCTCTCTTTCTCTCTTTCTTTCTCTCTCTCTCTCCCTCTCTCTCCCCCCCCCCCCAAGATTTCAGACTAAAATGCAGCCAGTTCCCTGTAGCTTGGAAATCCAAACCAATAATCTGATAAAATATATTAACCCCAGGTTTCAAATGTGGGGTTTTAAAACTAGAACCTTCATCTTCTAAGGGGGTCAACAGTACAAAAAGATTGCTAGGCAATTTTCCACATTATTTGCTTTCATGCTAGCTGAAAGGCTATTCCTTGTTAAAACACAGTCAAAATAGCCCTTTCTGCTGGAGTATGTTAAAACTCCCTTTTGGATTAATTTTTCCCTGTTGTTCAAATGGAAAATGCTGGAGCACTTGTTAAACTAACCTGCTTAATAAGAGACCAACGTACAGCTGTTGCATATTCAATGGATATGTTTTTCTGGGGGGTGGGGAGTAGGATTCAGGGGGGTGGGCTGGTGACCCTCTGCATTCTGGAAAGGCCCGTTGTTCTGGCTTTCTTCCTTACTTTCCTAATTTTATTTTCACAACACCCCTCCAAAGCAGTTGAGACTGAAAGCTGCTTGCCTCAGGATTCCTATTACACTTCAGGGCTGAATAAAGATCAGAATGGGACGAGGTGGACGTGTCTCAACCTCCCAACCTAAACTTTTTTGGGGATGAGAGTATATCTCCTGCTAAACAGGGGATAGTGCTCATGGCAGAACAGGCTGCAAATCCAGCCACTGCACAAGAAGACAAAAATAAGCTTACAGCTACACTAAGGGGGGCTGGCTTCTCCTCTACAGAGAAAATCCCCCCCCCTTTGGTTTATGAGAGGAGCAGTACAGAGGATGAGGGGCAAAGATGGTGAGAGATCTCGCAGGAGGGCGAGGTGAGCTGTGCTTGCTGCCCATAACTTGGCTGGGTTGAAGTAAAGGAGGAATCTCAAGCCGCCCAAACCACCATGCCTGGGACTAAGGTTGGGTAGGGGGCAGGCAAGGTGGTTGCTCACTGGGGAGAGAAAAGCTAAGGAGATGAATGTGGGAAGTGATGGGTGGACAGGCAGTGACTTAAAATCCTTCCTTCCTTCCTTCCTTCCTTCCTTCCTTCCTTCCTTCCTTCCTTCCTTGGAAGCCCCTTCTAGCTCTTCATCTTGGGCATTTCCCCCAGACTGAAGAAGTGGCAGCGAAACTGGCGATTTGGGTGATAGCTGAGAATTGGTGCAGGACAGCTGAGTTGCCATTGCTCAGGGCTGGGGAGTGGAGTATTCCTTCTCTCTACCCCAGACTCACCAAGGAGCTCAAGCCACTCACTCACTCTCTGGACGGAGACATTTTTACCCAACCCTCTCAAGCACTGCGGTGAAGTAGGTGTTGCCTCGGACAGATGCCCCTCAGAAAGCCACCCCACCCCCCATGCCGGCTTGCCATTTGTGATGTGCAAACCAAGTGTGACCTCGGGGTCTTGGTGAGGGTGTGTATTCTCTGAGCCCCTTCACCAACACCTCTGGCTTCTCCCTGGTCTCTTGAGCTGTCCTGTTTCTCCTGCTTTCCTTGCACTTATCAGCTCCCTTCCTAGTCCTTTCCAAGCACCATCTCTCTTGGGCCTGCTTCTGAGAGAAGTTCAATAATTCCCTCTGGAAGTGAAGTCTCCCAGAGCCCTGTGGCACATGGAGGAGTTTATCCACTTTGACGGCAGTGCTGACTGTTCCTTCCCGCATCCCAGAATCGTCTTAACCTGCAGTTTCTTGGTGCTCCTTCCACCCCCTCCACACCCCCTGCAAGCCAGGAGAGCCCAGGACTTACCATCTTCCTCTGGTTGCTGAGGCAGAAAGTGCAGATCTGTTTGGGCTGGGAGTTTTCGCTCTCCCTCATGGGGGGACTGCTGCTGCTGCTGCTGCTGCTGTGGTGGAAGAAGGCTGGCGTGGTGTGGCACGGCTGCCCATCTCCGCACGCGTCCCCCACCAGGAGGACGTTGCCCAGGTGTGAGATGTAGCTGGAGGCCAGGCGGAGCGTCTCGATCTTGGAGAGCTTCCTGTCGGCCGGCTCGGTAGGGATGAGTGTCCTCAGGGCGGTGAAGGCCGTGTTGACGCTGTTGGTGCGGTCCCGCTCCCGCGCGTTGGCCGTGTGGCGCTGCCGGGGCTCCCTGTTGATCCGGTTTGCCTTCTTGCTGCGGCGCTTGCTGCTCTTGAGTCCGTACCCGCCGGCGTCCAGATGGTAGGGCTTGTCCTCGGACCCTGAGCTCTCGCTCCCATCCTCCTCGTCCTCCGAGAGCATGCTGATGTCCGGGTAGAGGAAGCGGCTGGGGGCCGAGCGCAGCATGGCAAAGGAGGACATGGCCAGGAGGTGGGTGAGAAGAGAGTTGAGGGGGACGGGGGGTGCTTCTCCTTGTGGACCTGCTGCCCTGTTACCTCTGCTCTCTCATCCTTTCGTAGTTCTGCACAGTGCAAGGAAGAGGTGGGCAGGCAGCTCCCAGAAACTCCTTCCCCCTGACTCCTTGCTGGTGGTTCTCATCCACTTTCTCTGGCTGGCTCTGCTAGCTGAGAAGGAGTTAAGCTCCGTGGTCACACACTGCGCAGCTGGTGTCTCCTCTTTGCACACGTGTGTGTGCGTGCTTGCATGCGCTTAAAGCTGCTTTTGGAGTGTGGCAGGAGCCAGAGAGCATTTTATAGCACCAGTGAGTGGTCTGTCAGACAAGCCCCTCCTTCCCCTCTCCTCCTCTTGCTCTGCTTGCAGCACTTTCACGCCTACCTGAGCATTCCTTCTTTTTCCTTTTGGGATGGAGGAGGGGTCATCAGCCGGTGGCCGGAGACTGTGGGGAGAGGGGGAGCCCTGTGTGGGCTTCACCTGTTGCTGCCTCCAGGACCCCAGACTCCCAGCCTGGCAGATGTGCTTGTGGGGTGGAGACCACAGAGGTCTTTGTCCATAAAAATTCTTCCGCTGCTATCGTGCTCTCAGACTAGAGTAGCTTGGAGCCGTCTAGCCCTGCACAGCGCATTATTTGAAAGGATGGGGTGTGGAGTGCATGGTGACTGCTCTCTTGTCTTGAAAGGATGGGGCTTTGGATTGGGGGGAGGGGGCAAATGTCTCCATTTGGTTGCTCAGAAGCTGCCACCCGCCCAAGAGAGCAAATGCTGGAGCAGAGGTGGAAGATGAAGGGGAGCCACGCTAGACCCTCCCTCTCCCTCGGAAGAAAGCCCACTTGGGGACGAAGCTGAGCCAGTTTGGAAATTAGACATTCCTGGAGAGAAGTGAAGAACAAAGAGCACTCCAGTCTCTCTTCCCTAGTCACTTCCCACCAAGCAGAACCAAATCGATCCTGCTGCTAATGGAGCACAGCAGGAAAGAGTAGCCCTCCTGCTTCCATCAGGTCTCCTCTGGAGAAGGAGCAGCCGCAGAGGCAGCTGCCTCTCCCCTTTCTCGCTGGGATGCCTGCCTTTTCAGAGCCCCTCAGGACCCACGGAGCAGCACTTGCCTTTCCACCTTATGAGGGCATTCATTCATTTATCTCCTCCAACCGCGCTCCTAATGCCTGATACCCTAAGCCAGGCTTTCCCAAACTTGGGTCTCCGGCTGTTTTGGGGCTACAGCTCCCGTCGTCCCTGACCACTGGTCCTGCCAGCTAAGGATGATGGGAGTTGTAGTCCAGAAACAGCCGGAGACCCAAGTTTGGGAAAGCCTGCCCAAAGCTAAGGCAAGGAGCACGCTGCTCCTTCCTTTTGCCTTTGTGGCCCCACCCTGAGCTTTCTCTCCTGTGGTGCTTACACATACAGATGGTGCCTTGGAATGAGCTGAACTATTTGGTCCATATATAGCCCAATATTGTCTGGCTCTGGCTGGCAGCTTGTCTCTTTCAGCAAAAGGCCTTTGCCAGCACCTGCCCTCTGGAGATACCAGGGCTTTTGAGCCGGGGACTTTCTGCCACTCAGCTACAGACCCAATAGTTTTTCTCCCAAATGGGTAGAGGCAGAGTAAATGAAGCCTTCACTGAGGTGCAGAGCAATTGGGCGTCTCCTGGCTGTTTCTCTGCAGAAGCTCAGAAGCCAGGAGATTTGGGGATGGGGGATAAATGCACAAGAAGAGACTAGGATGCCAGGCTGACTTTTCTCCCTTGCCTAGCCGACTAGACACCCCCAGGATTTGGCCTCCCTCCCACAGCCAAGAGGATAACCAACTTAGCACATAAAAAATAGCCTTTTTCATAAGCGGGTGGCCAGCAGGAGTAGGAGTCTGGAATAACCAGGTTTGATATTCCTCCTCTTCTGCCTGAGAGCAGCAAGGCTCTTCTCAACCCTCCTTCTCCCAGATCAGCCCTTTCAGGGGAACACAGAGCACAGGGTAACTGCCGGGGGGGGGGGTTGTTGGGGGGGGTGGAGCCTAGTGACCAGGTTGCCCTCCTTGCCATGCATTCACGCTCCCACTTCCTTCCCAAGAAGATGAAGAAACGCTGGGTCTCCATAAAGGAGGGGAGAGATCTGAGCGGTTGGGTGTGTGGAGGGGGCACCCCTTCCTCTTCCCTCTCCACCCCCCAGTTCCACATCCTTCCACTGCCTTTCCCCCTGCCCCTCTCTTCTCCCCCTTCCCCCTTCCTCCACGTGGACCAGCTATTTTCAAGAAAGTGCTACTGGGAAAAGAATCCTTTCCCTTGCCAGGAATGCTCACCGAGGAATGCCTGGGCTGTTCCAAGAGCAACTTCCAGACGTGTGGCTGAGTGACGGCAGCTCCTTGCGGAGTGGGGGGAGGACTATGGCGGCGGGGGGGGGGGAGTAGAGGGCTGCAGCCTCCTTTGTGAGTAAGCGCTCAGGCTGATGTGTTAACTACACGGGAGGCGGGAGGGAGGGGATGGATGGATGGCTACTGGCTGCTTCCACAGAGGAGGGAACAAACTCCCCTGGAGCAGCTCTTGGCTCTGCCTTGGCTGGCTCTTGAAATCCAAGCGAGGAAGGGGGTGTTGATCGTCTTGCCCTGACCTTTGTGGCAACAGCAGCAGATTCACCAGGCACCCCCAGCCCCTCTCCTGGCAGGCCAGCTTGACCTCTTCCCCAGTTCAAAAGAAAAGGCTCGAAATTCTGCACCAAGAGGATTCTTCCCAACCCGCCATTGTGTTTCTGAGGACTTTGCAAGAGAAGCTCGAAGCCCTTCAGGCACACGGCACTTGGCAAAGCCGCAGGGGACCCAAGCAAGTGGGAGCTGAGACCTGAGGTTGACACCAGAGCAGGAGGCTGCTCTGGCCAGTTATTTCCCTCTTGGTGTGGGTGCTTGGAACCTTCTTTGGGGTTTCCAGTGATTCCACGCCAAAGGCAACTGGTAGGCAGAAAATATGTACCTGGCAGCCTGCTAGCCAAGGAGGAATGCAGGGGGTGGCATTGGGACGGATGAACTGTTTCTTCCTTGCAAGGCCTGCTGTAATCCAGGAGTGTTGTGGCTAAGGCAGAGGCACCCCAGACACTTCTCCCTGGCGCAGTGCGCAGAGGGGCTCTCCAGTGCTCTTTGCACGTGCAGCCTGGTCATGCCGGGGGAATGCCTTGGAAGGGAGTCAGCTGGACGCTCTTGGAGCTGGCATCCTCCTCCTCCTCCTCCTCCCCAGGCCCAGCCAAACCTTCCCGGCTGGAAAATTCCTGTCAGGACCCTAGAAAGGGAGACCAGGGGTGCTGAGTGGATAGACATGGGGAGCCTCTCTCTTCCGGGGCCCTTAACCACCCACTTCCACCGCCGTCACCCCAGCCACTTGTTGCTTCCTGTGTGTGCGCTTATGGGAACCAGATGGTGCAGCCTCTGAGCATGCAAGGGCAGAGGTCACATTCACACCTCCCTCCCAGACAGCCTGTAATTGTGAGGAGGGATCCCCCTTCTCTTGTGCGCTCTGCCCTTGAGCAAGAGGGAGAGGGGGTGCTCTGTGTGTGTGTGTGTGTGTGTGTGTGTGTGTGAGAGAGAGAGAGAGAGAGAGAGAGAGTGTGCAATGGCTGTAAGAAGTCAAAACAAGGAGATCTATCTATCTATATATCTCCACCCCCTCTGGGAAGGGGTTTCTGTCTGTTTTTCTTCACTCTCCCCCATCACCACATGTGCCACCCCCATTCCCCACAGAAGAGGATGGGTTAGGGATGCTCCCTGAGGTGCCCTCCAGTCTCACACCCACAGGCAAAGGAGCTGCTTCTCCTGCCTCCTCTGCTCCCTCTTTCCAGAGCATGCCAAAAGTGGTAAATGCAGTTAGGTCTGCAGTGGCCTTTTGGCTTCCACTTTGGTGAAATGTTCTGGATGGAGCTGAGGAGCCCACAAATGAAGGGCTGGGACACCTCCAACCTCTGCGGGGGGGGGGGGGGGAGCTTTAGATCTCTGCAAGTGCCTGTGCCTTAAGCCAAACCTTGGGCACATTGCATTCTGGGACACACGGTCTGCCTTGACGTGCTTCTCCAGATGTGTTTCCAGCGGTGTCCTTTGGCAAGTCCGGATGCTACACGTGCACATGCTCCCAGTGGTGATGGTGGTTTTGCCACCTAAAGGTGGCAATCTAATCAGCATGTGGGGGGGGGGGTAGACTGAGTTCTGCTTTCCCAGCCGGGGGCCAACCCAGCGAAGATGGAATCACAGCAGATGCGGAGCTGGCCGAGGCCAGAGTTGGGGGCTGCCAGCCCTGCGAGTGCTGGAAAGTGTGAGGCTCCCTCCTCTGCGCACGGCTGCTGACCACCCCCACCCCCTCTGTACTTTAACAAGTTTCTGAAGGGCGCCCATAAATCCCCAGCTCTGCCTTTAATGAGCCGCTTGCCGCGCTCGGTGGTGGCGCCCCGGCCGTGGTTCCAATCATGGAGCCATTAGAGGCAGCAGCAGCAGCTGAGTGCAACCCACCCAGCCCTTTTCGGGATTTGCCAGATGCCGGCCTTGATGGGCCTCCCACCTCCCCACACACACCCCGGCAGAGGAACCGAGGGGTGGCCATGCTGGAAAGAGAGGAGGAGGAGGATCAAGAAGAGAGCGCTTTGCCCCCTGGCGGGAGCCCTGACACCCTAGGCTGCCCTGCCTGCTGGCCTGGCCCTGTTCCACTTGCCCCGGCTGGCTTGGAGGCTGCCTTGCGCCAGGGCAGCCCACTTAGGCCCATGCTGTCTTTTCAAACAGGCAGCCTCTTCAGCTGCAAAGAGGTCTTTGCCAGCCCTGCTCCTTGGTCCTGTTCACTGGAGAGAGAGGGGGGCTATCCAGGGATCACATCTGGGACCTTCTGCGTACAAAGCAGGGCCTCCTCCCTGCATGCTGTCAGGAGGGAGGAGGGAAGCTGGGGGCATCTGGGGGCATCTTCATGGTTCCCTGGAAAGGTCTTCAGAAGCATCCCTCCGAGTCTGTGGTACAGGCCAGGACAACCCATCCCCCTGCCCCACCTTCACCTGTGGTGGCTGCTGCTCCTCATCACTCTGACACACCTGGCTCCCTTACAAAGCCATCCCTACCAGATGGCGCCAGCTGCCAGCCAGCAGCTTCATTGGGTGGGTAGGGAGGGAGAGGCTGTCAGCAGGCATTGTGGTTCTCTCTGTGTGCCTCTGCATCCATCCTGCCTGGTTTGGTGGTGCAGAGTCAGGATTTGAGGCCAAGCCAGGGCTGGTGCTGAGCAGTCTTGGTTTCCCTTGGACATCCTGCAAGAGCCCATTCATGGGTGAGGGAGGGGAGCAGTTTTGGACATGCCATTGCGGGATGTGTGAACCTGAGCAGGTGCCTTCAGGCCTCCAGAGCTGGCTTTTGTCTTATCCCTCGCCCTCTTCTTCCTCCAGGACATCCGAAACACAGTGGGCAACATCCCCATGGAGTGGTACCAGGACTTCCCCCACATTGGCTATGACTTGGATGGGAAGAAGATCTACAGGCCCATCCGCACCAAGGATGAGCTGGACAAGTTTTTGGAGAAGATGGAGAGCCCTGACTACTGGTGAGGGGCCCTGAGCTGGCAAAGGATGGCAAGGGGAGGGGGGAAACGCCAAGCAGTTCAGTAATGTCCTCTGCGCATCCAAAGTGCTTCGTGTGCAGCATTATCTCGCCAGTCTTTGCAGCTGCCCCAGAAAGTCAGCCAGTGTCGTTACAGACAGGGCTGAGACCAAGAAAGTGCGCCCAGCACAGGGCTAGCCTGAGACTCTGGTCCTGCCAACAGCTCAGGCCCTTATAGTTCTGCCACCTGTGCCCAACAAGGACTGGTCGGCAGGGTGGGCAGCCTGTCTGCCCCCCCCTTTCACCCTCCCCTTTCACCCCACCCCAGGCGGACCGTCCAGGACAAGATGACAGGAGTGGACATCAAGCTATCTGATGAGCAGGTGGATCTGGTGCACCGTCTCCAGAGGGGCCAGTTTGGGGATGTAAATTTCAACCCATACGAGGTAAGGGAAGGCCTGCCGCCCAATGGCAACGAGGCTCCTCCTCTTCCCCCGCCACTCTTCAGCTCCGCCCTCCTAAGCCCCGCCTCTCTTGCAGCCCGCCATCGACTTCTTCAGCAGCCAGTTGATGATCCATCCTGTGACGAACCGCCCAGCCGACAAGCGGAGCTTCATCCCCTCCCTCATTGAGAAGGAGAAGGTGAGCGGGAGGGGAGGGCGGGTCTGGGCCAGGCGTCTCCCATCAAGCACAGGTGGGGCGGGGCAGGGACAGAAGATTCAGGCAATATGAGACCTGGATCTCCAAGCGGGCTGAAATCCTACCCAGATCGGATGAGGTGCTCTTATTAATCCCCATATGCTCCTCCCCAACTAGAGGGCCCCGCCCTGGTGGAGAGAAGGACACCCCCCCCTCAGTACACCCTGGGGGCAGCCCTGCCCCTGAGGAGCCCCATGCTGGAAATGCCTTGAGCCACAGCGAACATTTGGCTCTGGGCACAGAAGCCAGGGCACTGAACTGGCCACAGCAGCTGCTGCTGCACACCAAGATGTTGCTGGTCAAGCCCGGTCAGAAGAGACATCCACTCAGTGCAACACCTGGGCCCAAACAGACAAGATGAATTTTAACAGGGAGAAATGTAAAGTATTGCACTTGGGCAAAAAAAAAGGAGAGGCACAAATACAAGATGGGTGACACCTGGCTTGAGAGCAGTACATGTGAAAAGGATCTAGGAGTCTTGGTTGACCACAAACTTGACATGAGCCAACAGTGTGACGCGGCAGCTAAAAAAGCCAATGCAATTCTGGGCTGCATCAATAGGAGTATAGCATCTAGATCAAGGGAAGTAACACAGGTGGCGCTGTGGGTTAAAGCCTCAGCGCCTAGGACTTGCCGATCGAAAGGTCGGCGGTTCGAATCCCTGCGGCAGGGTGCGCTCCCGCTGCTCGGTCCCAGCACCTGCCAACCTAGCAGTTCGAAAGCACCTCCGGGTGCAAGTAGATAAATAGGGACCGCTTACCAGCGGGAAGGTAAACGGCGTTTCGGTGTGCGGCTCTGGCTCACCAGAGCAGCTTCGTCACGCTGGCCACGTGACCCGGAAGTGTCTCCGGACAGCGCTGGCCCTTGGCCTCTTAAGTGAGATGGGCGCACAACCCCAGAGTCTGTCAAGACTGGCCCGTACGGGCAGGGGTACCTTTACTTTTACCTTTATTCTGCTCTGGTCAGACCTCACCTGGAGTACTGTGTCCAGTTCTGGGCACCACAGTTCAAGAAGGACACTGACAAACTGGAACGTGTCCAGAGGAGGGCAACCAAAATGGTCAAAGGCCTGGAAACGATGCCTTATGAGGAACAGCTAAGGGAGCTGGGCATGTTTAGCCTGGAGAAGAGGAGGTTAAGGGGTGATATGATAGCCATGTTCAAATATATAAAAGGATGTCACATAGAGGAGGGAGAAAGGTTGTTTTCTGCTGCTCCAGAGAAGCGGACACGGAGCAATGGATCCAAACTACAAGAAAGAAGATTCCACCTAAACATTAGGAAGAACTTCCTGACAGTAAGAGCTGTTGGACAGTGGAATTTGCTGCCAAGGAGTGTGGTGGAGTCTCCTTCTTTGGAGGTCTTTAAGCAGAGGCTTGACAACCATATGTCAGGAGAGCTCTGATGGCGTTTCCTGCTTGGCAGGGGGTTGGACTCGATGGCCCTTGTGGTCTCTTCCAACTCTAGGATTCTAAGATGCTGAGCTCTGCATCAGCCATCTGCTCCCAGGCAGGTGGAGGCACCTGGTCCTAAACATTCACCTGGGGCAATTCTGGGTCCAGCAAGGGGCCCAGGAGGACTTGCCGGCACTGTCTCCCCCTGAAAACGCTCACTAGCGTGCAGAGAAAGCAACATCTAGGCCAGGGGTCAGCAAACTCTTTTTGGAGGGGGCCGGTTCACCGCCCCCCCAGACCTTGTGGCGGGCCAGACTGCACGCGTGGCAGAGAGGGCTTCTCTCTGTCTCCCCCAGCCCCTGCCTACCTATGGGCTGGCTCCAGAGAGGCGCTGCACTCTGCCAACTGTGGCTCCAGTTCCTGCCCTCGCGAGCGGCAGGAGCTGGCGGCAGCAGAGGGACGAGCAGCCCGAAAGGGCTGGCTGGCTCCGGAGAGGCGCTGCCCAAAATGGCGCTCAGCCAGCTCAGCCCAGCCCCCTTCCTCCTCTACACAGGACAGGGAGAAGCCAGGAGGAGGCACCATGGTGTGTGAGAAGGAGAGGAGGGGAATGGTGCCCCCCCCAAAAAAAAATGCCGCAGGAAAAAAAATTAACAAAAAAAATTAACAAAGGAATCCACATGATCCATGGACCATCCGTGGGCCGGATCCTGAGGGCAATTGGGCCGGATGCAGCCCGTGGCTGTAGTTTGCTGACCCCTGATTTAGGCAGTTAGGAAAGCTTAAATGTACCTGAGCAAGAAGAAAGTTTGTTGGCTGGAACACAGGAAAACAAGGAAATAGTTAGTGTTAAAAAGCAGGTTCCTCGGAAGGAGTCGATTCTGTGGCCCCACTTGAGGAAAAGAGACTCATCAGCCAGTCTCTGGCCAAGGGGAGCCTTGAGCACCATGAAGCCAGCCTCTTCCCAGGTTCTCCGTCCACCCACAGGGAGGAACAGGCAGCTCTCTCTCCTTTGCCAGGAGCTGCTTCCTTACTGAGCAAGTCCCCATTTGCAGGTCTCCAAGTTGGTCCACGCCATCAAGATGGGCTGGATCAAGCCCCGGAAGCCCAAGGAGGACACGCCGGCTTTCTATGACCTTTGGGCTCAGGAAGACCCCAATTCCATCCTGGGGCGGCACAAGATGCATGTTCCCGCCCCCAAGCTCCCTCTGCCCGGCCATGAGGAATCGTACAACCCTCCGCCAGAATACCTCCCTACTGAGGAAGAGGTGAGCCGGCAGGAGGGGGAGCAGGCTGGGGCGGCCGGGGTGGGTGTGTGTTTGGATCAGGGAAAGAGCGTCTGTGGGCCCCACTCAGGTGGGGAGGCAGAACACACAGAGGGTCTCCTGGGGTCCCATCTCCAGCTGCTTTTCTACTTCCAGGTGACCTCTGTCTCTTTCTCTCCCTCTCCCTGCAGAAGCTGGCCTGGGAGCAGCAGGAGCCTTCGGAGCGCAAGCTGAACTTTGTGCCTCGCCGGCATGACTGTCTGCGCCGGGTGCCTGCCTACCCCCGCTTCATCCACGAGCGCTTTGAGCGCTGCCTGGACCTCTACCTCTGCCCACGCCAGAGGAAGATGCGGGTATGTAGAAGCCGCGGGTCTCTCCCAGGGTGGGGGCGGCCGAGAAGGCAGGCACCAAGGCCTGCTGCCTGCCTCCCCCGAGTGGGACAGGATGATGAACAAATGAAGGAGGATGCCACTCACCTTTCCAAATGGCTTCTAAGCAGCTTGCAAGTGCAAAATCCACACCAAATTAAAATCCACAGTAGCGTCAAAACATTAAACACATCCATAAAATGCGCACTAACACAAGGCAGTTAAGGGGCAGGACTGGAACAGAGTTGCCACCTGAGATGCTGATGTGCAGGAGAGTGGCAGGGGGCTCAGCAGTCACAAAGCTGAGACTGCAAAGGTCGGTCCGGCTTCCAGAGGCAGACATCTCCTCCGGAAGGAGGAGGTGGCAGGGATATGTCCCCCTGGGAGCCTGCGCAAAGGGGTCTGGGCTCTCCGCTTAAGGCAAGCTGCCTTCCTGGAGCAGAGGGCCCCATGGAAGGCGGGAGCCCTTGGCATGCAGTTTGTTCACAGCTTCCTTCTCGTCTAGGTCAACGTGGATCCTGAGGATTTGATCCCCAAGCTGCCCAAGCCGCGGGATCTGCAGCCGTTCCCCACCGTGCAGGCCTTGGTAAGGCTTCGGAGGGCCCCCTCTGCTTCCCTCTCTGGCTTTTATGCTGTGGGTGGGAGCAGGGTATAGAAGGGAGGAGACAGCCAGGGGTCTAGTACTGCCCTAGTCAGTGGAGTGGGCAGTGAGAGCACCGTGTGAGGAGTCTCTGGCCCTTCTTTCCACCCTTGCCTGCTTCACTCCCTCCTTCTCTTGCCAGGTCTATCGTGGCCACACCAGCCTGGTGCGCTGCCTCAGCGTCTCCCCCAGTGGACAGTGGCTGGCCTCAGGTAAGCAGTGGCTCTGGAGGGGCACCGGGAGCACAGGCCGCTTCTCGGTGGGGAGGGGAGCAGGGGCCACTTACCCCTGCCCACCCTCACCCTGGTTGTGCCTGGGCTTGCGCAGGTTCCGATGACGGGACGGTGAAGTTCTGGGAGGTCTGCACGGCCCGGTGTGTGAAGACCCTCCCAGTGGAAGGCGCAGTGAAGAGTTTGGCTTGGAACCCCAACCCCACCGTCTGCCTGGTGGGCATTGCCGTGTGAGTACCCTCGCCCTTCTGGGAGCAGCCAAGGCGGAGAACCCTTCAGGGCGAAGGAGGGACGGCAGCAGGGTCTCTGAAGGGATCCTAAGCGAAAGGCCGGCTCGTGCTTGGTGCCCTTAGGGAAGCAGTCACAAACAAAACTGCCCAGGTCGCCCTGGCAGCTCAGCTAGAGATGCTGAGCACAGCTCTGCCGCCACCTCAAGAGGAGGAGATGGTGCAGCTGGGCAGGGTGCCTGCCATGGGGAAGACCCCGGGGCCCCTCTGCATGGGGCTACTCTTAACTAGTGGGGGAAGGGACAGCGTAGTTTGTGAACTCTTGAGAGAGGACAAATGCACAGACACCCCCAGGACCCTCAAACTCGGGGCAGGGGGGAGAGGGAGGTTGTCCCATGAAGCTGTTTGCCAGGAGACAGAGGAGGAGCCCCTTCTTCACACAGCATGGGGTCTGTTGCTGCTGCAAGATGCGCTGAGTGCCTGCTTAGGTAGCTCCGAAGGAGGGCTGTGAGGGTTCGTGCACGGAGGAAGGGCAGTCTTGCGCAGGGTGGCTGGATGGGAGGTCCAGGGGCAGAGGCAGCCAGCCTGTGCCACCAAAAGGCTTGGGCAGGTGGACAGCAGAAGAGGGCTACTCCCATCTAGTGTGGCCTCCGGTTCCTTCTGTTAGAATGTTTGCATGCCCCCTTTTGGCAGCTTTCAGAACAGCCAGTGAAACTGGCCCCAGAACGTGGGGCTTGAGGAGCCCCTTCTGATCCTGCCCAGCCAGGGTGTCCTTGCGCCACAAGCCAGGTTTCATCTGGGGGCTTCTGCGGACCCACCTCAGGGGCAGCTCCAGGCCGCACTGGCTGGGACCGTTGCTTCTCTGTGCCCCTGGGACTCGGCAAGCACAAGGCCCTCCTCCTCCTCACCTTTGTTTTCCATTCCCCGCCTTGCAGGGAGCAGTCCGTGCTCCTGGTGAACCCCAGCCTTGGGGACAAGCTGCTGTGTGGGGCCACTGACCAGCTTCTGGATGCCCACGTGCCCCCCGAGGAGGAGCGGCCACAGCCTGTCACCTGGGAGGAGGCAGCCGGAGAGGAGAGGAGCCGGGGCGTGCGCCTCATTGTCCGGCATGGGAAGGTACCCGAGGAGAGGAAGGGGGGCTTTGGAGCCCAGGGTGGGAGGAGGCTTTTGCTATGGGGGTTGGGGCTGGACTCTCCCTGCTCTGTGAAGCCCAAAGCAAGGCGGGGAGCCCCCTCTCTGCTTATGAACCTTATTTATGTCTCATCTAAGAAACGGTGCTTGTGATGAATTTTGCCTGAGCACCCAGAGCCTTGTCTTGCCTCCCTCCTGCAGCCCCTGAAGCAGCTGACTTGGCACGCGAAAGGCGACTACTTTGCCACGGTGGTGCAGGACAACAGCCACCTGCAGGTGCTGATCCACCAGGCCAGCAAGCGCTGGAGCCAGGCGCCCTTCCGGCGCAGCAAGGGCCAAGTGCAGCGCGTCCTCTTCCACCCGCTGAGGCCCTTCTTCTTCGTGGCCACGCAGCGCTTCATCCGCGTCTACAACCTCCTCAAGCAGGAGCTCACCAAGAAGCTGCACGCCAACTGCCAGTGGGTCTCCAGTGTGGCCCTCCATCCGGCAGGTGAGCGGAGCCTGGGCGGCGGCGGCAGCGTCCACCGGGAAGACCCACTTGGCACATGGGGGGCAGCTGGGCAGGGGTGGGCATGGTGGGCCCTCCAAGGGGGAGGTGGCTGCCCGCTGCCCAAGGGGGTGAGTTACGCCTCCCCTCCCCTGGGTGCTGCCCTTGCCCACTGGGGCCAGACTGGAGCTGCAGCGCTCGCTCGGGCGTCCTTAGGGGGAGAGGCCCCTGCTGAAGGCTCCCTGCTTCCTTCCCCCCTCAGGTGACAACCTGATCTGCGGCAGCTACGACAGCAAACTCGCCTGGTTTGACCTGGACCTGTCCACCAAGCCCTACCGGGTGCTGAGGTCAGTCAGCAGAGAAGCCAGGGGTGGGTGCAGGGCCAAGCCCGATCTTGGTGGAGGGCCTCTAGGCTCCACCGCCCAAAGACCTGCAGCTGCCCTTGACTGGCAAGGCAACACCCTCTTCCTGCCCCACCCCCGCCTGTGTGGCTGCAGAGACGAGCAGGCAGGTTCAGCCCCCCCCCCCCCCCATCCACTCCCGCTGTGAACTCCCAGTGGAAGTTGGATGGATCTCAATTCACACCCCCATTTGCCAGCAGAACTCTTGGTTGTCTGACTCTCTCTCCCCCCCCCCCCCCCCCGTGCAGAGAAGCACAAGAGGTTGCCCTCTTGTCTTGGGAATGGCCCTGGAAGGGATCTTACCCAATGGCCGCCCATTGGGATAGTGGCTTGAGTGCGAGGCTGACCTCCCTTGGCCAGACGTCCTGCCTCTATCCCACTGTAGACTCACATTTGCACAGATTTACTGCGTCTCCCTGACACACACGCAGAAGGAGGGCTGAGAGGCAAAGAAATCCCCCAACCCTTTCCTTGCACCGAGGTTCTCCTGCTGGCGCTTGCGAAGCAATAGAGGAGCACCGCCATGGCTGGATGAGGTTGACCTTCTCTCTCCCGGCAGGCACCACAAGGCAGCGCTGAGGGCCGTGGCTTTCCACCCGCACTACCCGCTCTTTGCCTCTGGCTCAGACGACGGCAGCGTCATCGTTTGCCATGGCATGGTTTACAAGTGAGTAGGAGGGTGAGGGTGGGGAGTAGAAGGATTGTTGGGGGAAACCCTCCTGCATAAGAGCCAGTGTGTGAGAGGGAATCAAACTGTCCCCTCCCCCCCCCCAATGCAGTGACCTGCTTCAGAATCCGCTCATCGTTCCGGTGAAAGTGCTGAAGGGCCACGCGCTGACCCACGACCTGGGGGTCCTGGACGTCGTCTTCCACCCCAGCCAGCCCTGGGTCTTCTCTGCAGGCGCGGATGCCACCGTCCGGCTCTTCACGTAACCTCCCTCCCCGGGTGGGACTGCGCATCCTGACTCGCTTTCCCAGGGCAGCGCAAGTGCCCTGGGCAGAGACTGAAGCCTGCAATACTTGTTTTATGATTAAATGGTTTAGATACATGATGGTGGATGGGCTCCTTTGTCCCAGGAAAGGAAGGATTCCTAAAAAATAGAGGGCAGAGCTGACGGTGGCCTCAAGGAAGGTCTTCATGCTCAACTCTTTTTATTATTTACACCTTTACATTGGACTACAGCTATGCATGGCCCTGAGGGTCAGCTAGTCCAACCTGCTGCAATGCAGGAATCTCAGCTAAAGCATCCCTGGCCTCTGCTTAAAACCTTCCAAGGGAGCCTGACCTACTTCTCAAACACCTCTTGCCCTCAGAAAGTTCTTTCTGATGTTTTGTTGGAATCTCTTTTTTGGTAACTTGAAGCCATGGGTTCGAGTCCTACCCTCCAGAGCAGGTCTACAAAATCCTATGCAAAGTTCTGGTCCCCAATAGCCAAGGAAGCCTTGACACGGCGTCTCTGAGAAGCAAATACTTTATTAAAAATAGGTTGTCTGGTTTTATGTACAAATTCTGAGGAAGAATGGATGAACCTGTGGAAGCTCTTGGAAGGGGCAGGAGGGGAGGGTCTTGCCAGTTCCTCTGTGCACAGTGGGAGAAGTGCCCCCGCTTCTCCCCAGAGTCCCAGATCCGTGTTAAGAGCAGCAGATAGTCCACACCTGATGGGGGGGGAGAGGGAGAAGAAGCCCGTGGGGGTGGAAGAGGGTTTTTCTGTGCTCTGGTGCCTGGACCAGCTGGCTCATGCAGAGCAGCTCTGGCCTGTCCCTGGGGGGGGGGGGTGCGCTTGGGACACGTGACTGCAGACTGTACAAGTGGGGGTCGTGGCGCCGCCGGAAGAGTCCTGGGGTCGTGGGCCCCCCCTGCCCCAGGCGGACGGCGTTCAGTGGGTGCTGTGGAAGACGTGAGGTGCCTGGAAGAGGCCTCCTGCAGGCCAAGGCGGGTTTGAGGTGCAGCAGGGAGGAAGATCGTCCGGTGAAGACGCCCTGCCAGGGTCCCACACGGGATGCTTGGAGGCCCTCAAACAATCCTGACGAGGCGGCCCAGGGTCTCGGCCACCTTCACCCGCACGGCTGTCACGGGGTCCTTCAGCAGCACAGTCAGAGCTGGGGGGGGGGGGGGAGAGCAGAGCCCGTCAGCAAGAAGCCAAGCGACTCCCTTCTCTGCACAAGACGCAGGCTTGGGCCCAAGTGGCCCTTATTATCCTTGGCCTCCTGTGTGCCCTCAGACTCCTCCACCCCAAGACCCCCGACTGGGCCCTATCCTGCTTGGGAGCCAGAGCCCCACTCTGCGACCTGGAGGGCCAGACGGCACGCAGCCTGGCACACCCCGCCAGAGCTTCTGAAGGGCGCTGGGCCGCTCCGCCTGCTGGCACAGACCCAACTGCGAAGGGGAGCGCACGCCAAGAGTTCCTCTCGAGCAGCAGAGATACAATAATATTTTTCCAGTAGCATGTTTACACTGCAAATCCGAGACTCTCGCGTCCCTGCAGAGCGAACGAGGCGGCCTGATTTATGTGCAGAGCTGCTTCCCGTGGCTCAGCACTGGCCAGCTGCAGGAGCTCCCCCCGGGGGGGGGTGCTGGCAGGCAGAGCGCCTCCCGCTCAATACGGGAAGCTGCGGTGACCCCATCCGGAGCCTGGCCTCCCCGCTCCCCAATTGCATCCCCCACTCCGGCAAACAGACGGGCCTCTCTTCAGGACCACTCCAACAGCCAACGGAAAGATAGTTTTCCCTTTTTTAGTGGTTTTTAAGCTCTGCTGGAAAGCTCAGAGATTTTCCGAGTCTTACTCGAAGCGATGAGGTCACTGCTGACAAGGAAAAACAGCCCCGAAATCCAGGAAAGTTCGTTACTCAAACTGGCTTCCTCTGCTGCGCTTTGAATGGCAGGTCCCTGCTCAGGGAGGGACATGCGCTGGGCATGTCTGATCGCCCCACTTCACTTCGCTGGGCCTCCAGCCCCAGCACGCCTGAGGGCAGCCAGAGGTGCAGGTGACCCCCCATCTCCCCAGGTCCCACCCAAAGGGCAGGCAGCCCTCGCCTGCAATGCCCGGGTGGTCCCTGGCCGTGTGCTGCCTGCACTTTGCAGGAAGGATTCCAGCTCTCTTCAGTTCCCACCTCCCCATAGACACAACCCTCATTAACAACCTCCTGGTATAGGAAGACCAATAAAGGGGGCAATGGTCCCCAAGGAAGAGAATGAGAACATTTGGCCCATTAGCGCAGCACGCATGCTTGGTCCATGACCTGCATTTCCAATGTCTTTCCAAGATGCCAACTGCCTTGGAGGCGGAGTGAAACTGAACCGACTTCCCTGCCAGCCTCTGCCACCCTGCAGGCTGCCTCTGCCCCAGAACCCCAGCGCCCAGCTGCAAGGGTACAAGCCAAGCCTAGCAAAAGCCCCCCAGGAGCTGCCGCCCTCACCACTACCAGGGGGCACCAAATTTTGAGCACCCTGAATGGGTACCAAAGCGGGAAGGAACGGCCTCAGCTGCCAAAGGGACAGGAGCTGGCCTTGGGCACCAGGAACCACCTGGGTGGAGGCGGAGACCTCGGGCGGCAAAGCGTCCTGCGCCAGCCCTGAGACTCACCGGCAATGAGCTCATCCAGGTCCAGCTGTTGGCTGTGCTCTCTGTCCACGTGGAGAACAAGGAAGCCTGGAAGGGAAGGGCAAGAGGGTGACACTCAGGGCAACGCAAGGGGCAAATCCCCTGATGCCCCCCCAGCTGGGGGACAAAGGCGTGGCCAGGAACCGCTCTGCCCAGGGGGCCCTTGCCCACCTCACCTACAAACATGGGGGCAGCCGCCCGGATGTCCGGCCAGTTGCTCTTGAAGTAGAAGAGGTTTGTGGCCACCAGGCGACTCAGCGTGTCGGGGTAAGACTGCATCTGCCAAGAGAGAGGGGAGACCCAGCGGAGGTGAGCAGTCAGCGCTGGAGGGGAGACCCCCCCCCCCCTCAGGAGGAGAGTCCGTCCACCTGCTCCCCACCCCCCGGCCCCACCAGACCTGGAGGAAGGGAACAGCAGAGACTTCTCTCTTCTCCACCACCCCCCTCCCAACATCACCCAGAGTAAGGGATGTTCTGCTTCCATTGGCCGCCCCATTTGTTCCCCAGCCCACTTTGGAGTCCTTTAGAGCCCTAAACAGGACCTCTCAAGAACGGCTCCCACCACCGTGAGCCCAGCTGAGCTCTCAGGGCAAACGTCCGAGTCTCTGCTCAGCGTCCGATTTGGAAGACGGGCACGAGCGACGGGGCCTTTTCAGCCAGGGCACCAAGGCTGCTCTTTGCCATCTGGGTTGTCACAACACTCGGGCTGTGTGAGGCTACCTGCTTCACTTGGGGATCTGGCCTGGCATAAACCAAGGTGGTTTTTCTTGCCTTTTAACTGCTTTTTTAAAAATATCATTTATTAGACTTGCTAGGCACTCACTAGAAAAATATCCGAGTGGCTTTCAAAATGTTAACAGCTAAAGGTACAACAAGAGAGACACAGGGGGGATAGATGATAATAAAAGCATTGCAGCGGTCCAGAGACAGACTGGGTAAAATTTAGAAAGGTGGCTACCAGTCCAGAGGGGCTTCTGGACAAAGAGGGAAAGTAAAAACATTTCTGAGGCCGAGAGGGGGACTCCCTACTGTGCCACCTCAGAGGGGGGCTTGGGGGCCATGCGCTCTGATCAGGCAGGGTCTCCGCTACCCCGCCCCCCACGTCATACTCACCAGGTGTTTGCAGACGTCATTCATGAACTCGCCATAGTGGAGGCTCCGGTCCTCATGAAGGTGGTTTTGGAACATGTCGCAAAGGACGGGGCAGCCCATGCTGGGCCCACACTGGCGCAGGGCAAACTTGCAAGCCTGCAAGGAGGACATGGGGACGGCCTGTCAGCTGCCCCAAGAGCAAATCCTGCCCCCCCCCCCCCGTGCCAGCCACAGCCCCTGCAACCGAAGAGAGACGCACCTTGACCACCTCTGGCTTTGGGTCCTGCAGGTGGAGCAGCAGAGTGACCAGCCCATTCAGGATCTGCTCAAAGAAAGCCTCTTCGCAGCTGCCGGCACTGAACTTGGTCAGGTGGCCAAAGAGGAGGATGGACGACCGGCGGAGCTCGTGCTTCTCCTGCAAGCGAAGCAGCGCCAGCTGTTGGGCTGTGGCAAAAGCGGCCCAGGGAGGGGCCTGCCCCGTCCTCTGCCATCCAGCCTCCTCAGGGGGGTGTCCCAAGAGACCAGGGCCCTGAGGGACAGAGCTGTTCCGCCTGGCCTTTGGTTTGGACTCAGTCTGACCCTTATGTTTCCCTCCCCTTAGGGTTTTGATGAGGCTGCATTTTAAATTGCATTTTAACCTGTACTTTAAATTGTGTCCCCCCCCCCATTATGTTTTAACTGTAATTTTACTGTTGTTAGCTGCCCTGAGCCTGGCTCTGGCAGGGGAGGGTGGGGTATAAATAAAATTTATTATTATTATTATTAATGATAATATTAAACACAAGCTCCTCCCCCACAGCCACAAACCCAGGTCCCCACCCCCCCCCCCTCCAGCAGGGAAGGATCCAAACCTGCCTTAGGAAGAACTCTGGTGTGCTGTTTCTCCCCCGCCCTCCCCCCGGGGCTGAGCTGCCTTCTGCCCCAGCAGCCCCTTGGCCAGGGCATCATCCAGGCCAGCTTCCCCTCCCGGAAGCGCTTACGCTATCGAAGAAGGGCCGGATGCGGATGGCGATGTGGAGCAGCATGGAGCGGACGTCCCTCTCCTCCAGAAAGCCCAGGATCTTGGCCAGGCCCCCCATGGCTTCCAGGGCCACCAGGCTGTGGGGGTCGTCCTTGTCGTCCATGCCGTTCATCATGGAAGCCAGGAGCTGAGCCCCGTGACGCCTCACCTGCGGGGGGGGGGCACACACCAGGCACCGTCAGTGGCAGTGCTAGGGGTGGGTGCACCCCAGCGCCTCTGCTGCAGTTGCTGCCCCTCAGACCAGGGTGGCAGCACTGATCCAGAGGGGGCCAGGGCCAAAGCCCACCCTGGCACCCCTGCTGTGCCCAAGGAAGAGCAGCCTCGTCCTGGCAGATATTGGGGAGGAGGAAAGGGGAGGAGGAAAGGGAAGGTGCCCCCCCCCCCGAGCAGGGGAAGCAGAGGGGGCCCATCCACTGGCACCTGCCCTCACCTTCTCTGGCGAGCCTGAAGCCATGTTGCCCAAGCCGCGCAGGGCCAGCATCCGCACGGAGGTGCAGGGGTCCCTCTGCCGGGCCGTCATGCTGTCCATCACGGACGCCAGCAGGACCAGATCGTTCACCACGTTGCTGCTGAGGAGCTGAAAGGTGCAAGCGGTGAGCACAGAGACACACCGGCCACCCTACAGGGCCACAAGCTCACCCAGGGCCACAAGCTCAGAGTCTGAGTCTGCAGCTTCCCTTGAGGCGCCCCAGGACCCCCCACCTTCCACAGGAGGCTCCCCAGGGCTCAGGGTCAGGCCAGAAGGGAGAAGGACCAAGGCCCCCCCCCAGCCCTGCTCTCTTGCCTCGGAGCCTTTCCTGGCCAGACGCCTCCCTCTGTCCCTGGCACATCGGGTGAGAGTGGAGGGCAGCTCACACCTCATCACCTTCCCGAGGGGGCTGGGGGGCCGCAGGTGCCTGCTCCTCAGAGCTGCTATTTTAAAGCTTTAGCCGGACGGCAGGCCCAGGCAGGCAGCCAGCCCTTCAGCTCTGGGCCCACATCCAGCCACAGGACTCCCTGCCGCTCAGTCCCAGGCCACTCCATCAGCGGAGACACGGAGAGGTGCTTTATGAGCCAGGACTGAGCCGGGCAGCAACAAGAGGGGGGTGCTCTGTGTAACAAAGGCCACTTGGAAAGCCCCAGCTGGAGGTGGGGAGTCGGGCAAGGAGGTATAGGACTGAGCCGGGCAGCAGCAGGGAGGGGGGTGCCTGACGCAGCAGCTGGACTCCATTCCTCAGGGTGGCATGTCAGGAGCGATGAGGTGATGCTTTGCTGGCTCCTGGGGCTGAGGGGCAGCTCCCCTCCGGTGGGGGGTGGGAGAAGGGAGCTAAGAGGCAGAGGCCCTGACTTGCATGCAGTAGGTCCCAGGTTCAGTCCCCACTGGCAGCCGTTCCTGCTGCTGCTGCCAGTCAGTGCAGGCAGTAAGGAACAAGAAGGAGCAAAGGTCTTAGACAGGGGAAGGCAGCTTCCCAGGTTCCCCTTAAACAACAGCCTTGGCTAGGGAGGGGCCCCCCTGGGCCCCCTTCCTACCAGCCTGCGAGTCATGGGTGGGGGGAGAGGACAAATCAGAATATTCGGAGAGTCTCCAGGGAGGGGTCCATGGCCACAACACACACAGACACAGCCAGAGCTCTTGGCAGTCGCCCCCTTTGCAGTTTCCCCTCTCATTACTGCCTTGCACACCCTGGCTAAGGCCAACAGCAGGACCCCCATCCCCCGGCCCCTTCGTGGACTCACCTCCGCAAAGAAGGCCGTGGTGGTCAAGCGCTGGCTGTCGTAGATGCTGTTCAGCATGGGGGAGAGGGTCTTCACAATCAGGGGCAGCTTGGGCCCAGCGTGTTTTGCCATGGCGCTGCGGAAGGAGAGGGCACCCACCCCAATTGAGATCGCCTCTCGCCACGTAGGGGGCAGCCCCCACCCCACCCACCATGCCAGCTCTGCTCCTTGGGAAGCGGGAGGGGAGGGGGCTCCCATCTCCGCCCCGGCTTCCCCCTCCCAATGACTCCACAGCCCTGCCAGGAGATTCAGCCCAGCGGCTCTTCCTCTCCCGTCTCCCTGCCATTGCACTGGCTACTGAAGCCACGGGCTCCGCTCAGTCCCAGGGCCAAACTGGGAGGCTCAGTAGCCAAGAGCCTGGGGTGCAAAGAGAGAGAACCAGGACTGGCTGAACGCTGCCCACCCCCAGGAGAACAGCTCCCCCAGCTCACATTTCAGAAGCAGATCAACCAATGATGGTTGGACTAGTTGATCCTTAGGGATCCCCTCCCAGTCCTGCAATTCTATGGCCTCCCAGCCTCCCCTGGCGCTAAGGAAGCAGACGGATGTCTGTCCCTGGGATTGCAGCAAGCATCTCAGCACAAGAGCCTGTTCTGCTCCTGGCCTAAGTGTGCCAGCTGAGCCCCGTCCCCCCTCCCAGGGCAGCCCCAGGAGACGGGCTCAAGCGGGCAGAGCCACCTCTGCCTGCCACCCAGCCGCTCACCTGGCCAGAACGGCGACGCCATCGTGGTGCCTCTCCACGCTTCTCAGGGACTCCCAGCCGCCCGAGGCCGACACTGCCCTGGCCACCTCTTCGCTGCCCCCCTGCGTCAGCATGGCCTTGAGGGTCTCCACAGCAGAGCTGGGGGGGGGGGGAGATAGAGAGAAGGTCCACTCAATTCTGCTTCTGAGAGAGGGGAGGGTGGGGGAGAGGGGCCGGATCCGTGGCTCCTGCCACCCCAGGCGCCTCTTGGAGGTGCTCAAGGCTGTCAGCTGCAATGCTAATAAGGGTGGCTGGGGCTGCCGCTCAGAGGAGGTTTTGCCTGCATTAGTGTTTTACGGGGGTGGGATTATTGCGCCGTGAGCGGAGCGTGACATCTGGAAAACCTCCATTGTCCTATCACACTAAGCCCAAAATACGAGGGGAGGATATGATGATTTGGGGTCCCCCAAAACAGGAAGTCAGCATTCGCACACAGACCAGGAGGCAGCCTGCTCTTCTCCACCAGCGTCCGAGAGGAGACACAGGTGCCCTTCTCTGGACCCAGCCTGGCTACGTGGGGGGACCTGGCATGGAGACTCCAGTCTTGCCCAGCGCCTCCAGTCATTGCCAGGATCCGGCTCACCAACCAGTTGGGAACCTGTTTGCTGTCTGCACACAGCTCTGGTGGAACACACCAAGGGAGTTTGCTGACTCCGACCGGGGAGGGGGGTGATTCTGTGGCCCCCCAGGGACGTTGCTGGACTCCCATCTCCCAGCATCCCTTTCCACTGGCCCTGCTGGGAGTCCAAGAACCACTGGGGGACGGCAGGCTCCCCATCTCTGGTGCAGGGAAAGGAAGCCAGGAGTGGGGGCAGCAAAGCCAAAGCTGTGCCTGGGAGGCTGACCCTGTGGGCTTCTAAGTGGGGCAGCCAACTTGAAATGGCGCAGAAGCGGTGAGCGCCCACAGGCACACGGGCCAAGGGACCCCCTGGCCAAACAGACCCTTCCCTCCCATGCCCAAGGGCCCTTGGCAGGCGAATGCCCTGTGGCCCCTGGACGGGCGTTGGCACCACTAAGAAACACGATCGCATGGAGCACCCAGTGCAGCTGCTGCCTGCCAGGCCAAGGTGCCAGGGGGAGCCAGGAGGCACAAGGGGGCGCAGGGTCCCCCCCCCCCCAGCCAATGCAAGTGGTGCACGCAGGGGAAACACCTGCTGCTTCTGACACTGCCCCATAGAAACCAAAAAGCAAGCCCCAGCTCCCTGGAGAGGGGCAGGAAGTGGATGGAGGAAGTGCAGGTGATGGCCAGAGGTGCCCACTGCCCCCTCCAGGGCCGAGGCATCCACAGCATTGCTGCTCTGCACGTCGCAGGGGGGAGAGCCAGGCTCCCAGCGATTCACAGCAAGGCTGCTCTGAATGTGCACCCCACCCCCCAAAATTCCATTTTTATTCAGGAAAACGCTTCCCTGGCCTGTGCAGCACTGAGCAGCTCCTCCCTGCCTTGCTGGAGAGGCAGACGTAACCCAACCCGGCAGCCGTGAGAGAGAGAGAGAGAGAGCGCAAGGGCACCTCTGCACGCACCATGCAAAGAATGCGAAGGCGAAAACCACAAGCCAGGCTGCAACAGGAAGAGCGATTTAATATTTCCTGATTTAGGGGGAGGCGAGTGTGTGGAAAGCGAGGGGGGAGCTAATCCCCCCGCCGAGGTCAGGCCTGCCTTCATACCTAATACGTTATGGGCCGTGGCGCATTACCCAACCATCAGATTATGTGCGGAGACCTCGCTGCTGCTGCTGCCGCTGCCGCCGTGTTGGTGAAAAAAACAAACCCCCAACAAAATCAGTTCCACATGGCAGGTAGAGGGAGGCAGCTCAGGGGGTTGGCCCAGCGGTACCTGCAGGGGTCCAGCGGCCGGAGGGGCTGCCCGCGGCCGGCGCTCTTCCTCTCCTTGGACTGCATGTTCTTGGGGAGATGGACGCCCACCGTGCAGCTGACCCGGAGCAGGAGGGAGACGAAGAGCTCCGCGTAGAGGCCCACAATGGCCGGGCCACACTCCGGGACAGACATGATCTCATGCAGAGCGCAGGTGGCCTGGAGGGGGGAGAGGGGAAGTCAGGAGGGGGCACCAAGAGCCGGGAGAGGCACCCTGAGGCGCTCAAGCAGGCTGCCCCCAAGGCAGAGGGCTCAAATGTTCCTGGGAGGATGGAGGCGTCCCTGGGGCTTTCTGGGGGGCAGGAGGTAACCCCTTTCCACAGCTTGAGCCCCACAAGGAAACCCCGGGAGCCTTTGCTGCCGGCCAGTGTGGAGAGATGGGCCTGCTCTGCTCCTGGGGGCCCCCCAAGTGTTGGCTGCTGGGAGGCAGGTGGGGCTGAAGAGCAACGCGCAGGTCTGAAGGCTGAAGCAGAACTCCGCAGGGTCAAGCAACCACAGCAGACACACTCCAATTTGTGTGTGTGTGTGTGTGTGTGTTGCATCTTGCTGCCGTGGCCACTTGAAAGCGGAGAGGCTGGGCTGCTCCTGAACAATGGCCCTGGGGTGGGCCAGGGGGGGTTGCAGGGGCCAGGGTTGGCTTTCAAGCATGACGGATCCGCTGGCATCTGCGTCTGGTTCGGCGGAGGAGGAGGAAATTTTCACAGCTGCTTTCCTGCTCACAGAGCTGCCAAGCGTCGGCGTTTATTTTCTTGGGGGGATAAAACGCAAAGCAATCTCCCTGGAGGACGAACACCTGAGAGGGCCTTTATGAGCCGGCGGATTAGCGCTAATAGGCATTATATGGCAAGGCCTCTTTTCCAGGGACCAGGCCTGGCACAGACGCCCAAGGGGAGGAAATGAGGGCAGCGGAGGGGGCGCGGCGGCAGCCCAGGTGTGGGGGGTGGGGGGGTGGCAAGGAAGAGGCAGGAGGAGGAGGGCTTCTTAGCAAGCAGGCCGGACACTCACCGCCAGGGGGAAGAAAGTGGCCACGCGCTCGGAGCCGCTGCCCCGCAAGAAAGACTTGTTCTCTTTGTAGGGGACGTCCCGATTCACTTTCTCCAGGAGCAGCTCCAAGACCTGGGTGGCGAGGGGGGGCTCCGAGGCCAGGGCCCGCCACATCAGGCAGCTGCAGCTGAAATGGGGAAGGGGAAGGGGGAGGCCAGCGTCAGAGGATCCCCAGGACAAGGAGCGTCTCCACCCCCATCGTTCTGCCCGGACACTGAGGTCCAGATCCGAGGGCCTTCTGAGGGTTCCCTCCCTGCAAGAAGCAAAGCTACAGGGAACCAGGCAGAGGGCCTTCTCGGTAGTGGCACCCGCCCTGTGGAACACCCTCCCATCAGATGTCAAACAACTACCTGAGATTTAGAAGACATCTGAAGGCAGCCCTGTTCAGGGAAGTTTTTAATGTGTGACATTTTAATGCATTTTTAATTTTTGTTGGAAGCTGCACAGAATGGCTGGGGAGACCCAGCCAGATGGGTGGGGTACAAATAATAAATTATTATTATTATTATTATTATAAGGCTGCGGGAGGAACAGCTTGCTCTGGGAGACAGGGAGCCATGTGCTTTTGCGCGTCAGCCAGAAACAGGGGCTCCCCCAGCCCAGAATGCTCAGTCACAGGGTCTTCTGGCTCCAGCTCCTGACCCAGCAGAGCTCCCTCCCCCACTTGGCCTCGCAGTCCCTGGGGCTGAACCCAAGAGGGGCTCCAAAGAGCCACAGCCAGAGCCCTGGCAGGAGAGACCCTCTGGGCTGCAGGAAGCAGACATGTGAAGGGGCAAAAGAGAAAGAGACCCCTTGGGCAGCATCAGGGCTTCCTCCTGGCCTGGCTGACCTCGGCCAGAGCCTTCCTGAGGGTTGTGCGCCACCTCCTTACCGTGGGGGGAGAGAAGGGAGACGGGGAGAAAAGCCCTCCCTGCAGCTAGGCCACCAGGAGCAGCGGCAGCGGCAAAGGCTTTGGCCAAAGGGCTCCAGCGGACGCAGGTGCAGAGCCGCCTACCTGTCCAAGGGCAGAGGGTTGCCCAGGAGGCTGGAGACCACGGCGGCCTTGTGCTGCGTGGCCAGGATGTGGACCGTCTGCTGGGCCGCCTTCCGGACAGCCTCCTCCTCCACCTCCTGCAGCTTGGAGTGCACCATCGCCAGGATCTCCGGCACCTGTGGGGGCACAGGGGGCTCAGAGGCTGCTGCGACAGGCACCCCCCAGGCAGAGCGGGAGGAAGGAGGGACCCCTCAGCTCCATCCTCTCTCCACCTGTGGGTCCCCAGAGTTGTTGGACTACAACTCCCATCGTCCCTAGATAGCAAGGCCACAACTCAGGGATGATAGGAGTTGTAATCCAACATCATCTGGGGACCCACAGGTGGAGAACCACTGCCCTAGGGGGAGCACGTAAGGGCTTCTGGAGTCCCCGTTGCCTCAATGCCGCTGCAGAGGCGCCCCCCCCAACTTGGCACTTGTTGCCAACTCCTCTACAAGAATGCAGGAATCACAACTGAAACACCTGCGACAGGGGAAACCCGTTAGGGATGATTTAGTAGCAACCCCTGCATTGCAGGGGGCTGGACTCAGAGCTGTCAACGTTTCCCTTTTTTTACGGGGAATTCCCTTATTCCGAATAGGATTCCTTGCAAGAAAAGGGAAAAGTTGACAGCTATGGTTGGACTAGACAACCCTGGGTGGGGGGTGGGGGTCTCTTCCAATTCTACAATTCTTTCATTATGAAGGGGCAGCCCAGAGAAGCCCGCTGAGTCTCTGCCCCAAAGACCCAGGATCCCAATCCAGGGAGAGCCCCCCCCCCCCCAGCCTTCCTCCTAGCACCCATGGACATTCAAAAGCCCAAGGTGGGAGGGAGGGAGGGAGGGAGGGAGGGAGGGAGGGAGGGGAGCCCCCCCCACCTCCGCCTCACCTTCTCCAGCAGGACAGCCCCACGCTCCTTCAGGAGGGAGTTGACCACCACGGTGGCTGCGCGGGAACAGTTCTTGTCCGGATCCGCCAAGCCCTCCAGCATGGAGAGGAGGAGGCTGAGCAGCTGGTCGGGGGGGAGGCGCTTGGCTATTACCTGTTGGGCCAAGCAATAATCATAATAATAATTTATTATTTGTGCCCTGCCCATCTGGCTGGGCTTCCCCAGCCAGTCTGGGCAGCTCCAACAAATATTTAAAATACATTAAAAGGAGAAGGACAGGAACTCATCAGGCAAGGAACTGGCCCAGCTGCCCCAAGAGACAAAAGGGAAGCCCCTGACCCCCTCGGGCAACAAGCGCCCCCCCCCCCCCGCCCAGGCTGAGTATCTCATGGTCCCACCTGGGCTATGTTGCAGCAGGCCTGGAAGAGGGTGTTGACGTCGGGGTCTCTCAGGCCAGTCTTCAGGGCTTTCAGCTTCTCCAGAGACTCGTCCTTGTGATCTCGAGCAAACCCTGCGCAGACGGAGAAGGGCAGCCAGGTCTTTGGGGGCATCGGGGGGGGGGCTTTGCCCATCTGGGCCACACAGCTGCCCTTCCAGGACCATCTCCCCCCTCCCCTGCAAGCCCCCTTGGCAATCCCAGCAGCTCCTGCCTGAGCAAGAGATATACCCCCCCCCCTCTGCTGTCCACAGAAGGAACCAGCATCCCAAACAACCGCTGCTCTTCATCTTTTTTGGGGGGCGGTACTGGACTGAGTGCCAATGAGTTCAAGGGAAAGGGTGAGATCAAGTTCTGCAGTTCCCATTCATTTTGCTTTACCCCCACCTGGGGAAAAACAAGGCCGGAGGGAGGCAGGAGATGGGAGCAAGCCCTGGTTAAAGAACTCTTTGGGATTCTAATGAACTGCTTTCCGTAAAGTTTGACAATAGAAACACATGAATGCAATGTCAGGTCCAGATACAGAGACGAGCAAATCACTTAACAGGCTGCTTGACAAAGCAAAGTCCTCATTGGGCCCCAGAAAGGCCCCTGTATGGGATGTCACAGGAGGGAGATCACAAGGGGCGGGGGGGGGGGGCTGTTTGTGCATCGTATGCAAGGGGCCCTCCTGGGGAAATGGGATCTGCAGGGGCCCCTGAGATTGGGGTACGGAAAGGGTGGGAGATTCTTAGGGATCCTGGTGCCAAGATGCGCACGGCTTCCTGCACCTGGACCAGCACCTTGAACTCAGCCTTGGCAGAGCCAAGTGTTGCAGAGGCCAGGCTGGCCCTACACAGGAGGAGAGGGGGGGACAGAGAGATCCCACCAGGAAGGTTCACGCTTTTGCCACCCCCACCCCCCAAGAAACAAGCGCTGGCCCTGGCTCTTACCCTCATAGTACAGCTGGATGTACAAAAGGCTGTGTACGCAGTCGACCGCGTGCTGGCGGGTGCCGGCCAGGGAGTCGGTGCAGCGGGGGGCGAAGAGCGCGATCAGCAGCCCCACGTTGTAGAAAGGGACCACCGTCTGGGCACAGGGAAGACAAGGCACCAGGAGGCCCATTGAGAGCACGGCGGCAAGGGGGCTGCCATGCCATGCCCCAGTTGCAATCCCCGCAAGGGGGCAGCACTGGGCCACAACAACCTGAGCTGCTGTCGGTCAAACTCATGCAAGCCAGCAGGGCCAAGTGCTCACAGAAGCCCCCCAGGAGCAGGCAGGAGCCAGAGAGAGCCGCAAACCCTCTTGCAAGAGCTTGGCTCGCCTCGGGGGCTCTTTCGGCACAGAAGGGGCCTGCCTTGCAGAATGCCCCCCGTCAAATGATGATGATGATAATAATAAATAAAAAATAATAATAATAAAGCTTTATTGTCATTGTACAACCTGTGTACAATGAAATTAAATGAGTAAAATGAAAATCAGATAGGTGGGACTTGCAGAAGCCCACTTAACAATGTTTAGAAAAATAAGGCTATGACAAGAACTTGTCCGTATTGTTTGTCTTTTCTGCTTGTGATTTTTATTTGTGTTATAAAATGAATAAATTTTTTTGGGGGGGGGAAACACACACAAAAAAACCAATGAAATTAAACGAGCCTCCCTCCCCCCACCAAACAATCTCTTCTTGAACAACACACCACCTCGTAAATCAATTTCACTATGTTATTTTCCATTCAGCAGCCTAACAGCCCACGGATAGAAGCTGTTTTTTAGCCTGTTGGTACAGTTGATTATACTTTTATATCTCCTGCACGAGGGCAGAAGTTTAAAGAGGTGCTGGCCGGGGTGTGAGTCATCCCTGAGAATTTCTCTCGCAAGGAGATAAACAGCTCTATGGCATTCAGAAGACACCTGAAGGCAGCCCTGGGCAGGGAAGCTTTTAATGTATGAGGTCTTCCTTTTTATATTCTTCTGGAAGCCGCCTAGAGTGGTTGGGGCAAGCCAGTCCGATGGGTGAGTTACAATTATTATAATGATTGAATAAACTGAGCACTGGGAATGGCAGTTCTCTGCCACATGCACAGTCCAGTCAGGGGCAAGGTTTCGCACTCTCCACCAGGCACCACGCAGCCAGGGGTGCAGCCAGGGGTGGAGCTGGGGAGACACGGCCAGTGTGCCACATTGGGAGGGCTGTTGGCAGCACCAGGCGGGCACCAGGCCCCGCTCCCCGGTGGCTCTGGGTCTGGTGCCAACGCGAGGGACAAGATGCTCCAGACACACCTGTGGTCCTGAGCAGCCCAAATATCAGGCCAAGCAAAGCAAAGGCAGCCCTGTGGCTGCGGGAGGGAGGGGAACTCACGTTGACGTTCAGCTTCTCCCGATAGAACTCCAAGACTGCCGCGCTCACTTCCACGCCTCGCTCCCTCTCATGCTCCTTGGCGGACTTGATCCAGGGGCTCAGGTGCTGCGGAGGGAGAAGGCGGAAATGGCAGCTCGGCCAGAGAGATCCCACAGAGGCAAGAGCTCCCAGAAGGGGCAGCAGAGGCAGGGCAAAGGGTGGCCCTGGGAGGCCCAGCTGGCTCAGGAAAGATCTCTCAGCCCTTTGCCCGGAAGGAGGGAGCTGGTGTCTTGGAGCAAGAGGGTGGGAGAGAAGGGGGCAGACAGGGTGCCTCCCCCTCTCTCCAGGGACTGCCACAGGTGGGCTGGGGCAGCTGCTCAATGCGCAAGGGCCGCCCGCCATAGGAGGGCTGTGGGAGCCCCCCGGCCCTCTCCTTGCTCCCCCTACCTCAAACATGGTCTGCAGGCCGTGGGGCGTCATGTGTCTGTGCAGGACGCTCTTCAGCAGGTCCTTGAGGGCACGAAGGGTGTCGCACCAGAGAGGCTGAGCGTGGAAAAGGAAGGGAAGGTGAGGCCCAGGGGCCGCCTCCTGCCTCCCACCTGGGTGTGAAAGCTCCACACAGCTTCTCTCACCCCCCACCCCACCCCAGAAGCCCAGTCCCATGTCCTGTGGAGCCCAGAGACACTCCTGGGAGGGTCTCTGCCTCTGCCGTCTGCACAGGCCCAAGCGGAGGGGACCCAGGGATGCAGCTCCCTGACTCAAAGCCACCTGGAGTTCCCCACGGGAGGGGGGCCAGTTGACAAACGCCAGAGGAGGAACCATGTCGACCTGCGGCAAGGAGTTCCTCCAGTGCCACCTGGACAATGGCAACCAGGTGCTTGCCAGAGCCTGTCCCTGCCTGCCCAACAAAGCGGCCAGCTGTGGATGGAAGGGGCTGCTCAGGCAGGCAGGGAAGGGGGGGAGGCAGAGGGAGCTCCGTCCGGCCATACCTCTTTGTGCTCAGTCTCCAGCCCCCCGTCCTTCTCCCTGGGGGCTTCCGGCAGGGGCAGGGGGAGGACGCTGCCCAGACAAGTCTCCACCAGCTCAGCCTTCTCAGCCTCGCTCAGAGGCGGCTCCAGGACCCTGCGGAGCAAGTTAAGGGGGCCTGGGAAAATCTCCTGAGCAGGGGCACCCCTAGGGGAAGGAAAGGGAAGAGCTTCACCCAAAGCATCGCTCATGTGTGGCTCTCAGATCTGGTGGGTTTAGTTCATTTTATGGAAGTGGCACTAGACAGGTTCAGAGGAGCATCAGTGGCCAAAGAGACCAGCTGGACGCCAGACAGCTCTTGGCTTCCTGGCCAAAGAAGAGGCAGAGCTTGGCCAGTGAGGGCAGAGATGCCCTCATGCCTCTCAGCAAACCCCCAAGTCTGAATCCCCCCCCCAAAAAAACCCTCATCTGGGCACCCTGTGGCATCCCCAGCTGGTGTTTCCAGTTGTGCCTCAGATACAGGCCGGGGGGGAAAGGATACGCCAGGAACATGCAGGCCGTCATCGCCTTCTGGCGGATGGGAGTTCGCAGGGAGTCCAGAGGCTCCGCCTTGATAAAATCCTGGGGAAGAGAAAGCGTGAGAGGAGGGAGGCCGGCCGCCACAGCCCCTTGCCCCTCCCGGGATGACGCCCCCTCCCACACTGCAAGCCTCACGGGAGATGTGGAGGCAGATTAAAAGGCCAGACACGGCAGAGGGGAGATCTCCGCCGTCTTCAAAGCTGCACAAAGGAGGTACAGGGGTAGCCAAGGTTCACAGCCCAGCAGGTGTACATCTAGGACCCCTCTGCAGATGGAGCAGGTGGCTCAGAGAAACTGGGTCCCAAGTAGGGAGGGGAAGGCACTCTGCACGGGCTCAGAGCACTCTGCAGCATGTCACGTTCTGCAAGTGCTGGCCCTACGGACCGTCCCCGGGGCCAAATCCCTCTCCTGCCATGGACGTGCTCAGGGATACATCATCTAGATGTCCTCTCCTCACCATCATCTGCGAAACCAGCTCCGCCTTGCGGGAGAAGGTGAAGTCGCCTGACTGGGTGCTGTTGCAGATGGCCTGGCAGATGAGGCAGATGCTCCGGATGAGACACAGCTTCAGTATCAGGTCCTGAGGGCAAAGATCCAGGGTGGCACTGAGGGCACCAGAGCCAGCCTCACAGGCCCTCTCTCGCTCGGAGGCAGGAGGGTCGACTGCCACCCACCCGCCCAGGGGGGCTTTTGCAGGCCCAGAGGGGCAGGCCTGGTCAGGAGGGGCAGGCTAAGTGCAGGAGGAAAAGTGGAAGGGGCTGAGCACCCGCCTCCCCCTGAAACGTGGCCAGAATAGGGGGTGCTCCATCCCAAGGCCTTTCTCTGCATGGCAGAGGAAAGCAATGACGCACCCCAGGAAAGAAAACTCCAGGGGACCCGGGATCAAAGGGAGCCGTGGCCAAACCTCCAGCTGCTCGGAAGCAAGTCTGGTTCTGCTGCCCTGGGCTCTTCTGCTCAGGAGTGCCCTCGGCCCCCATCCCACCCCCTGGCGGAGACCTCGCTGCCGGGGGCCTCAAGGCCACCCCCCCCCCAGTGAGGGGAGGAGGACATAGCGCCAACTGGGCTTCCAGGTCAGCATCTCAGAACACCCAGCGTGACCCCACCAGAGAGATTAGTGCAAAGGACAGACCAGAAGAAAAATGTTAGTGCGAGACTCCTTGCAATGGGCGTACACACCCCAACACACACCCCTTTCCAGGGGCACTGGGGGCCTCAGCTGCGCCTCGGGGGTGAGGGCAGAGTTAGAAAGTGGGCAGCCCCTTTATGATGCCCTTTACACGGAGAGCTGCCTTATACCGCTCTATCCAGCTCAGTATTGCCTACACTGGTCGGCAGCCGTGGCTCCGCAGGGCTTCAAGCAAGCATCTCTCCCAACCCTACTGGGAGATTCCAGGGGGGACTGAACCCTCTGCTTGCAAGGCAGATGCTCTCCTCACTGAGCTACACAGCCCTTCCCCTTTCTGTGGACCAGCTGCCCAAAGCCCTGCAAGGGGGCAGCAGTAGCAGGCAAGAGCTTGCCCTCAGCAGACCGGGCCTGCGCTTCCAGGATCAGCTGGCAAACCAGGGACCGGTTCCTTTCTGGCCAGAGGGGGGCTTGGGGAAGGGGTGGGATTCGGGGACCCTCTTCTGTGTGGCAGGAGATTGCCAACAGCTTGCTCATCCTGGCCTTGGCAGGACAGACAGAAGCCAGCCACAGGGGCTGAGCAGTCGTCCTCGTGCCAGTTGAACCAATGGGAGCCACGGGGCAGGGAGCCTTGCCCCCCAACCTTCCTCCTAAGAGCTGACTAGAGAAGAGAGAGAGGCAGACCGAGAGGACAGAGCGAGTGCAAGCCAAGGGCCTGACACTGTACCTTGGTTTCTACTTTTATTCCCAGAACCTGGACAAAATAAAGGAGACACGCATTAACCCTCCAGGAGGCCAGGACTGAGAGGCCACTGAAGCTGCCCTCCTCCCGCCCACCCCCCTGGTCACTCCTGACCCCAACACCCCAGGCTCACCTTGGTGTTGAAGTAGAGGAAGATGTTGCGCAGGATGTCGGCATCGATCCGCGCCAGAACCAGCTCCTTGGGGGCATGCTTGGCCACAAAGCCGTAGCACAGAATGAGGGTGCTCTTCACCTTCTCCACCTCGTTGTCGCTGCGATCCTGGAGGTGGGGGAAAGAGGGGAGAGTTATGGGTCAAGTCGGTGCACTGAGCTCTAGCGCTGCCCTCCAAGCCTCTCTGCCAGCTCCGTGTCGCGGACGACACTCAGCACACCGTCACTGTCCTTCACAGCAGACCAGAAGTATCACTGATGGAAAGATTTCAAGCAGCAATTTATTATGTTTATATTTTATGATTGATGCTAATCTTGTCCAATTTATTTACATACAGTGGTACCTCGGGTTACAGACGCTTCAGGTTACAGACTCCACTAACCCAGAAATATTACCTTGGGTTAAGAACTTTGCTTCAGGGTGAGAACAGAAATCGCGCGGCGGCAGCAGGAGGCCCCATTAGCTAAAGTTTCAGGTTAAGAACAGACCTCCGGAACGAATTAAGTTCTTACCCGAGGTACCACTGTATGTATTTACATACATACATACATGTTCTCTCTAGATATTTAGTTGTTATAAGTTACCATATTTTTCACACCATAGGGCGCACCGGACCATAGGGCATACCTAGTTTTTAGACAGGGAAATCAATAAAAAAAATCTCCCCCCCCAGCCCCAAAGAGCAGCGTGCAGGCTGCGCACAACCTCTCCCTGCCGGAGGGGTTGCACGCGGCTATGGCACAAGCCAAGGCAGCGAGTGGGATGGATCGCGCTGGCTGTTTTGGCTTCCCCTTTAGCCCCGTGCAGCCTCTCCTTGCTGGGAGACGCTGCGCAGGGCTAAAGAAGCCATAGCCCCGTGCAGCCTCTCCCTGCCGGAGGGGTTGCGTGCGGCTGTGGCACAAGCCTGCATCCGCTCCATAGGACGCACACACATTTCCCCTCAATTTTTGGAGGGGAAAAACTGCGTCCAATGGAGCGAAAAATACGGTAATTATGCTTAGAATACATAAGCTCTCGCATAGATCCATCTGGGTATTGTACAAACACACAGGTCCTTTAAAAAAGATAAGCAGGACAGGACATGAATCTCCAGTTAAAGTAACGGAACCAAACACTCTTCAAACACCTCGGAGAATAACTTTTCGCCTGCTGTCCACATGAGAAAAAAGTGTGTCTTAGTGACGCTCATACCTTGAAGATACTGAACAGCCCTGCGGATTTTTTGAAGACGTCCGACTTCACGAACTCCTCCAGCTTGGCAAGGGTCTCATCCAGGTGGCTGATGGCACACAGCCCCAGGCAGGAGGCAAGGCCCTGGAGGGAAGGGAGCAGACCCGGGTGTCAGGGGACAGCAGCAGGTCCAGCTGGAAGGCAAAGGAGACCAGGCAGGGCCCCCCCTTCCTCACCCAGAGCCCTCCTTCTGCCCACCCCTTGGGGCAGGTGGGGCTGTTTGGGCAGCCATTCCAGCCCCCTCACCTCTCGCTCAGCCTCCTCCTGATATCTGGCCGTTTCCAGGAGCTCCTGGAGTTGCTTTCGCACCAGATCCTTGTTTGGACAAGCAGCCAAGGCCGTCCCAATGCATTTGTAGAGGAAGTTCTGGTGCACAAGAAAAAAAAAAGGGAATGAGAGCCGGAATATGAGCCCGGCCGTAACGACTGCCCACTGGGAGCTGTCCGCAATATGCCCCCCAGAACACAGCAGACCCCGAGGAGAGAGGGGAAGCTGGGGATTCCCTGGCCTAAAGAGAGCAGCAACCCCACAGCCCCCTGGCAGGAATCACTCAGCCCAGGTCAAGAGCCAGGAGGTTGGATCCTGGCCCTGCTCTCTCCTCACCCCTCCCCAAGCAGCCCACACCACAGACCTTCTCCAGAGGAGACCCATTGTAACTGCTCAGCTGTCTGCCCATCTCCAGGATCAGCTGACTGGTCCAAGGTGTGTCCGAAATGGCCTCCAGGGTCTGTCGAAGGAACTGCGGGCAGAGGCATTTGCATGGAGGGAGAGCATTAGCCCAAGGGCACTGCCAAGGATTTTTGAAGAACGGCAGATCAAGTGGGTGGATTATGCCAAAATGGCAAAAATCACCGGGAGAATCAGAATTCAGAAAGACCAAAATTTTAATAAGGAATGGGGAAATTTTATAATTTATTTTAAAAACCACTGTAAACAGTTTAAATTGTTAGTAGGGTTGGAATAACACTTGTAGTTTAATGGTGAATTTTGGACACAATGGAGGGGTAAAAGATTTGGATTATCATAAAATATGCAGGAGGAAATGACTAACAGTAGGACCCACAAAGGGGAGGAGGGAAGAAGTCCAGGAGATCCTTTAGAATTGTTTATAAATGTATTTATTTGGTTTTCAAATTAAAATTTTACAGTCACAAACATGCAACATAAAAACAAGATTCCAAGGAATCTCCCGGACTTCCCTCCTCCTCTTTGTGGGTTCTGTTATTGAACATTTCCCCCTCCATCTTTTATAATAGTCCAAATGGTCTTTAGAGCCTTGTTTCTATGTTGCATGTTGGATATGTGACTGTAAATTTTTAATCTGAAAAACCAAATAAATAAATTCATTTAAAATAAATAAATAAATCAAGTATTTTGACTCCAGTTGCTGGAAATGGCAGGAGGGGAGAGAGCTGCTCTTGTGCCCGAATCCCGCTTGCGAGTTTCCCTTTGGGGCCCCTGCGAGAACAAGAGGCTGGACCAGATGGGCCCCCTTTGGCCTGATCCAGCTGTTCAGAAGCTCCCTTGCCCTCCCCTCAGGCTCTGCAGCAACCAGAAACACCACAGGGCCCTGGAGGAAAGCCAAGTGCGCCGAGAGAAGCTGCGCATGAAGCCCAGGGCTGCAGCCTCAGAAGCACAGGTGGGTCTCACCTGAGCCCCTAGACCGGGGGGGGGGGAGGGAGGCACCCAGAAACAGCTGAGGAAACATCTGATTGTGTTGCTCAAGTGCACAAGGAGCAGCAAGGTGGGCATGTCACTCTCCAGGAAGACAAGGACCCTGTCACTGTCACAGAGGCAAGGTTAAGAGGCTGGAGTTGGGGGGGGAGGGAGGGAGGGAGGGAGGGAGGGAGGGAGGGAGGGAGGCATCTGGACTGTGGCATCAGCAAACTTCCCGGCTGACCATCAAGAGTGATGCTCAACTCTGTCTGTTTTTATCTGTTTGCAATTTATCTGTAAATATTCAATATTCAGTAAACAGATAAAAACATTAGCAGGATTACTGCAACAACCTGCAGTTTTATAAGAGTGTATATTTATGGAAAATAATTAAAGGGGCAAGCTAAATGAATTTGGATCTGCAGAAGATATTAAATAAATTTAAGGAACAGCAGAAAGAGAGGGGAGTCAAATTTTGGAATTTTAAATGGACTGTAAAACTAATGAAATGTATAAATTTGAAAAGTGCATATATTGAAAGGATTGATGCTCCGCTCCGAGGGGCCCCTCGCTCAGAGGAGGAAGGAGGAGACTCGCTCACCTTGAGCAGCTGGTCTTCCCATTCCTTCTGGGACAGAGAAGCCTTCGTATTTGCTGGAAGACAGAGGAGAGGGGATTTGCACAAGGATTCCTGCTCTGCATCACGATGCCCGAGGACCCACCAAGCTCAGTACTCTGTCCCCTCCTGGCTGGGACTGGCTTCTCTTCACATCCAAGGGGGAGTTTTCCTCCACACCCCACCCCCAAAGCTATGCAGTTCAGGCTCCTGACACAGAAATGACAGACCCAACACCTGCCATATTTGAACAACTGGCGCACCCCCAATAGAGCGGCTGTTTCTGCTTCTACTGCCACAGATTCCCTGGAAGGATCCTGTGGACACAGTAGCCTCAGGGGTCTGCTCTGCATTTGGGGCCAGGCTCGTAGCTCCCATTCTGTGTGGAGGTGCCCCCCCCCCCCGGTCAAAAAGGGGGCAGCAGAAGAGTCAAGGGTTCCCGAGAGAGGTGCTCTGCGGCAGCCTCCACACCTTTACCTTCCAGGTGTTCCACCAACATGGGGATCTGCTTGCCCCACAGCGGCCCCAGAGCCTTGTGGACGCTGAGTTGGAGCACGTTCAGGAGGCGAAGGACGGCGGCAGCACGGCCCTCCCCCACGTAAGGCTGGGAAGACACGACCTGGGAGGGAGAAGAGCAAGGGGGGGTTGCAAGGCGGCCTTCCTGGAGCCACACGCCAGAGCCACAGACAGAAAGCCCTTCCAAGTTGGGGAGGGGGGGGGCTTCCAAGCACAGCCTTTGGCTGAGAGAAGCACCCTGGCTCTCCCTGGGGCAAGAGCGGGAGACAGCAAAGGACCACCTCTCAGGAATGCTTCAGCTGTGATTCCAGCATGGCAGGAGTTTGGACTAGACCTAGGAGTCGAAATCAGGGCGTGGCAACCTAAGGCCCATGGGCCACAAGGGGTCGTTCAACCGGTGCATGATCTGCCCCCAAACCATACGCCCGTTCAGCGAGACCCCATGCGCTGTGCTAAACTGGCCCGACGCAGCATGGGGACTCGCTTGTGCGGCATCACAAACTGCATCTGCGCGGATGCAAATGCCGAAAATCACTGCCGTGCGTGCACACACACATGCGCACACACATGCACACAATCTGGCCCACAGAGGAATTTCTGCTGGAGTGAACCGGCCCAGGCAAGGTAAACTGTGGGAGTGCAAATATCCAGAGTGTGGGGATCAGGTGGGATTGCTATGAGGAATTATGAAATATGGAGCAAGCCATTGTGTCCACCATGAAAGCATTGCATTGACTGGGTTTGATTCATTGACAATAATTTCTGATCGAATCCCCCAGGCCTCTCCACCTCTGCCATTTGCTTTCTCTACACCTGACAGGCATGTATAAGCATTGTGGAACACAGGCCAGTTGCTTCATCAGGCATCCTCAGTACATAAAGATGATAGGTAGCTTCGATGTAGTTTAATCTTTAGATAGATCTTAAGGGCCAGGAAGAGAGTTCACAAGGAGATGGCAAATACTACCCATCCTGTTTATTCCTGTTTATGACCTCCGGGGTTTTGCTGAATGCATTCCTCCTTTTATTCCCATTTTATTTACTCTGGACTACTATGCATGCTCAGGTAGGAAATAGCGCTCTTCTCCCTGCCGTCCGCCTTCAGACCAGGTCCGGGGACAGCGGGAAGACGCGCTGCGCCTCCCAGCTGTCCCCGGAGCTTGTGGTTTTTTTTTGGGGGGGGAAATGAATAAAAAAAATTATTCCCCCCCCAGCCGCGGCTGCCGCCCCAAGCCTTTCGCACACCTGCCCGAAGCACGGGGCACCCTCCGGAGGGCTCCCTGTGCTTTGGGCGGTAGGCTGCCGCCCCAAGCCTCGCGCGCCCGGCAGTACCTCCCACCGGGCGCACAAGGCTTGCGGACACTCGCCGGGGCTGCAGGCTGCTGCCCGCAAACCTTGTGAACCCATGGGAACTCCCGCCGAGCTTGCAAGGCTTGCGGATAGTTTCCTGAAGCCTGGAGAGCAAGAGGGGTTGGTGCGCACCGATGCCTCTCGCTCTCCAGGCTTCAGCGAAAGCCTGCATTCGCCCCATAGGACGCACACACATTTCCCCTTCATTTTTGGAGGGGGAAAAGTGCGTCCTGTGGGGCGAAAAATACGGTAATTAACAGAATTTCTTCTGATCTGACTATGTCCCACATGGGGTTTTTGAAATGCTCAGAGGAAATCTGATTGGTTCTTACAAACACTGTGTAAAAAATTATTTTGTGCATAAAACGACCTGGGCCGAGGGGTGGAGAGGAATTATTATACGCACTCTTCCCAGAGTCTTGCTGGTCAAGCCTTGTGTATATTTTATTAATCAGAGTCCAATCTTTCCTTGCATTGGGAACGCTACAGTAAACCTTGCCGACCCCTGGTTTAAATCCTGTTTTCACTAGAGATCCGGGCAACTGCAACAACAGAGGACCCGGCCTGTGGAACGAACAGCTTCTGGATTGAGGATGGCACAAGGTAATAATTTATGGGTGTCCCTGTGGGTGTCTGGCTGGCCACTGAGAGAGCAGGACGGTGAGAGGGATGGGCCCCCCTGGGCCTGATCCCGCAGGGATGCTCTTGGGCTTGCTGCAGGAAGCTGGGAGCCACCAACCTTTCCTAGGCCAATTGTGAGCCCCCAGGCAGCTCGGGAGCCCCAGTGAGGCAGGTTCTGCTCTAGGAGGAGAAACTGCCTGCAGAGAAGACTTGCGCCACGCGCCTAAGTGGAGGGCGGTTGGGCCCAGGGAGAGAGCGCCTGGACTGGGGAGGGGAGAGCCGTTCTCCAGGGCATGGGGGCATCTTTGCTGGGGTTGCCAACGCACCACCCGGTGTGGCTCCACAGGCGTTCTCACCCGTGGATCAGACTGGCTCCTCACACTTACCAGAAGCCTTGCCAGGAGAGCATGAGGGGTCGGGAGCGTTGCTGCAAATAAAGAGGGAAATAAACGGTAAGGCAAGACCTCCTGCCCAGTGACTGTGGGAGAACGTAGGCATGGGGGGCAGCAACAGCATCTGCATTTGGAGCCCAATAGCCCTGCAAGGGGCAGAGGAGCCTCGAGCAAAACCCCAAGGTCTCCGCCAGGCTCCTTGCAGGGAAGAGTTCGGGTCCCGGGGCCTGGCCTGCACAGAAGCTTCAGAAATCAGAGCCGGTCTGTGCAGGACTCAAGCCCCCGCCCCCATTAGGCCCTCTGCAGCCCCACCCTCAGAAAGGTAGTTTGCAGAAGAACAGCATTTACAACAGTTGCCCGAATCAGGCGGCGTCTGCCTTCCGCTTGCACAAGCTGACTTCATGAAAGCGGAGATTTCAGCAAAGAGCCAGCGCTCCCGGGAAGGGTGCACCCAGCCGGCCTCGGAGCAGCGGGATACGAACCCCCAGCTTCGTAGAGGAGCTGGAAGTCGGGCTCATCCTTCTCTTGCCTCTGCGCAGCCAGGAAGATGAGGCTCTTGCAGAGCGGGGTCAGGGCGTTGCTCAAGTGGATGGGGATCACAAACTCCAGGAGGTACGGCCAGAGGACCTGCAAGGGGAAAGGGAGAAGCAGGCCATGGCGAGGCAGAGCAGCAGGTGCTCCCTGGAGCAGGCAGGCAAAGCCAGGTGATGCAGGAGGAGGCTCCCCACCTTCCCAGCACAGCCACTGCAGACTGATGAGCACATGCCTCAAAATCTGGCCTAGCCAGAGCATTCCCAGCAAGGCAGAAGCCGCTGGCGCAGCGTCCGGGGGCCCAGAGCAAGATCCACACGCAGCTCAGCGCCTGCCGCTCTTCCCAGGCTCCAAACTGCCTTGGAAGCTCTCTGCGCTCCCTTTGGAGCAGCCCACCAGGAGCCAAGGGGAGGCCCGCAATTCCCTGGGACACTTTCCAGGTCAGGCAACAGACTGTACCACACACGCCGTAGGAAGCGCAGGTTGGTCATAGCTGCCCCGTGCGAGAGCCCAGGATGGGACGGCCATTCTGCAGCTGGTTTTAAAGAGGCCTCTGCGTGATCGGCCTTTGCTAGATGTTTGACACCACTTGGTGGAGCCCGGCAGGTGGAGCCTTGATCTGCAACGCGGGAAGCAGCCACGTCAGGCCCTCCCCTTAGGGAGACTCACGTCGGCCATCCTGTCGACTGTGGTGCTGATGAGGAAAAGCGTGTTCACGCTGATGTCCCGGACGTGGCCATCTGTCAAGTCCTCCGTTTCCAGGGAATGTCTCCGCGGGAGCTGGGGGGGCTGGGCAGAATCAAAGTTACATAGGTAGGGAACCCAAGCCCAACACCCAAAAAACCCCACTTCGCTTCTCACAAGGCCTTTGCAAAGTGAAGCCACCGTGGACACGAGAATGGCAGGTGGGTCCCACAAACCCTCGCTGAGACCCTCGACACCCCATCAACCCATGTGGGGAGATTGGGGACCCACCCTGAGGACTGTGTGGGCCTGGAATTCCCAGGGTCAAGGGAACTGAACCAGAAAAACTGGCCATTGCCTTGGACCCAGAGGAGATGCCTATAAATGGCTCCCAAGGGTCAGCTCCCCTGTCTTGAGTTGGGGAGAGGCCTGGCCTTGAGGCTGCCTGCCTGGGCCCTGCTGCTCCTCTGCAAGAGCCTCACCTGGTCCGTGGGGAGGGCACACTGCCGGACGAGGAACTCGATCAGGGCTTCTCCGCCTGGCTGCTCCAGGTACCCATGGTGGGCCATGGCGCTGATCAGTTGCACCACGGCCCGCTTCACCTGCGGGAAAATCACCCGGGGAGTTGCCAGCTGGGTGGGCTGCCCTTGGGACCCTCCCCCTCCTCTTGCCCCCCCCCAAGACTTCAAGGGAGGGGGCTGCAAAGGACTGCCCTGCACACAGGTCTCCAGAGGAGAGTGTAGTGATCAGATGGGATTGCTATGAAGAATTATGAAATATGCATCAAGCCATTGTGTCAGCAATGAAAGCATTGCGTTGACTGGGTTTGATTCATTGACAATAATTTCTGATCAAATCCCACAAGCCTCTCCATCTATGCCATTTTTCCTCTACTGCCCATTTCTCTCTGTCTGACAGGCATGTATAAGCATTCTGAAACACAGGCCAGTTGCTTCACCAGGCATCCTCAGTACATAAAGGTTACTTTGATGTAGTTTGTTAATCTTTAGATAGATCTTAAGGGCCAGGAATACTACCCATCCTTCCTCTCATGTCTACTGCTTGTTTATGACCTCCGGAGTTTCCTAAAAGCATTTCTCCTTGCTCCCTATTTTATTTACTCTGGACTACTATGCATGCTCAAATTAGCTCTTTGTAATTTTAACTTTGTCCCCAGGTGGGTTTTTTTGAAATGCTCAGAGGAAATCTGATTGGTTCTAACGAACACCGTGTAAAAAGTTCTTTTGTGAATAAAACGACCTGGGCCAGAGGGTGGAGAGGAATTATTATGTGCACTCCTCCCAGAGTCTTGCTGGTCAGGCCTCTGTGTGTATTTTATTAATCAGAGTCCAATCCTTCCTTGCTTTGGGAATGCTACAGAGAGCGGGGCTCTTGCTGCCCTGGGAGTGCTCCCCCAGCACCATGGAAAGGCCTTTCAAAACATCAGGTTGCACAATTCCGGCCTCCCTGGCCTGACTTTAACTGCAAACTTTCAGGGCAGCTGCCCTGAGTGGGATGATGAATTTCCTACATGAAAAACAGGTCTAGGCAGCAGCTCCAGGCCCCCTGCCCAGAAAGGGAGCCATGTTCAGCCCTGGTATGGATGAGGGGCTTGGCCTGGCCATGTCCTCTGCAAGATCCAGACTGTCACCAGGGGCAGCAGCTGCCCTGGGCTGGGCAAACTCCTGCTCCACAGGGCGCCTTAGGCAGGAGGAGCAACTTCCCCCCCCCCATCTCTAAGTGGAAACCACAAGCTGGGCACAGGGGGCGCCACTGTCCCCTCTGGCCCTCCGGCATGAAGGACAACCCAGAGGAATCTTGCAGAGCAGAGAGGGCTTGAGGGAGGCATATAAATGCTTGCAAGAAGCTTCTGGTGTGCACTGAGCCCGGCTGGAAGTTAGCAGAGCAGGCCTGGAGGGGAGGAGAGCTGCCTCTTTCTGCCCCTCCACTCACCTTATTGCTGTTGTCCTGCAAGGGCAGCTTCATGGAAGAAAGGATGAAGGGCTTCTTAATCTCCATCTGAGAGGCTGGGCAGAGGAAGGACAAGCAGAAAGGGCCGTTCAGCCGGCCAAAGCTCCATGCAGGTGCAAGGCAGCCCTGCACCACCGCCACCCCAGCCCCACATCCTGCCCTCCATGCTCCTTCGACCAAGGAGCACAGCGTGGGACCCCCAACTGCCCCCCAACCCGGAGCTCTGAAGACTGCCACCCATGGAGGAAAGGAGTGTGGCCGAGGCTACAGAGGCTATTTGGGCAGTGCTGGCCGGCAGCCGGGCAACGCAGCGCTTCTCATGAGGAGACACCCAGCTGCTTCTCTGTCCCGGCATCAGAGCAGGCTGTCCTAGCAAGAGCCCAGGAGCCTGGCTGAACCGAGGGGAGGGATAATCTGCTTCTGCTGCAGATGCCCCCACAACACCCTCCCTTTGCAGTCCTGGCTTGCTCATTCTGAATGGGCCCTGCCTGCTGCGCAGCCCCCAAGCCTGCCTCTGGCGGGACCTCGCACCCTTCTCTTTCAAAAAGGGACCAGGAAAGACTGCTGCAGAGTTGCACTTCGTGGCCCAGACCTTTTCAGGCAAGCCAGCAGAACGACCCCAAAGAGTCACAGCAAGGAGGACAAACAGGGTCTAGGCCTGGGGTTCCCCCCACAGGGGGGGCAATTTGATGCTTAAGGAGGGCAGTTTGAGAATGAGTTATTAACAGTGAATGGCCCTTTAGGCTTCCTCCATGTGAACAGGAGTTCACTTTTTGAATAAGAAGAATTATATGTCACGGGGGAAGGGGGGGTCAGGATTTTAGAGATGCTTAGGTGGGACATGGCCAAAAAAAGGTTGGGACTCAAAGAAGGTGAGAGGCAGCCAACTCAAAGCTCACCCATCCTTGCCCAAACCGGACGCAGGATGAGCCACACAGCAACCACGGGGACCCAAGTGCAGCAGTGTAAACGGCCGCAGGGGGGCTGGGGCCAAGTCCCTGGCCTGGGAGCTTGGAGGCCCCCAAGGACTGGGCGGGGGCGCTCAGCTTGCAAGGGCCCCTGAAGAAGTGCAGGGGGCATCTGGCCACAGCTGCTGCCCCTCTGGGGAGCCTGGGAAAGGCAGCCCCCTCCCCTGCGTCACTCACAGGCACTGTTGATGATCTGGCGCAGGATGGTGAGGGTTCCCACTCGCGTCCGCTCATTGCCCGACTCCAACTTTGGAAGCAGAAATCCCAGCAAGCGGTCCGGGAAGGAAGAGGCTGCAAGAGGGAAAAGTTGAGACCAGGATCATCACCGTATGTGAGGAAGAGGAGTGTCCTCAGTCCTGGATTGGTGACCATTTCTTAAGCTGGGCTCCGGGCTGGATAAACTATGATTAAGGAGGAGGCTTGCGTTTTCTTGCCGAGTTATTTCCCCGTTTAACTGTATGCTAGTTTGTTGTTTAAATGCATCTCTTTGTGCTGAAGGGGGGTGATGATAAAATAACCTGTAGTCCTATCTTAAAGGGGCAGGTGGTTGAGGCGGCCTTGATGAGGCCAGAAGGTGTCCTTAATGGTTTTATAGCAGGTCATTTGCTGAGCCGTGTTTCCTTTGGGTGAGTGTCCCACGTTGCAAACTCTTTTGGGGTCTAGTTTTGATTTGGAGTTTAAACTGTAAAATGTGAAATATAAAGTGCTTCTAATTTGTTGTAAAATCAGGCAATTGCATTTCATCCAGCAGAGCTTTGCTGCTACTGAAGGCAAATGAGCATGATGGTCACAAATCCAATACATTCAGGATTGGCACAGTCCATAAGAAATCCTGTTGCAGCAGACTTCACTTAAACTTGCAGTAACTTTTAATAAGTCTAAAACCTCAACACCAAGCCTAATACTGTGCTGACTCAGCCACTGCCAGATGTGGCCGGACAACCAGGGCAGCCTTCCAGGTGGACACACAAAGGGCTCCAACCCAGAATCTGGAGTCACAGGGCAGCCTCCTCAGCCTTAGGCCAGGCCAATCCCTGCACCAATCCAGGAACCAGGGGGGTCCTGTGCAGCAATGCGGGAGCCAAAATGGACACATGTCACAAAACCATTTGACGACCAGGTCAGGCAGCGGGAGAGAAGGGCTTAAGGATTTGTTGGTTGAATGTTATAATCTGCCATTCAAGCCAAAATGAAAAAAAGATTTCATGGCAGTATATAAAGAAATGCAAACTATGTTGTAACATAGACAATATAACTAAGAGGAATAAAAGCATTCCACCAACTAAAGATACCATAATTCAAAAAGCCTGGGCAAATGAGGTCTTAATTGACACTGAAGTTTGCAGTGTCAGTGCCAGAGGCTCTTGCTTGTGTGGCGTTCCACTCCCTCAAGGAGCCTCCACAGAAAAGGGCCTTCCCTGCTGCACTGAGAAATGTGCTCCATCTGCTTCAACATGTTGTGGCTCTTTTCTGAACCTTTTCCATCTGGGAACTTGAAGACCCCTCAGCTCAAAACACTGAAGCAGAAATCCCCCAGCGCCCCCTTCTGAAAGGAGAGGAGCCAGAGTTTTGCTCCAGAGCTGATCCCACAAAACACCACGACCAAAAGCCAACGCGAGAGCCAAGAGAATCCACATGGGCCCCCTCCTCCCCTGTCGGGACACGGGTTATCCATCAAAGCTGCTCTTGGGCCAAACCCTGGCTCAAAAGCTTAACTGAAACAAGACCCCATTCCATCCCACAGTGCCTGGAGACAGGCTGCCCCCAGACACTTCAAGCACCTCGTCCCAAAAGGGGGGGGGGATTGGAAAATGGGAGATGGTTGTTCTAATCTTTTGGGTTCAGTCAGGGTTTTTTTTTAGATACAATGGTCTCACGACCGCCTCCTTCAACTGTACTGATGTGCTGGGACTGCAGCAAGGCCCTCTGTGCTTTGTAAAAAGAGATAACGACAGGGCTCTAAGGAAATACAGGCTTGCCAGAAGATTACTCAAGAGATGTAGGGAGGTAGAGAGAGAAAGAGGAAGAGCTCTTGCACAACGGAAGTGCGAACTGGAGGGTGAAAAGAAAAGAAGCCGCACTTCGACAACGGACAAACGTTGCCAGACGTCCGTGTCCCTGCCAGAAACAGCTCCTTGAAGAGCGATGGCTAGAGAGCCCTGTGATTTATGGCACTGCAGGAACCCCAAAGTGGGAAGGGGGCAAAACACAGCAGGGCCAGAGGCGGGTGGCACAGCAGCAGGGCAGCCAACCTTTGCAACCCTGAGTGCCAAAAAGGAAGTTCTGAATTTCATTCCAAGTCACACGCACATGGGCTCCTATTGCTCAACATGCCACCCCCCACACCCAGAACTTTCAACTCTGCACTGTCGCCAGGAACTGCAGAACCTGCAGCGGGTAATGCCCTCCTGCTCAAGGACTTGTGACGCAGGACACCCAGCCCTACATTTTTGCCCTGGAGGACAGACTCATCAGGTGCAACACACAGCAGGTGCCCAGAAGGCACAGCTGGAAGGGGCAGACCATTCTCCCAGGGCAGACCATTCTCCCAGGGCCACAAGCCCCCAAGCAGGCAGCGGCTGTGCAAGCTCTGCACGTTGGAGAACAGGAAGGAAAAATCTCCTCCATAACTGGAAGAGCAGAAGTCTGCTCCTCTCCAAGATTAGCAAAATTAGAAGCGGGACTTTGACTTGCAACGGATGGAGGGCTTGCAAAAAGCAACACAAGGTCCTGGAGTCCCACCCTCAGTGCCCTGAAAGCCCTGCCCACCCCCCTCTCCCTCCAAACATTTCACCACGCTCTGCCCAGGTCAGCTTCGCAGCCTTGAGGACTAGTAAGCAGGTTGCTTCTTTTTTTAAAAAAAAAAAAGATTATCAGGAAACTCAGCTCCACAATCAGCAGCAGCCACAGCCAACTCACAGTGGTTATCCAGAGAGAGAGAGAGAGATCTCCCTGGCCTCTTACCAAGCACCGTGAAGCAGCGAAGGACCTCATTGTGATTCTTCAGTTGGACTGGCGTGGAGGAGTCCAGAGGGGAGCAGATCTGCTCGAGGGAGGAGGAGAAAAGGCCAGTGAGGCAGGAACAGGGGAGCAGCCATTTTACTACATTTATTGTAGGGGGTGCAGATATCCAGAGTGTGGGGGTCGGGTGGGATTACTATGAGGAATTATAAAATATGCATCAAGCCATTGTGTCTGTTATGAAGGCATGGCCTTGACTGGGCCTTAAGGTCCATCTAAAGATTAAACTACATTAATTTCTGATCAAATCCCACAAGCCTCTGCATCTCTGGCCATTTTCTCTACTGTTCATTCATCAGGCATCCTGGGTCATCAAGATGATAGTTAGCGTTGATGTAGTTTAATCTTTAGATAGATCTTAAGGGCCAGGAAGGAAATGGCAAATACTGCCACCCTGCCTCTCCTGTTTATGACCTGAGGGTTTCCTAAAAGCATTGCTTCCTATTTTATTTACTCTGGACTACTATGCATGCTCAGAGTAGTCTTTGTAGTTAAAAGAATTTCTTCTGATCGGACTTTGTCCCACGTGGGGTTTTTTGAAATGCTCAGAGGAAATCTGATTGGGTCTTACAAACACTGTGTAAAAAGTTCTTTTGTGAATAAAACAACCTGGGCCGAGGGGTGGAGAGGAATTGGCACTCCTCTCAGAGTCTTGCTGGTCAAGCCTAGTGTGCATTCTATTAATCAGAATCTAATCCTTCCTTTGCTTTGGGAACGCCTCAATTTAATATCATTATTATTGTTGTTGTTGTTCTCCAGCAGCAGCAGCAAGCCAGTGCACCAGTGGTCCAAAGCGCTTGGAGGGCCCCTGCCTAGGCTGGAGAGGCAGAGTTTAAAGGGTCGTCTCCCCCCCCCAGCCCCCTTTCCCCACCTGGAGCTGCAGGGCGTTGAGCAGGGCTTCCAGCTGCGTGTCCAGCGTGCGGCTGCCGATGTTGACTGCTGCCTCGAGGATCTGGCACAAGCTCTGCTCAGAGGACATAGGGCAGGAGAGACACAGCGCAGCCCCAGGTTAGCAGCCCCACCCTCTGGGGAAGCAGCAGGGGAGAAGGGCCCTTTCCCAGCCCCACACCCAGGTGAGGCCCCCCCCCCACCTGCAGACCAAGGGGAGAGTGGCTCCTTCTCCGCATCCTGTCTTGGCAGGACTCCCCAGCCCGCAAACCAGACAGGACGCTTGGCAGCTTGGCCTCTGTCTCTCGAAGTCTTGGTGGTGCTCAGGGAAGGCAAGGGCTGAAGCCTAAAGGACTGGCGAGCTTTGGCAGCAAAGCCCAAGGACAGAGGCCCGCAAACCCCCGTCCTCTCTCCCCGGCACCCTTCTCCATGCCTACCTTGGACACATAGTAGGCCTCTGCTGGCTTCCTGTAGAGGGTCAGGATCCCTGGGATGAGGCGAGGGAGCTGCTCCTCCAGCTTCTCACTGGGCAGCAGGTGACTCATGGGGCCAAGTGCCTCCACGACAGCCAGTCGAAGCTGCAAAGAGGGACAGGGGGGTCACGGGCCTTTTAAAAAAATTATTTAATTTTTATTGCATTTTCAATTTTATCATAATCACAGTTTCCATACATAATTCAATAAATTCAAACACCACTCCATCTGAGCACGGACCTCCTCCCGCCCCTCTCTCTGACTTCCGTACATATTTACTTTGTTCTTAGCTTTCCATAACCACCTTTTTACCTTCTCTCTTATTTTTTTATTTCCCCTCATTAAATGTAAATCAGTTTCTTATATTCCCATTACAACACATTTCAATTAAAAGCCACAAACGTTTTCAGGTGTTCACAATGTTCTTTCATATATAAAATAAGGGCCACTGGCCTTCTAAGAGCCCGCCAAGAGCCGCCTGTCCTGGCCAGGGAGCCCTTTGAACCCGGCTCTGCTGCTGCTGCTGCAGCAAGGAAGGTTGGGGATGCAGACCTCAGTCGGCCTCCGCCATCAACACAGGGCAGAAGGGAGTGGACTCCATACTGGAAATGGGCATCGTGGGAGATGGGGACTGGGACCCCCCTGAGAACACGGACTCAACTCCCTTTTTAAATGGTGCCTTCAAAGCCAGCTGCTGGGCCCTCACAGGAGTCATGGCATTGCTCCCAAACAAGCCATTCCAGCAAAGAGAACCAGGTTTAGTTGAGATCTTGATAATGTCCTTCTTTTTTTTTTACTGCCTCATATACAATTAAAGAAAAATTGTAAAGATGTTCTATAAGTGGTACTTAACGCCAGCTAAGTTGGCAAAGATATACAAATTAAAATCCAACCTCTGTTGGAGATGTGGTGGAGAAATAGGAACAACAGTACATATGTGGTGGAGGTGTGAGGAAATTAAGAAATTTTGGATAGTAGTACACGAAGAACTAAAGAAGATGTTGAAAATATCAGTAACAAAGAAACCAGAGACATATCTCCTTGGATTGATAGAATTTTTCTATATGCAAGTACAGCGGCTAGAATAGAGATTGCTGCTAGGTGGAAGTCACAAACTATACCCACAAACGAGGAATGGATTTGTAAGCTTAATTAATATTTAATTTTGGCAAAATTAACCTCTATAATAAGAAATCAGTCGAATCAAAAATTTTAAAAGTAGTGAAAATGTTTTGATGAATATATAGCAAAATATCGCTCAAAAAATGATACGCTAATATGCCTAGATTAAAATGTTAAGTACTGGATATAAGAAAAACTAGTAAGGAAATATAATAAGAATATATAGATGATTTGAGAAGAATGTAGAACACAAAGATTATTGTAAATTGTACAATGTGGAGGAAATTGAGTGGGGGCGGAGGGAAGTGGGAGGAAGGAGAAAAGAATAATATGACGGATTGAGGAAATAGAAACGTAAATGTATGGGGGGATGGGGAGGAAATGGTGTTGGCTTTGGTACATCTGTATTGTAATGTACTATGTGAAAACCAATAAAAAAGAAAAAAGAAAAAAAGATCCTGATAATTTCAAAAGCTCTCCCTTCCCATGCCCTCTTCCTCCCAGTCCACAGTCCCTGGCGGCTCTTCCAGGCCCCATTGAAGGACTTCCTCCTTCTGCCCAAATGGCTCCACCTCCTGCCATGGCTGCCATCTTGCTTGCTCCGTAACCTGCACGCTAAAGGGGCTGCATCACACCCTGGAAGGGTGATTTACTCTGCAGGACATACAGAGCAAGGCGCGGGCGGCGCAAGGGAGAGACTGGGAGCCAGCTGGCGTCAGCCGCCTCCAGCGTCATCTATGAAAAGGGGGGTCTAGAAATAAAGGCGACCGGCCCTCGTGGATAGAGGAGTCACAGGGCCAAAAAGGAGAGCCCAGCGGCAGAGATTTGTCCGAAGCAGCAGGCAGGGGGGGGGGGAGAAGGCTCTCCTCTCCCCAGGGACCCCGACCCCCAGCTCAGCATCTCGCCCCACCTTTGTTTCCCGGGTCTGCAGCCAGTTGTTGAAAAGGACTTCGTAAGCACTGAAGATGTCGTTGGAGAAGGTGTCTCGCCTCACCGTCGGGTCCGGCGCCTGGTCCAGATTCGCCATGTACTCCTGGATGCTCTCGCTGAAGTTCTGCAAAGCTACGGGACAGATTTCATGCCAGCTGTGGCTCCACACTGCCCCCCAAGTCGTCCCTCAGCACATCTGGACGGCTTTGAAACAGGAATTCACTTTTATCTTCCACAAATTGGTCTCCCGGCCATGAGATGCCTCCGGGATCAGAAGCAGCCGTCCCTGGGGCACCCAAGTGAGGGAAGGGGGTTGTGGAGCTCTTGTTCTGCTTGCGGGGTTCCCATAATGGCCCCTTGCCTGGGTCCTGGGGTGCACAGCCCACCCCCTCTTAGCTTGACCCAGCAAGCAGGCTCTTACGATGCTCCAAACTACCAGCTGCCCTTTAGTTTCCCTGAGGGACAGAGCACAGCAGCCTTATCAAGATCTAGCCCCCTTGCCTGCAAGTTCAACATGCACAGCGCCTGCCCCTGCAGGTCCCACCCTCAAGACTCTTTGTTCGAGGGGTGGGCCGGAGACCCTTCGCCCTCCTCTGGATCACCCAGACCAGAAAGAGCCCTTGCAACTAGTCGCCTTGTGTAGGATCTGTCTGATGTGAAGGCTGGCTCAGGATTCCTGGACTCAGCAGGAAGAAAAGCTTCTCCAGAAATTGTCCTGAGCACAGCCTCCCCACCCAACGTATTCTACAGAGGTTTGGGGCTTCTCTGCACCTTCCCTTTCCTCAACTCTTTCCAGGCACAGCCTGCACTTCAAAGCTCCGTGTTCGGGCACCTTTTGGGGGGCTCTGAAGATTTCCCTGCAGAAGCCTGCTCTTTAAAGCTCAATTGGAACAAATGGCAATCTGTGAAAAATCTAATGTTTGCTCCTATTGAGCACCAAAGAGCAGGTTTTCACAGGGAAAGCTCTGGGGCAAAAAAAGATCTATGCTCAGACACAGCACTTTGGAATGTGGACCCATGCCTAGAAAGAGCAGGGCAAAAGGTGTGGATAAGCTCCAAGATGGGTTTCTTAAAAAGTTTTAACACAAAATCAAACATACAAGATGTACATGTAAAGGAGATCAGTGAGAATTAATACCACAATAAACAGGCTAAGCACTCAAAGCTGGAAATCTGATTCTTAAGAAGCCAGTCATGGGTATGGTTAATGGGTGCAAATGCTCTTGTCATGATGCATTCAAGCAGGGGCCGGCAACCTAAGGCCCAGGGGCCGGAAGCGGTCCAAAGAGACTGTTTAAGTGGCCCAAGAGCCATCTCCGAACTGAGCTGCGAGTCCCCACATGCTACACTAAACTGGCGCAGCACACCGCAGAGACTGTCTTCCACGACTCCAGAAATTGCTCCTGCGCATGCCCAGACACCAAAACTTGCTTCTGCACCAGCACAATTTCCGGCATCTGGGCATGTGCAGCAGTGATTTCTGGAGTCACGCTGCGCCGGCCCAGCCCACAGAGGATCTCTGCGGGAGCGATCCGGCCCCTGCCCAGTAAGCCTTGCCAACCCCTGCATTCAAAGGTCAAAACATTAAGAGGGGGAGTGTTAAGAGGGGGAGAGTTAAGAGGGGGGAGTTTTCCCCAACTTCAATTAGTGATTTTAAAGAAGAGAGAGTCCAACCGTGTTTAGTAGTCAATGCAGTCCCACCAACACATTCTCTGGCAGTTTTGCACTATCAGAAGACAGAGAGACGCACAGGCAAGCGTGTTCTTGGGCAACAGCCATGGCTTTGGGATGAGCCCAACGTGGCCATCGCAGTCCAGAACATGAAGACCACCACTAATACAGCCGGGAAACTGGAGCCACAATGCCTTTCCTACCTGATGGTACACGGGGCCTATTTATCCCACTTCCTGTCCAAGAATCCTAAATGAAATAAAATTTGGCTCCTGGGCATTCAGTGACTTGACCCACAGCCCCCCAGGGACAAATGTAAGCCGTGCCCTGTTAATGTGGACACAGGCAAGAAATCTGCAAGAGAACGACCAGGAGCAGAGTTCGGTTTGCAGGAGACAGAGGCACAGAGCTTTCTGGGTTTGATGTCAACTTCCTCAGGCACGGACGGCCAGAGTGGCCCTATATTCATTGTTAGCAAGAAGCCTCACTGATTAACTTTAGGATGGTTGGGGACTGAGTGCCATTTAACGCCACAGCTAATGTGGGGCATTTAGCTGATGCCATTATTCTTAAGGATAAATGCTCTTCACGGATATACTTCAGCATATTCCGTTCTTTGGCCTGAGATTCCTTTCTGCCCAACCGCTGAGCACAGGCAGCCCTGCCTGCTCCCCTTCCACAAGGGCACCTATGAGCCACAGCTCCTGCCTGAGCCACCAGAGAGCAGGGGGGGAACCCTGGCTGCCTTACCGTAGCAGAAGACGGTCCTCATGTTGTCCTGCTTGGCCATCCCCAGCATGGGCAGCATGGTCCCCAGAATGGAGTTCAGGAACGGCACCATCCCAAACACTGGCAGGGAGGAGGAGAGGGAGGGAAGCTGGATGAAACCAAGTCCTTTGGGGAACTCGAACTCAGAGCGGCAGCCTGGATAACCTATGGGGAGCTGGTGGTGGTGCAGAGGTGGCTCCCACACACCTGGTCTTTGGACCCAGAGGACACCTGTGGTCTCCTAGCCACACCGTGGTTCCAGACCACCCATTCATGTCCTGGCCCCTCTCCTCTCCAGGGGGAGAGAACTGCTAGGGATTGGGGGGGGGCAGGGGAGAGAACCACTGACCGTTGGTCATGGAGAGGTTGGCGAATGTCTGCACAATGAAGTAATGGGGCATGATTCCAGGCTGGAACTTGGTCAGCACCTCCTCCATCACCTTGTTGATGAAGCGCCTGCCAAGCGCCACCAGGACATTGCTGGCCGCCTGCTGCCACTCAAAGATGATCTCCTGGAGCAAACGGGAAGAAGAGGCCTCAGCTGCAACATGGGCCTGCCCCCCTCATGCCCAGGAGGCCCATGGGGCAGGCAGGAGGACCAGGGAGCACCCACAGGCGGGTCTGTCGTGGCTCAAAGGCAGCCAGAGGTCATTCAATAATAATAACAATAATAATAATAATAATAATAAATTTTATTTATACCCCGCACTCCCCAGCCAGAGCCAGGCTCAGGGCAGCTAACACCAGTAAAATTTCAGTAAAAACATAATAGGAAAAAAACCCAATTTAAAATACATGTTAAAATGCAGCCTCATTTTAAAAGTAGCCCATAGATCAAAACCCTAAGGGGAGGGAAACATAAGGGTTAGACTGAGTCCAAACCAAAGGACTCATGGAAGAGCTCTGTCTTGCAGGCCCTGGGAAAAGATGTCAAGTCCCGCAGGGCCCTGGTCTCTTGGGACAGAGCGTTCCACCAAGTCGGGGCCAGTACTGAAAAGGCCTGGCCCTAGTTGAGACCAATCTAACCTCCTTGAGGCTCAGGACCTCCAAAGTGTTGTCATTAGCGGACCTTAAGGTCCTCCGTGGGACAGACCAAGAGCAAGAGGAGAAATCCCAGGTCCTCAGAAGGTGGTTGGTCTGTGTGCCCAGAGCAGCTTGCAGGCATTTCCGCAACCTGGGAAAGCCCCCTCCAGCCAGGCCCCCGAGCAAAGAAGCAGCGCTCCCCGTACCTTCGACTTGGTCATCTCGTTGGAGGCCAAGAAGATGACGATCTTGGCTGTGCTCTTGTCCAGCTGAGCCAGGCTGCTCCTCACCACCGCCTCCATGGCCCTCAGGATAATGATGCGGTGTGGGTAAGCCAGCTGGAAAGGGGGAAGGAGGAGACGGGGGTCAGGGGCTGCCCAGAACAGTCCTGCACTCCAGGCCAAAAATCCAAGGTCACTTGTGCATTCCCCCCCCCCCCCCGCAGTATGGGGCACAATCCACCAGGAGGCTGTTGAATGGTTTCTTTAACTATCAAGGTTCGTTATTGTTTCGCAAGATGTGAATTTCTTTAAAGGCCAGAGCAAATAACATGACCTAGTTTTACAGCTGTGAAGCAGTACAGCAGGTGCTGTTAAGTTGTGGTAATTAAGCTGTGTCAGCAATTGGGTCTAGTATATAAAGAGCAGCACCTGGCTCTCTCAGTACCCTGGGGGATGGGTCATGCTTATTGATATAAAGTAATTTAGTGTAAAAGGAGTTTTTGTTTTTAAAACCTAGCAAAAGTTATTTTGCATTTCTTGAATGTGTGCCCCCCCCCCCCAGCAAGCCTTCTGCAGCGCAACTACCAGTAATCTGCAAATAACCAACAGAGGTTCCCTGGCACCAGAATCCCAATTCTAAAGGTGAGTTTCCTAGCACTTAAAGCAGCAGCAAAAATAAAAATAAAAAGCCCAGATGTCTTCAATATTGGGTGGGGAAGGAGGAGAAGCTTTTGTTGACCTCAAAGCCTCCTGCTCTCTCTCCCCCTCAGCCCAAAGCGCATTCAGCCTCCCTCTCCTGCTTCCATGCGCCAAGAGGCTCTTCTCCATGCGCCACAGGCATCGCAGGGGCCCCATCCAACTTCACGATTCTGTGCCATTCGGCCAGAGCCAACCAAGCAGCCAGGCCTGCCCTGACTCACCTTGTCGTGCTGCCGCAGGTACTCCTCGCAGGCGTTCAAAATCTCCTCCGGCTCCGCTCCTCCCAGGTAGCACAGGGCGCTAAATATTTGCTCGTGGACCAGAGGGTCTTTATCTGTGGTGGCATCCATCAGGGTCATGGCCAGCCCTGAAGAAGAGACAGAAGGAAGCGAAGGCTGGAGAGGAGGGTCCACAAGCATTTCCATTACAGCATTCCCCCCCCCCCCCCCGTCATCCAGGGGTTGCGAAAGGCACCCTCCTCCGAGGTCAGTACTCCTGCCAAGCTCATTCCATGGGCCCTGCCTATGCCCACACCTCAAGGAGTCCGATTGGTGGTGCTATTGTGTTTACAGAGCCAGGAGCGACTATCTTGGCTCCTTCCTTCTTTCCTCTCAGGGATCAAAAGGCCTCTACACCACTGATGGAGCTCCCCAACCCTGGGCTTCCACCTGGATCTGTGTGCAAATATGGCTCTTGGTTAGCACAGCACCCCCAAACCCAACCCTCGTCTCTGGCACACAGCTCTCAGCTTTGGGAAGGCAACACCTGCCCCCTGGGATTCCTGCCTTGCTGGCAGAAGGGCCTTGGGATCTCCAGGCAGGATTAGGAAAAGGTTCCTGCTGGAGAGAGACGCTGCTGATTAGAGAGAGAGGAGAAGGGTTCAAGTTGTGGGTTATTGGAAAGAAAACAGCTTTGTCCCTTTATCACCTGGCCTTGCAGCCTAAAAGGCACCTTTGGGTTCAAGAGATCTCCTAACACCATGTATTGTTTTTAACATTCGATTGGGAGCCGCCCAGAGTGGCTGGGGAAACCCAGCCAGATGGGCGGGGTATAAATAATAAATTATATTTATATTTATATTATTATTATTATTATTATTTCCGCAAGCACCCTCCTCTCTTGCTGTGGGCAATGTTTTCCTGTTTATGCTTTATACTGCGGGGGCCATACTTATCTTCTTTGACAAACTGCCGAGCTGCTTGAGTCTCGGAGCCCCAAACTGCAGAATGAGGCCAAGAGCAAGGGGGAACGACCTTGGCCTGGTCTTGGGGCTGGAGGCTTCATTCCACCTTCCCAAGCAACACAGACCCGGCTACGCACCTGGGACCACACTGCTTGAGACGCCACCGTCCTAGCTAGGTGCTCTGTGCTAAGACTTAAGAGCACCCTAGAAAATATTCCATTCTTCCACCAGGCACTCGGAGCACCCAGAATTGGCCACAACCTCCTCTCGTCAGCCCTTGGGGTCCTCTCACCATCAGCCTCGCCAGCTCCCACCCAGCTCTTCTGCTGCCTGTGCGTCCGAGGAAGAAAGTACGCGAAGGGAAACCCAGAGCACGCACGGCTGGGCTCCTCTACTCTTAGAAGAGCCTGCCAGGGCTAGGCCAATGTCAAGGGGCCCTTTGGCTCCAGAGACAGACCACTCCGAAGCCACCCAAGAGGACGCAGAGAGCTCTCCACAAGCCTCCTTGGCCTCACAAGAGGACCATGACGACAGCAGCCCTCCAGGAGAGTCCCTGGGCAGTGAGGCGACTGCCAAGCCGCTTAGTATTCTCTGCACTGCCTCCTAATCAGCACACGGGGAACACGATGGGATGCTGGTAAGAGGAGCATTCCTGCTCCCTGGGAGAAAGATGAGAGGCCCTGGGTATTGGAGAGGACGGTGATGATTACCGTATTTTTTGCACCATAACACTCACTTTTTTCCTCCTAGAAAGTAAGGGGAAATGCCTGTGCGTGTTATGGAGGGAATGCCTACGGGTGGCATGCCTACGGATTTTCCTCCTTTAAAAAATATGTGCGTGTTATGGTCGGGTGCATGTTATAGAGCAAAAAATACGGTAATTTAATTCTCATTTCTATACCGTACAGATTTTAAAGAAAAAAGATCTCAGAGCAGTTTACCAGATATTAAAACATCAAATAAAAGAATCCAGACTAAACGGGGGCTGAGATGGTGCTGGTGTCTGCACTGGCAGAGCATGGCCAAATCCTGCATGGGGACGATGGGGCAAAGCGCCCCTTGAAGCCAACTGGCCCTTACAGCACAGGGGCAGGGAACCTTCGGTGGCTCTCTGGAGAGCCCTGGGCTCCAACCCCACCAGCCACAGCAAGAGTCAGGGATGATGGGAGTTGGGATCCTATTGTGGCTCTGTCATTGGCCTCTGAATAGGAATCAAATCAAGTGGAATGCGGCTGCACTTGTGGGCTGCCCCCTTGGAAGCATCTAGCGGGCCACTGTGAGACCCAGAAGGCTGGCCTAGAGGGACCTTTTGTCTGACCCACGGGGCTCCCGCTGCTCCCGGAGGGAGATGGCGTGCTGCACGGAAGGTGAAATTAGCTGCATGATTATTCATTGCTAAAGGTTGGAGGTGCTAAGCAGCTCAGCCAGGAGAGGAAGCCTCATGTGTGCTCTGCAGAGGCTGCACATCTTGGCTGCAGCGCAGGAAAGGCTGAACAAAGCAAACCCCTTTCGGAGCCACGTGGCAAACGTCCACGGCCACTTATCTCATGAGCCATGGCATACACGGAGGGGTCCGCCATGGAAGTCTGTCACAGAATGTGGCATCTCAGAAACCAAACTTCATTAAAAGGCTTTCCGTGACCATGAGGGTACCTTCCATCTTCTCACACAAATTTTGGCCACCTTTGGCCTAAATTGCCTTAAGACAGAACGCAGCAAAAACATGCAAAAATGTGGTACTTCCGTCCGTCTGATCATCCTACCAAAAGTCAAATCCACAGGCAAGGATGATCTGTCTGCCTCCACCCCCTGCGGGAGACATGGGTCCCTTTCAAAGGGCATTTTGACTCTCAAGTTGACCCAGAGGTGGTGCCCCGAGGGACTGCCTAACCCGGGCACGTTCGACAGCTGCTTTCAAGCCTCCAGCCGCCTTCCACAATGACCAGGAGGCCGAATCCTGCTTTCCTACCAGCTTCGCAACAGGAATATTGCTGCGTAGCAAAAGGTCTTCTGCATGAATCTGCCACGTTCTAGTCTATTCCTAAGTAGAAAATGCAAAGGCCGACGCCTGCTGCATGCGGAATAAGGGTTCCCTGACTTGCTGCCGGCTCTACAGCGATCTCAAAGCATATTTGCTCTGCATTAACGGGGAAGACAAGCGCACAGGCAGGCTGGCCAGACTGCATTATGAAATGCAAATTGTTCTGCTAGCTTGGTCAATTTATTTTCTATCATATTTTATTCACTCTCTCAGCTGCTGGATCCCTCTCCTCTACTGCTAAAAAGTACTAAAGGGGCAGAATGCTTTTTTTGGGGGGGGGTATTCTGCATCAGGAGCCCAGATGGACAGCATTCTGCAATGCATAAGCAAGAGAAATCTCATGCAGCTGTAAAATTTGCCTGTGTGTCTAAAGGGGGAGCAAGTCAGGAATCTCGCACCCCTGAGACGCCATCCTTGCAGGAGTCCCAAAGTTAATTAGCCGACTTATTGAAGCCATTAACTTCAGTGAGGCTACATTAAAAAGCTTCCCTTTGCAATCTCAAAAGAGTTGCGGGTGCAGGAAGAAAGCCAAGAATAATATGTAGCTGGTCAAGGCAATTTCCAATCTATGGGTCAGGGAGACATATCGGCCAGGAGAAGGGGTGTGTCAGGAGGTGCAGCCCTGGGCAACATAAACTCAGTCCAAACCCACCTGAACTGCCCCTTCAGAGATCCTCACCTATCAAACTTCCAGGCCTCTTTGCCTGGAAACTGATAGGCAAGAGTCACCTTGGCATATCAGATTCGTCCTGCAAACAGAGCTACAACCTGCTTTCTCCTCCCTCCTTCAACCTCCTTCTGGCTGCCTAGGAAACTGCCTTATACAGAGTGAGGCCATTGGTCCATCTGGCTCCATATTGTCCACACAGACTGGCAGCAGTGGCTCTGCAGGTTTCGGGCAGCGTTCTCCCCCCGCCCTACTTGGCAATGGGTGCAAGGAGGATGGTTAACAGTGATCTGCTGCCTTCTCCCCAGTCCAGGGGGCTTACACAGATACAACAGAAAAAGGTAGAATCACAGAGAAGACCATCACTAAAATGTAATTAAACATTAATAGATTAAAAAAAACCTAAAAGGATCAATTGAAAACACAACAATAAAAATATCACAACACCAGTCCTTTCCTCAAAAACAATCAGTTCCTGAAGGCCTGGGGGGATTTTTTTTAAAAGTCTTCACCTGCCGAGGGAAGGACAGCAAGGAGGGAGCCAGCCTGACTTCCCTCAGAAGGGAGTTCCATAGTTCTCTGGGGGCAGCCACGGAGAAGGCCGTATCCAGAGTGGCCTGTGAGGGAGAAGGGCCTCCCCCCAGAATCTGGGCAGGTTCGTAGGAAGGAATGCAGTCTTTCAGACCCCTCCCCGCCAGGCTGATGCTGTGCCACTGAGCCCTGGCGCTTAGCCTGGCATTGGGCTCAGGCTTCTCCTTCTGGCTCAGCAGGAGCCCCAGGAAGCCACTAGAAAAGAGTCTCCTTATGCACACTCTAAGACCGCTGTGGATAAGGACAGCGCTGTGGGTAAGTGTTAACAGCGCTGGCAAATCACTAGTCAAAATGCAACCAGAAACCCTTCACAGTTTCCACTTGGGGCACGAGAGAAACCTGACTCTGCTGTTAATGTATTTGGAAGGGTGGCTAGGAACCTAAAACTGGAAGCGGTTGCTTTTGCCCTGACCAAGTCTAGTTAGGCAAGAAAACCTTAAATTGGAGTTTGTGGGGGAGGCAGATGACTGCCCCATGCAATTTCACTAAGACCAAGACCAACGGCTGCAAGCTGAAGGCTTCAGTAACCTCTGAAGCCCCTAAAAGTGGTATTGGCTTTGGAAAAATTGCCCCCAAAGCCCCCGAGCCTTTTACCTGCACACAAATACACAGAGAGAGAGACACCAGTCCTGCCTTCCATGCTTCTGCCGTACTTACGTTTCACCCGTGACTCAGACATCCTCCTTGTCTTTGGGTTTCCAGCCCAGTGAACGGAGTCCCGCTGCCCAAAGTGTGAGGTTCCAGAAGACCCTATCTTGGTGCCGGAGGAGGAGGAGGACACGCTCCCAGGGCAAATGCCTCGCGTAGTCTGGGAGCAAAGGCTAAGAGTCACTGCTCAGCTCCAGAGCTGGAAGGGCCAGAGTTCATCGTCTGAGGCTCAAGGAAGGGTTGGGGTTGGGAAGCCCCCAGTGAGCCAATTCCCAGTTCCACAGAGACAACCAACAACCAGCAGAGGAGCTCTCTCTATGTCTCCAGATCTCTGGCCATTTCCAGACGACAGGTGACAATGGCAGTTGCCTCCAGCTCCCTCATCCTTTCCAAGCAAACGTCCGAGAAGAACAGGCCGGAGGGCACTGGGCTCTGGAGCCGCTTCCTTCTTTCTTGCCTGGCCTGTGAAAACGACAAAAGCTCTTAGGTCAGGGCTTCAGACATGCTGGAATCTCAGTGGGTTTCATTGAGGCAGGAGAAGCCGAAGTAACTTACGGGCCAAGCAAGCTCAAAGCAATTCAGCGGCATCAATATTGCTGGGAAAGATCAGAGGATTTGAAAGACGAGTGACACAGAGGCAGAGCCTTTCTGGACCAGGGTGTCCACTGAGGGGAGCATCCACAGCTAAAACCAGAAGTCAAAACACAATCCTGGCCCCCATCAGAGAGGCAACCAAACAAGCCACACAATTAGCATTATTTGGAACCTGAAGTCTCCAAAACAAAATAGAATTTCCCTTCCTCAGACACTTTGAATTCGCACAACACCCCTAGAAGAGGAGCGTCACGAGTAATAATAATAATAATAATAATAATAATAATTTATTATTTATACCCCGCCCATCTGGCTGGGCTTTCCCAGCCACTCTGGGCAGCTTCCAACAAAATATTAAAATACAGTAATGCATCAAACATTAAAAGCTTCCCTAAACAGGTAAGTAAACAGAGTAATGAGGAGATGCCCCTTCTCCCTTATCCAGGTTCAATCCCGCTATGAAAAAAGACACACGAGATGCTTTCAGCAGAAACTAAACATACAGGACCCAAATGGCAAGGAAGCAAACTCTCCCACTCGTCCACTACCTTCTCCGTCAAACAGACACGGCCAAGGCCCATTCAGCGCCTGCAGCCCGTCCATCAAAGTAGCCCAAGGCCCCTCTGGCATCATGCATGACACTGACAGACACTAGACAGACAATGAAGCCACAACAGATAGAATAGAAGGGAGTTGCATACAGATTGTGTAATTGTCAAGAATCCTCTTGACAATTAATAGCTAGTTGGTTTAAATTATTTGCCCTAACCTCCCTAGCTGATAGAACATAGGTGACAGAACATAGATAACAACTTTAGAAGTTGTAAAATTGGTGGCTTCACTCAGCAGCCGCTTCACCCTCTCCGCCCCTTGCACAGCCAAGCCCAGAAATGGCGCAAGAGCTTATCCCGAAGGCAGGAGAGCTTCTCCGCCACACTCAGTAATCGGCCACTGCATCTGGGATTAAAGAGATGGGTGTGAGCACTGAAACCTCAGTTTCAAAGCAGAGCACCATTTAACAGGCTTCTTGCTCAGGGAATGACAAGACCCAACAGTCCTCCAGACAGAATTTTAGGAGAACCCGAGATTTATCACAGCCACCCGAACAAATCCCAGGCGGCATTCTGGATGTAGCGGGAGCCCAGCAGGTGAGGAAAAGCCCAGAGAAAACCCTTTGCAAAAGCCACAGACACCAAGGCTTCAAGCCTCAAGCAATTTCCAAGGACTTTAGAGGCGGAGAGCTCTAAAAGCGGCGCCTCAAACACTAAAGCTGCTTGTGGTGGAGGAGAACTCTTCCTGCATCTGAGGAGCTGGACCCCAGACCCCCAAAGATGCCCTAAGCCTGCCAGCCTTCGAGGGGCACCAAGGCCTGCGCAGCAGCAGACTCCCAAACCCGGGCTCTGGAAGTCAGGGCGCCGCAGACATCGCAACCTTGAGGACGGAAGGAGAAAATGAAGATTTCTGGAGGGCTCTTTAAATGCCCGGAGCGGGCGGGTGATGCAGGGGATGCCAGAGGAGAGGAGGGGAAAGAAGAGGATTTGCAGCTGCAAAGCAGAACCCGGGAAGAGGAAGCCCGGAGACGCGCCGTCCAGGGTCGGGACGCCGAGCGAGGGAGCGAGGCAGCGAGAAGGCGGAACGGGAGCAGCGGAGCCGGAGAGAGAGGAGGCGGCGGATCGGGGCGGCGGGGGGGGGGGCAGAGGCTTCTCCCTTCCTGCGCCCCCTCCCACTCCAGGCACCAGCCCGGGCAGAGGGGCGCCAAGCCGGGAGGGGGAGGAAGGAAGGAAGGAAGGAGGGTCTCCGGAGAGCCCCGAAAAGCTCGGGCGGAGGAGGAGGCCGCTGAGCCCCCCCCCCCGGACACCTGGGTCCCTCCGCCGGCTGCCCAGGAAAGGAGGGGGGAGAAGCCGAGGGAGCTGCAGCTGGGGGGGGGGGAGAAGCAGCAGCCGCCGCTCCCCGCCTTACCTGGTCCGCCTTCCTCCGCGGCGCCCCCTGCGCGTCTCACCTGCCCGACTGCGCTTCCGGGTATTTAAGGCCCCGCCTCTCACCTGCGAGAGGGGCGGGGCGTGGAGGATAGGCCCCGCCCCTGGCATCTTCCCCGAGAGGAGCGCGGAGAGCCAGGCGCCGGAGGGGCAGCCCGGGGCGGGGGGGGCTCAGCGCTGGACAGGTGAGAGCGAGATGCACCCCCCTCCCGCGCGCATTGCACCCCAGGAAAGAGGCGGCTCCGGTCTCCTCGCGGGAACACGCAACGGAGACAGCGTCCTTTGATTAGAATCGGATCAAAAGCCGAAAGGGGCTCGGCTTGCTGCGCCTGGAGGGGGGGGTCTCGGCCGGTGATGGGGAGCAAGAAGGGCGGAGAAGGACCCAGGTGCAAGGGGGCATGGGATGCCCCCGACGGGCGCTTAATGCAGGCCCCCCTCCCCCCCCGGGCAGCTTGGGGACGGGAGAGCCGAGCCGAGGGTCCTCTTCTCAAGGACGCCGGGCAGGAAGAGCGGCCCCGGGGTCGGAGCTGGAGGGGGCGCCCGAGTCCCGCGGCTCTTTCGGAGCCCAGCGCGGCAGAGAGCCCTCCGCCCCCCCCCGGGCATCCCTCGGCCCGCGGGTCCCCCCCCCGGCAACGTGCCAGGGCCGCCCGTGACGCCGGCGAAGGGGAAGCGGGCAGCAGAGGCGCCCCGGGCCGAAGATCGGGGCATTCCTAGAAGACGAGCTGGAAAGGGGTCCGAGGGTCATCCATCCCAACCCCCGCGAGACACGGGTCCCGGTTCTTCGGCTTCCCAAGCCTCACCTGAGCCCGAGCTCGCGCATATTCGCTCTCAGGAAAAAAGCCGCTTTCTCCCCGGCCAGACGAGAAAGGGAGGTCTCAGCTGGAAGCAAGCGCCCCGTCCCCGCCCCGCTTGCCCCGCTCCAGCCGCAATCTCACCGGAAGTGAGGGCTCGCTCATTTCGCTTTCTACCTCTATGGCGCGCTCTCACGACTCCGCCCCTTTCCTCGCGTAAGGCAGAGAAACCGGCGCGTGCGCAGTGAGGAGCAGCCGCCCCGCCCCGCCTCTCTCTCGGCCTTGTCTCGTGACCAGCGAGGAGGAGGGAGGCGCCGCCCCTTCCCTTTCGCCATTGGATAGCAGACCCCCGTCGCGCTCGCTATTGGTCCGCTCCGCACAACGTAGCCCGAAGGTGCCCGCGCGGCGGTTTGCGAGGAAACGCCTCGGTCTCCTAAAGCCATTGGCGGAGAAGGACGCCCGTCACTGCGGAGACACCCCGCCCCCCGCTGAACCTCTTGCAGGCGGGGCCAAACTACAATTCCCATCACCCCTCACCGCTGGTCCTGTCAGCCAGGGATGATGGGAGTTGTAGTCCCAAAGCAGCTGGAGGGCCAAGTTTGGCCCCGCCTGTAAGGAACAGGCCAGTCCGGACTCGGGCCAGGCGGAGGCGGAGGAAGGGGGGCTCGGAGGAAGCCCCTGGGTGGGATGGAGGCCGCCCAGAGGCATGCAAATAAGCAAAAACACACACACACATATATATATTTCTCTCTATATATATATATATACAGTATTAAAAGCTTTTTAAAGTTTTTTTGCGTGAACCGCCTCGAGCCCCAGCTGGGCTAATATATATTTCTTAATAATTATTATATATATAATATGTATATCATTATCCATTCTGAAGGAAATCAGCCCTGAGTGCTCACTGGAAGGACAGATCCTGAAGCTGAGGCTCCAAGACTCTGGTCACCTCGTGAGAAGAGAAGACTCCCTGGAAAAGACCCTGATGTTGGGAAAGATGGAGGGCACAAGGAGAAGGGGACGACAGAGGACAAGATGGTGGGACAGTGTTCTGGAAGCTACCAACATGAGTTTGACCAAACTGCGGGAGGCAGTGGAAGACAGGAGTGCCTGGCGTGCTCTGGTCTAGGGGGTCTGACACGCCTAAGCAACATGGGGTCGGACATGACTAAACAACAACAACTTGTGTTCCCACAATCATATGTAATTACACCCGTATGCAGCACTTTCTGACTAACAAAGCAATGGTCCATGGGATCACAAAGAGACAGACACGACTAAACAACTCAACAACAACAAAAATTATTATTAGCCAGTCTGGGGCTCCAGGCGTCTCATGCAAAAAAGCTTAAAAAGTGACAGTCACAAAAAATTCCTCAAGCCCTGAATCAAGTTCAAGCCCCATTGAGGCTCTTCTGGTTCCCACTCGGACTCCAGAGAGACTTTCCCCGCGTTGGCGCTGGTGCTCCTCAGGCAAACCAGTGCCAGGGGAGGGGAGGCCTGGCTGGAGTCGCCTTCCTCCCCCAGGGAAAGCGGTGGTTGCTGGGCTGCCCTATCCCCATTTCCCAGAGGGAAGCCCCCTACAGTCGGCAGAGCCTTCCTTGGCAGTGGCCTTCTCCACCCCCCACCCCCCGCATACATCACATCCCAAGAGAACGCAACAAAGTCAAGTTTCTGCAAGACACCAAGGACACCTGTTAAGCTCTTAAAAAGAAAAAGGGGCCACAAGGCTCTTGCTGATGCTTCAAAGATGTGGCAGGTTCCCCCCCCCCACACACACCCCAAAGGCGCCCTCCTCCTCCATGGTCTCCCCAGAAAGACGGAGGCCAAGGACAGGATCCCCTTTAGTCCAGGGGGCGCTTCTAGGCCCCAGATGGACCAGCTTGGCTACTCACTGATGTCCCCACCCAGCAGAGATGGACCCAGCAACACAGGGGTTGGCACTGGGCAGCCCACATAAAGATGGGAATTCTCACAAAAAGTACAACATCCACGGGCTGATGCACAAACGTTTTGCCTGGCAAAGGCCCCAGGAAACTAAAACTCTTGCCTTAGTGCTACAATAGGGAGTAACAGCTCACAGATCCTCTGCCCATATTTTTGAACATTTTACTCTCTCATGATTCAGCACATGCTTGCAAAATCCAGTGAGCTCCAGTCTTGGGTACAGTTCAGAACACAGAACAGTACGTGCAGCACCTCTGGAATAAGTTAAAACTATACACCATCATCCTACCATTCAGTCCTAACATAAAACAAAGTCATTCTGCCGTTCTGGAAGAACCACATTGCACACATCGCTAGGTACAGTAATACATTTCAGCCTCCTACCACAGATCCTCCGGCTTGTTTCTTTTTTGCAAAGGAAAATTAACAAACGAATGAATGCTTTGATTCCTCCACATAGCCCCTTCAGAAAGGCTCCCTTCCTCATCCCCGCACACCAGAGAAGTTACTTAGGAAGCATGCTTAAAATCACGTTCAACTGCCATTACACTCGAAGGTGGCTAAAGAGTGGCAAAGAGGTGAACTTCCCCTGAGCTGTTTAACAAATAAGAACATGGTCTAAGAAGAATAGGGTTGGCGCTCGGTGGCAGAGGATTTGTCTTGGATGCAGAAGGCCCCACATTCACTCCCTGGCATCCACACTTTAAATAAATAAAAGCTAAGAAGACAGTTGCGGTTCAGGGAGTGCAGGCAGCCCCATGTTCAGTCCCCAGTGGCATCTTCCCTGGACCAGAAATGCTGGAGAGCCATTGCTGCAAGTCAGTATAGAATATAATACTGAGCTGGATCAGGGACGCGGGTGGCGCTGGGGGTTAAACCACAGAGCCTAGGACTTGCCGATCAGAAGGTCAGCAGTTCAAATCCCCGCAACGGGGTGAGCTCCAGTTGCTCGGTCCCAGCTCCTGCCAACCTAGCAGTTCAAAAGCACGTCAAAGTGCAAGTAGATAAATAGGTACCGTTCCGGCGGGAAGGTAAACGGGGTTTCTGTGCACTGCTCTGGTTCGCCAGAAGCGGCTTGGTCATGCTGGCCACATGACCCAGAAGTTGTACGCCGGCTCCCTCGGCCAATAAAGCGAAATGAGCACCGCAACCCCAGAGTCATCCGCAACTGGACCTCATGGTCAGGGGTCCCTTTACCTTACTGAGCTGGATCACAGACCCAGCAAGTTCTGACTGGTTACAGAGCAGCTTCCTCTGTTCCCAAGACCCCTCCTCAATCAGACCCAAGGCTTATTGGGTTCAGCCTCCCGTTCCCTGCAGTGGGCAAGTAGGTGCCCCAGAAAGCCCACAGGCAAAATCTGCTTGTAATACAGTAAGAGACTATACAAGTTTAAAAAGAAGCAATAAAATAGAATTGGAAATCCATGTGAAGGTTTAAAGCAGACATGCTGCAGGCCATGTGAATTACTGTGATCTGTGGACAACTTTTATTCTCGTGGTGTCCATATTCTGAGCCTGCCCTTCCCCAACCCCCAGCTCCACATCCAGCAAGCGCTGGCAGGTCAGATCCTAGCAGGGATCTCCCCAATATATTTGATCCATCTTGTCCCTGGATCCTCGCTGCTGACCGAGGTTGCTATCTGACACAAAGATCAAACACTTGTTCTTACTTGGGATTTCTGCCTGAAGCAAAAGCGTGCAACTGTTTTTCACCAACCTCTAAGCAAGAGGCAGCTTCAGCTGATGGCACCAGCTTCCAGGAGGAGATGGCATCAGCACACAGGTTCTACTGGGATGCCCACTGAATCTGCCAGTTAGTAAGTGCAGATTGCCGTCCTTGAGCCGTGTTCAGAGTCTGTTATCTCCATAAGCCAATTTCTGTCGAGAGGCATCTTCCAGCCCCAGAGAAGAGAGTGGGGGGCTTACCTTGCCAAGGGAACGTGGGACCTGATCAGAGCTATCAGGTCGGGACCTCAGATCTATTGCTAACTCGCCCACAGCAAGAGGAGTCTTGCCTTCCTTCTTGACCCCCAGTTTTCATTCCTGCAGGGAGGGTTTGGCTGTCCTGCCTCCCTCGCCGCTGCAGGAGCAAGAGAGGAAGGAGGAAGAATATATTCAGTGCTGCAAGATTGCTGTGGACCAGCCTCTGCCCAGGAGCGCTCCCAGAGAAGAGGCCGGGAAGGACCTCTGGGCCACCTGCGGGAGCGGCTTGGAAATGATTCCCCTGAGCCTCACGGCTCCTCGCTTCAGGGATGATCTATATTCTGTCGTAGCACAAGGCTGCGAGTGGATAGGGACATGTTTTGGCTGCCAAAGTCACAGAAGCTGGGGAGGCTTGGCACCTGCTGTGAATGCGTCAGTTTTGCTTGCTGCTCCAGGCCCTCCAGGGTGGTGTGAGAGCTGGACTGAGAATATAGGGAGCTGCCTCAGGCCCTTGGTTCATTGACGCCAGTATTGCTTACACTGACCGGCAACAACTCTCCGGGGTTTTAGGCAGGATTCTTTACCAGGCCTCCCTAGAAAGGCCAGGAACCGAGATGGAGACCTTCCACATGCCAAGCAGACCCTCCGTCACTGAACTGTGGCCACAGGAATTGGGAGACCCGAGTTCAAATCCTCCGTCAGTCACCAGGCTCACCGGGCCACTCACTGCCAACCGTCCTTTCTTGGCAATAACAATAACTCAAGCCAAACGACCCCAGCCGCGTGCCCACAACTCACCTGCCCACCTGAGAAGCAGCCCTGCGTGTTGTGAAGCAGTGATGGGCTTGCCGCTGCCTATGGCCTTTGCAGCTGCTGCCTGTGGGGACCCCGGTGGGAGTGACGCAGGGCAGCGCCTGCCCCCCTCCCCGAGGCCGCAGGTTCTAAAACTGCTTGTTACGCCTCGGTTCTAGAACTCTGCCTCTGGAATGCTTGTTCCGCCCCCGTCACTGTGGAAACTTCTGCATCTGAATAGCAACAAGGACTCTCTGGTCTTGCCCTTCCGTGTGCTCGGCCAGTGGCAGCCCAACCACTCAAAAGATGCGAAGGGGGCCGTGCTAAGTGCTAAGGGCGAGAGAGAGGCCGCCACTGGGGTGCTTTCCCTGCCTTGTAGAGCTGATGTGCTTATCTGGACTCTGGTTCCTCTGGAGTTTCCTGCCCGCCTGGGTGCAGCCCCTGCCCCTTGGCCTGTCGCAAGAGAGGGTCCTCCTTGCCGCCCTCCCGAGAGAGAGAGCCGCGGGCCATGAAGAGCTTCTCTAAGCGCGAGGCGGACAGGAGGACGTTCCTGGAACAGGTTCGGGAAAGCAAGGAAAATGGCTACCTCCTCTCTTCCAAGAAGATAGGCTCGGGAGCCTTCTCCAAAGTCTACCTGGGTTATGCCACCCAAGAGAAAATGATGCAGAACTACAAGCTGGCCTCAGACCTCAGGAGCAAGCGGCACTCCATGGTGGGCACAAGAGCAGGGCTGGGAGGGAGGGTGGGAGGTGGGGAGTGCCAGCGGGTGGGGGCACCAGGAAAGAGTCTTGCCCAGCAGAAGACTTGCCACGGCTTGGCTGGCTCCCGTCCCCCCCAAGAAGCCGCCTTCAGGCTCTGTTGTGGAACTGCCCACTCTGCTTGCCACAGCTCCTACAGCATACATTGGCCTGCTGGGTCCGGCCAAAAGAGGCCTGTCCAGCCCACCCCCCTCTTCTCACAGGGGCCAACCAAGGTGTCCATTATGGGAAGCCCACAAGCCGTTTCTGAGCACAGCAGCAGCAGCACACCAGGCTTGGGCTCTCCAGCGACTGGCATTCAGGGGCACAATAACTGCCCCCTGCAGTGGACGTAGAACCTAGATACCATGATTCGGTAGCTCCGGCCCACCCAGAACCAATTGGACTGCTGGGTCCAAAAGTGATGCCCAGGAGCGGCACCATGAATGGGCTCTGGCAGGATTCTGGGCACCAGCCACTGCCCAAGGATGTTAGCTGTGGTCGCTGACCCTGGGTCAAGTCCATGCCCTTGGGCAGCCCACAAGCAAGCGATTAATTCAAAAGACACCTGGAAACAGTCACCTTTTCCCCAGCATATCTTCGTTCCTTCCTTCTTTTGCCCTGACTTGACCAAATTGTTGTGTGTGCATCTCTCATTGCGTGTTGGGTCTCTATGCTTTGTGGCAATATTCTCCCCTTTCCCCCATACAAACACCTCCACACCCCAGACTGAAGGCAACTGTGCAATGGGGGGGGGCATCTGGATGCTTCCCTGTCTGCCTGCCTTCACTCCAAGACAGGGCATCTTGGTGCAGTGAATGCCAGGCCAGCCTGGGAGGACTGCTCACCCGTAGGGAGATTTCCCCACAGGGAGAATGGAGTGTTGTGAATGGAGTCCAGCCAGGGCCAGGAAGATCTGCTTCCTGGATTAAGAAGTTTGGGACAGAGCTGCTTCCTAGAGATGGCCTTGCACAGCAGATCCTCACCTGCCCACAGACACCAGTGGGCGTCCATTGTGTTGGGTTGATGCAGGAAGCGGCCCCCACCAGGAAGTTGCCCTTGCAGGCGAAGGCAGAATGGCTCAACTCACACACACTTCCTTGAGCTCCACATTCAAACTCTGCTTTCTCTTCTCCCAGGTTGCTATAAAGATCATCTCAACGGCAGAAGCACCTGTAGAATATACCAAAAAGTTCCTCCCAAGAGAAATCTACTCCCTCAATGTTACCTACAAGCATCTTAATGTGGTGAGTCCGTGGGTGGCCTGCTGTGGGCCATTTGTGCTTTGGACAGGAAGTTTCATGAGTTCCACCCACTGACCTCACACACACACACCCCATGTCAGGTGTGAAGGACAACCTGTAATTGAGACACAGGCTTGGCAGACCCAGAAGTAATGGATGAGGCACACAGACCCTACTGGCAGGGGGCATAGAGTTGGCAGGAGCCAGGCTGGCTTGAGCAAAAAGGGGTTAAAAGGCAAGTTTCCTCCAGAGCCCAGACTAGAAGTCACAGCAACAAGCTGGACATGTTGGGAAAGTGAGAAAAGAGAGGCAGACCCTTCAAAGCCCAGCCCCAAGACGGAAATCCTTTATTTCCCAGGGACAATGATAAAATTGCAGCCTTAAATAGTGAGCGAACACCCTGTGGCTGACTTCTTATGCAGTAGAAACTGGGAGGATATTCTCACAAATTTGACCCCCAAAACTCAACATGAGACTTTGGATTTTGTTCCCCACCCTGATTATGCTCAGAGGACACTGGTTGGTGTGGAGCAGCCCTCACTCACCTCACGCTAGCTCCCTTTGAGCATCCCAGAGTCTGCACCTGTATGGCTGCTCTTTGCAACCACATCCAGGACCACAGGGGCTGACTCTTCCAGGCAGACGGCACCCATTTATTTGTGTGTGTCATTCATGTGGCATATCTTGCATGGCATGCTTTGCCCTCAGGCAGTCAAATGTGCCGCCGTTCCAAAGGATAATGGAAGTATCCAAACAGTTCCACTAGTATAAGCACTTTTTCAAAAAAAATTATTGGGTTTTTCACTAATTTATACAAAAACAATAAAAAATTATTATTATTTTAAAGTGATTATGCTAGTGGAACTGTTTGGATACCCCCATTATCCTTTGGAACTTAACCGTTTCAAACATTAAAATACAAGGTTCTTTTGAACCTTCAGATCTCCCGCCATCCCTAGGTTCCATGTTCAAGATCAGCTTTACTGCATCTTTTACCCTTATCCATATATTAAATATCCATAATTATCATTTAAAAATTCCCATTACTAGTGTCATTACATGCCTACCAATAATTTTAACTGTTTACAGTGATCTTCTAAATAAGTTTGAAATGTACTCCAGTCTTTAAAAAAATACTTGATCTTCCTGGTTTTGGATCTTCCCCGTCAGTTTCGCCATCTCTGCATAGTCCATCAGTTTCATCTGCCATTCTTCTTTTGTTGGTATTTCTCCTTCCTTCCTAGCATAAGCACTTTTGTCTGTTCAGCAGAACTTTTGCTCCTCTCCCACTGACCCTACACAGGTCGGGGTTCTTTCCCCAACATTCTGGGACACAAGTGGGCAGAGGAAAGGAAGGCGAAGCTCCGTTGCACAGGCAAAAGTCCTTGCGCTTGTGGAACTGCTTAGCTCAGTGGATGCCAAACTCTTTTGGGCCCCCCATCCTCCTGGGCAGTCCATCCGGGTCCCCTTGTGACGAGGGTGGGCCGCTCCCCTGCAGATCCAGCTCTACGAGATGTACCGGAACAGTAAGCGCACCTACCTGGTCCTGGAACTGGCCTCCCGGGGAGACCTCCTGGAGCACATCAACGCCACATCAGACAGGAGGGAGCTTCCTGGGCTGGAGGAAGAGGAGGCACGAAGGCTTTTCCGGCAGATTGTCAGTGCCGTGGCACACTGCCACAATGTCGGCATCGTCCACAGGTGACAGAAATGGCTGGAGGGGGGAGGAGGGGAATAGCCGGGAGGCGGTGGCACGGAAGAGTCACTTCTGGGGCCTGGGAGACCTCCAGGGTCACGCCCAGATTCCCTCTCAGGAAGAGGAAGGCAGCACCAGGGGTCCAGCCCCAGAGAAAAGGGCTGCCATGCTGTCTTTCTGGGCCGCGGTGGGAAATGATTTTTAGGCTAAGAGTTTGTTTTCTTAAAATATGCATCACTTCCCACCAAAAAGCGACTCACAATCCAAGGACAGCAATAAAACCGCATCACAACATTCCCAAAAGCTCTGCTGTAGCAGCAGCAGCAGCAGGATCAGACCAAATGTGGGGGGGAGGGGGTCATGTGGTTCAGCCTCCTGTTCCACACCTCCCCTTGTTCTGCTGTAAGCCACCCAGAGGGGCTGGGATAAATACCCAGATGGGCAGGGTATAAATAAATTATTATTATTATTATTATTCTGGCTGGTGACTGTGAGATGCCCCAAAGGGAAGCCTGAAAGCAGGACCTGAGTGAACAGGCATAACAATAACAACAACAACAACAACAACAACAACAACAACAACAATTTATTCTTTATACCCCCCCCCAATCTGCCTGGGCTTCCCCAGCCACTCTGGGCGGCTTCCAACACAATATTAAAACACAGTAATGCATCAAACATTAAAAGCTTCCCTAAACAGGGCTGCCTTCAGATGTCCTCTAAATGTCATATAGTTGTTTATCGCTTTGACATCTGGTGGGAGGGTGTTCCACAGGGTGGGTGCCACCACCGAGAAGGCCCTCTGCCTGGTTCCCTGTAACTTGGCTTCTCGCAGTGAGGGAACCGCCAGAAGGCCTTCGGCGCTGGACCTCAGTGTCCGGGCAGAACGATGGGGGTGGAGACGCTCTGGGTGCTGCTCAAATTCCCAGGAAAACAGAGTGTTTGGCCTGGCACCAGACTTATGACAAGTCTAGTGCACTGGAAAGGTCTCCCTGGGGAGAGCATCCACAGGCCCCATTCCCAGCTGGGAACCCTCAATGGGGGGGGGGGGGGTAGGGGGAGAGGCTGAAGTGATAGGTGGGGCTAGGAGAGAAAATGAGCAAGAGCAGAGACAAAATTGGGCTGAGCCATGGGCAGGACTCAGGACTCCAGGGGACATTCTGACCGTTCCAAAACCAGGTGTTTCTACCAGTTCCCACATCTTTCTATCCGTTGTCCAGGCAGGCAAGAGGCACTGTCTCAGCTGAAGGACACATTCCAGCCAGGCAAGTATAGGCCATTGATCAAGATGGGTGAGCAGAGCAGTCCGAGGAGAAAACATGGCTCAGAGTCCCAAGAGGCTTGGTGCTTGAAAGGCTGGCTGCATTTTTAAAAAAGTTTTGGAAAACTATGATGATATATGCATGCTGCTTGTCCTTCAAGAACAGATGAAATATAAGAGGGCAAAAGTCCAAGAAGTGATGAAGCAAAAATATGTGCAATAGACTTAACATAAGGAACACTAATTATCTAGCTGAAATGGTAAAGATAATAGTTTGCCCAGCTTCCTATAACTTTCATTTATTGAATTTATGGGTGAAATCCTAATTAATTGTGTTGTAAGACATTTCTGCAGTAGTAATTAATAAAGTTTTATAGCATTGGAAATGGAAAAAAATATATATGAAAGGCTGGCTGTATTTGGTCCTCAGTCCTGAGGCGCCTCACCCCTAACTTGCCTTCTTTCACAAAAAGGGCCCAGAACACACAAATATCGCTTTGAATTCAACTTCCTAGTTCTGCCTTCATACTCACCAGTTTTGGACTGATACACAGATTGTTTAATAACCCAAAAGGGCACTGCAGGTCTGCACACTTTCCAGGATACGACTCATTCATTTGCGTGTTTCCAAGTTGGCCTTCATTCTGACAGCACTGAAGGGCCAGGACGACTCTGGCCGAAACAGTCCTAGACAGCCATGCAAACACAGCTCGTTGCCCGAGATGGGCTCTATCATTTTATATCATTCGCTTTTAGCTTTTCTGCCTGTGGCAGAAGATTGCAAGGCAGGCAGGCAATGTCTGCTGGATGTTTCAGAGTGATCTTGTGCGCAGGCCTGAGCATGGGAGCTTCCTCAAGCATCTCTGGTCCCCTCTGGCTGATGTGCTGCTTCGCCTTCTGCCACAACAGACCCAGATTGTTGCAAAAAGCCCCAAACAGCAGTGGAAAATAAATAAGCAACCTTAAGGGAAACATGCAGATTGTTGGGATTCTTTGTAGCAGGTCTGTTTCCAGGCTCTTCCTAGCACTTAGTAATGAGTCTGCAAACCTCAGTGCACATTCTTGTTCATTCCTACATCTGCACATCTGCATGCTCTCATGGTGCACCTGGGTAAGTAGAGAGAGTGAAGATCTGTAGCCGATTCAAGCTCCTTTTGCTGCTTTTTGTTCCCTCAGAGACTTGAAATGTGAGAACATTTTACTGGATGAACGTGGCTTCATTAAGCTGACTGGTGAGTTTCCTTGCATGGGGACAGAGAGAGCACCCTCCCATCAGCCAACATCATTTGTTTATGTCAAGTGAGCACTGGGTTCAAAATACAGCAGCCAGTAACCCAGATAAGGGAGCCATGGCCAGAGGACCTCAGGGCATTCACTTAGCGAAATAAGAGCATGTTTTAAGGACATCAAATTAGGCTTCACCTTCTACATAAAACAGCCATTTCCCTCCTTTCAGCACCACGATATGAGGTCTCGCCACCCACCAACCCACCCCAATTTTAATGTTTTCAGAAATTCAGCTGGGACACACTAATTCCGTTGTGAGAGGTATATAGAGAATTTATGACCCCAAAGCATTTCTGTATCTCTCTCAAGGGAAATTGGACGGATAAAATCTGCTCGGCAAAGCTGCATCCTCCAGTCGCCTCAAGTGAATTAAAATGGAAGGATTTATTGGTCCTTATTGGCAGAGGCTGTGGAAACGTCACTCCCAGAAGCAGAAGCTTCTTAGTGGGAGCTTTTGCCTCCTTTTATCAGCTGTGGCCGAGCCTCACTTTCGTTGCTCCCACTGCCCCGCCCAATTCCCAAAAGCAATAATGACCAGCTGGGAAGCTTGGGCATGGATGAAGTGGTTGAGGGATGCAGCCCCTAAAACAGCCATTAATTTGCTTTCTTACTTGTTTATTGGTTTGTTTGTCTGTCTGTTTCCTGCCTTTTTCTCTGACAGCTTACAGATAAAAACAAGAAAGCCTGCTGAAAACCTGGAAAAACCAATAATAAACAAACAATAAGCCATTGACAGAATTAAAACTACAGTGGTACCTTGGGTTACAGATGCTTCAGGTTACATACGCATCACGTTACAGACTCCGCTCACCCAGAAATAGTACCTCAGGTTAAGAACTTTGCTTCAGGATGAGAACAGAAATCGTGCTCTGGCGGCAGAAGGAGGCCCCATTAGCTAAAGTGGTGCTTCAGGTTAAGAACAGTTTCAGGTTAAGAACGGACCTCTGGAACGAATTAAGTATGTAACCAGAGGTACCACTGTATATTCATATATAAAACCAGTTTAAAACATGCCACTAAGTACAATGAAAACAGCTCTTTGATTCAAAGCAGTCCATTCCCCGAAGTCGGTTGGAACAAGGAGGTTTTCACCTTCTGGCGGAAGGACAGAGAGGAGGGAGCCCCTCCCCAGCTGGTCCCTTCCAGGTGTTGGCAGCCCAAAATGCCCAGAGAGCCCGAGGCTGGCAAAGGCTCTTCTAAGCTGCCAGAGGGAGAGCTGGTCTTCTTCTCTGCCCCCGTTGCAGATTTTGGGTTTGCCAATCGCTATTCCCTGAAGAATTCCCTAATGAACACCTTTTGTGGCTCCGTGGCCTACACTGCCCCTGAAATCCTCATGAGCAAGAAGTACAATGGGGAGCTGGCTGACCTATGGAGCCTGTGAGTACAATTTGGGGGCAGAACTGCTGGAGCATGTGGGGGGGCACCAGGGTCATGCCAGGGATGGGGCCTGGGCAGGCACAGGCAACAAGCCAAAAGGGCTGCGTGTCTCATTGGTTAGAGAGCATCTGCTCTGCAGGTAGAAGGCATCTCAAGGTAGGTCTGGAAATATCCTGCAAGGAACCCTGGAGAGCCCTTGAGGCAGCCAGGGCAGGCCATACTGGGCTAGATAGACCTACAATGGATGCTCTGGCCCAGAGAGGAAGCCTCTTGCCCTGGGCCGGCCGGCGATTGGGCTGGTGGTGACCCCTCTCTGAACTCCTCCTTCCCGCAGTGGGGTGATCCTCTACGCCATGGTGACAGGGAAGCTCCCCTTCAAGGAGCGCCAGCCACACAAGATGATCCACGTGATCAAGCAGGGACTGGCTTTCCGACAGCCCATCTCACCAGGTACAGCCATGGCGACACACGGCTCTGCTGCAGGGGCCTGGGGGGAGGGGGGAGGCTCAGCTGGGCCCACATCTGCCACCCCAGCACCCAAGAAGAGGGGGAGACGGGCGCGCCTTCTAGAAACCACTAGGAGGACATTTTAAAAATGCCATTAGAGTTGCATTTCCTTACAGCTCCAGAGCCCCAAGGCTGTTCTGCAATCTCCAGGTGCTTTGCAGAATCTCCTGTACCGCACTTGCAGAATTCCCTGTCGGTGGTCAGGAGGAACAGCAGCACCGCCGGAGCCACCCTCAGCCAGTGCCAGGGAAGAGGATGCAGCTGCCGCAGACACATTGCCTGGAGCTGCCCCTTCCCGCTGGCACCATCACCTCAAAGCAAATTCTTGCTGGAGCTAGAGTCAAGTCAAAGCAGGCAGTGCCCAAGGCTGTGGCTCTCGCCCCAGGGCTTCGCTCCTCCTTCCTCTGGTACATGGGTAGGCAAACTAAGGCCCGGGGGCCGGATCTGGCCCTATTGCCTTCTAAATCCAGCACACAGATGGTCCAGGAAACAGCATGTTTTTACATGAGTAGAATATGCCCTTTTATTTAAAATGCATCTCTGGGGTATTTGTGGGGCATAGGATTTTGTTCATCCCCCCCCCAACTAAAAATAGTCCGGCCCCCCAGAAGGTCTGAGGGACAGTGGACAGGCCCCCTGCTGAAAAATTTTGCTGACCCCTGCTCTGGTGTCTCAAGTTCACCCAGTGCTTCTGGCCTGGCCCTGCTCTAGACTCTGGCAAAGGTCACATGGTCATTCACACTGCATCCCAGTGCTGTGAGCCCGCCCACACGCATCAGGCTGGCTGGCATCAGTGGTTCCTTTACAGCATTTCCAATGGAGGCTCTACAGCTACCTGCACTGCGGGCATGTGATTAGTTCTGTGCCCTGTGCCAGGTTCCCTGTGCCACTGCAGGATGCCAGAGGGTGCAAGGACAAGATGCAGGGCTGCAAGCCAGCCAGCCGCACTTGAGATTCCGCAAGGGAAACGGAGGCAGATCTCCTGGCCCAGGCGCCGCTGTGCTGGCTCCCTGAGCCCTCTGCTGTGGGTCTCACCAACTCTTCTCCCTGCTGCAGAATGTCAGAACCTGATTGAGGGCTTGCTCCAGCTGAAGCCAGCTGCCCGCCTGGGCCTGCAGCAAGTGGCCACGCACCGATGGATGCTCCCTGCCACGTCGGCCATCTTCCACCGAGTGATGAGCTCCATGGGGGTCCACCCGGAGTGCAACCTAAGCCCAGAGAAGTCCCAAGCAGCACAAGGTAAGCGGCCTGGACCCCCAGCTGCCCCCCTGAGAGCAACACACCCACCCCCTGCCCTGAGGGAAGCAGACAAGGGCAGGCAGGGCAGACCCACACGCCATCACCCAGGGAAGCAGGGAGCCACCCTGCAAGCGCAGCCTCTGCCTCTTTGGGTAACAGGGAACCCCGTTCAGGAAGGTACAACAGACCAGGCCTCTGTGTGTGTAGAGCTGCCCTGTCCTGGGCACCCTTTCTGGGCCAGAAGGTCTGCCCCCTGCAGGCAGCCAACTCCAGGACCAGACCCCTTGGGTGGCAGCCAGGCCAGAGAGCCGCAGGCGAATGAACAGGGGCAGGCTCTTCCTAGCCCTGGGGCATAATGGGGGTTCTCCTGCCGTCCTGCTCCTTAGGCTGGGCTGAGGCTGACAGGGAAAAGAAATTCCCGGGGGCTGCAAGTGGGGGGGGGGGAGTGGGGAAGTGAAAAGGTTCAGAGTTATGGGGTGACCTGGGAAGGCTCCTTCTGAGCCAGTGTCGTAGCGTGGGTTGCTGGCACCCGGGGCGCCAAGTGTTCTGCCTGATATGCTCCCTCAGAAATGTGTGCCTGGGGCCACGGCCCCCCCAACCCCCTGTTCTGACCCCCTTCGCCTGCAGCTGGGCTTCTCCCAGGAGTCCTTGCAGAGCCCCTGGCCAGCCCCATGTGTTGCGGGCTGGAAAGCGCCCACCTCGTCGGGCAGAAAGGGCGATGCAGCCCCGTGCGCCCTCCCCGCTGCTCCTCCGGTAACCGGCTCCCCTTTTTGCAGTGGAGACCCTGGGTGCCACGTCGCAGCTGCCGGACCTGGAGAGCTCGGCCAAGGCGTCGGAGGGCGCCAAGGAGGGCCAGGTGCGTCCCACGCCGCGCGCCGCCTCGGCCACGGGCGCCTTCCCGGCACGGGCGGCCAAGGTGGCGGCCGAGAAGAAGAGCAGCCCCGACGGGGCGGCCGGCGCGGCCAACTGCATCCTCCAGCTGCCGTCGCCGCGCAAGACGGAGCGCCCGCCGCGCCTCTCGCTCTACCGGCCCAGCCTGCTCAGCAGCCTGCAGCCCTTCCACCACCTGCCCAACTTCCGAAAGCCCGGCTCGGGCTTCTCCACCAGCGCCTACGTGAGCAGCAAGCGGCTGGCCGACAAGGTGCCGGCGCGGGCGGCGGCGTTGGGCGCAGGCGGCGGCAGCAGCGGCGCGGGCAGCTCGGCCAGCCTCTCCAAGCAAGTGCACTCCCTGTACACCATGACGCCTTGCCCGTGAGACGCCGCCGCGCAAGTCCCCGCGCAAACTGCAGCCGTCCGCCCGTCCGTGCGACCGTCCAGTGGAGCCGGTGCCTCCCCTTGGCCGCGCCCTGGGCGGGGGACACAGCGCCCAAGGACCGGATGCAGTGAGCACTATTAAAGATTATTCAGAGTCCCTCCGCGCTGCTGCCTGCTCGTGTGTGCCCACGCGGCACCAACCGGCAGCCGACCTGGGACTGAGGAGGCGCCGCCGCGGAGCCTGCGCACTCCTTGCTCGACCGACTGCGCGTCTGCTGTTTTCTCTATATACAACAGTGTATCCTGGCTTGGCGTGGCTCTTCTTGCCGTGTGTGCGCGCGTGCAGAGGGGCAGGGGCACCCCCCAAGGCGCCTCGCGGGAGGAAACTGGCCCCCACTCCCCCCAAAAATGGAACCCGTCGCTCGCAGGCACCTCTGCATTCATGCCCGGAGCAGCTCCCCAGTTTCCCCAGGGCAGCCCATTCCCACGGGGAGGTTGCATGCGGGGCATTCCGAATCCTGCCCCCGACACCCCCTTGAAAAGGCCATGGTGGCTTCCTGTCTCCTTTGCATCAGGAGCTGCTGCTGAACCAGCCCCACAACACAGCGGGGGGGGGGGGGGCTGGTCCCTGCTCAGGGCAGGTTTTGTTTTTTCCAGAAAGGAGATCTCCTGTCCCTCGTCCCCAGCCCCTCGCTCCTCCTTCCCAGGGATCCCTGTCGGCTTTTCAAAAACTTCCCACTCGCTTGTCTGGCTCAGATTTTCTTGCAGTTGATTCAGCCTCTTCTAAATCCACATCTTCAAATAAACGCAGCACAGACCCAGCGGAGACTGAGCTCTGCAGTCCGTTCAAGCACCTGGTCCCAAGCCACCTTTTAGGGAATCCACCTACTGTATTTTTCGCTCTATAAGACGCACCTAGTTTTTGGAAGAGGAAAACAAGAAGAAAAATCCTAAATCCCAGAAGCCAGGACAGCAAGCGGGATCACTGTGCTGTGATCCCATTGGCTGTCCTGGCTTCTGGCTTAGCCGCGCAGCCTCTCCCTGGGCAAGGGAAAAGCCCCAACACACACTCCATGCGGCTCTTTAAAGGGAGTGCTGAGCAGAGCCTCCCGCCTGCATTTGCTCCATAAGACACACACACATTTCCCCTTACTTTTTAGGAGGGAAAAAGTGTGTCTTATAGAGTGAAAAATACGGTATTTCAGACCCTGGAAGGGGCAGAGAGAAAAGAAAGGCAGCCAGCGGCTTTAGAGGCCAGTGTTGCCGGGACCAAGGCTGGCCAGGAAAGAGTTAATTTCTCCCTCCTGTTGAATCCCATAAGACCACCACACCTCCCTGGGGAGCCGCTGAAGGGATGCCCTCATTTGCACCCATGCAATCCATGTCTCCCCTGGCCATGCAGTTGCTCTTAGCAAGAGACACAGAGAATCTTTCTTCCGCCCTCAACCTGCTCCCAGAGCTGCCCTTTGCCCAGGTTGGACCTGATGACCTCAGGGTCCCTTCCAGCTCTACCTGAGCCCCCCTCACCTGCCTGGAGATTCTTCCCCATTGAGCAACTGGAGAGCAGCCCTGTCAGATCAGACCCTTCAAGTCCCAGCCAGCCCAGAGTCGCCTCCCCCCCCCTCCCTCAGGCGGGGAAGGGGCCCTTCGGGAGAGAAAATGGGCGTCTCACTCTCTCCTAACGCCAGAGCTGCTGGGCAGCCCATGAAGCTGAGTCTTGGGAGGTCCAGGCAGACGAAAGAAAGGCCTTCTGGACGCAGCCCAGGGTTGGACTGTGGAACTCCCTCCCCCAGGCAGAGGCAGAGGCGGCCACCCATCTGGAGGGCTTTAAAAGACAAATCCATGGAGTCGGAGTCGGCTGTGGATGGCTACTATCTGAAGGCTGCAAATGCTACTTTGTGAGTTACCAAGAGCCTCAGGCAACTAAGAGCAGCCGATAAGATTGCTCTCCCTTGGTGGGATCACACCCTTTGCCCAGCCTTAAGTCCCTGCAGCCGCCTGAATCCATCTCTTCCTAGTATTCCAAGCTCTCTGCAATTTCAGCTCAGAGCAGAGTCTCTCATGTTGGAAAGGGCTGAGGACCTCTGGAATGGGGGGGGGGGGAGGAGTGAAGGGGAGCAGAGGAGGAGCAGGGAAGGCGGGTTGCACCTAAGAGGAGCCCTTCCGCTGGATCAGGCCCAAAGCCCACCCAGTCTCGCATCCTGTTTTTTCAGTGGCCATTCAAATGGGAAGCCTTGAACAGGAGTCTTCCCCGCTCACTGGGCAGGAAACAGGCAGCTCATCACTGACGGACCAAGAAGGCAGCCCAGGCTTAGAGCAACCTTCCCCAACCTGCTGCCTTCCAGATGTTTTGGACTACAACTCCCATCATCCCCAGGGTTGTAGTACAAAACATGCAGAAGGCAGCAGGTTGGGGAAGTCTGGAGGAGAACATCCTGGAAGGGGTCCTCGTGCTGAAAGGCAGTCCAGACATCGCTGGTGTGGATCACAACACATGTGGGGAGCACATCCGCCATTGAAGCAGACACACTGCTTGGAAGGAGGCTGGGGGGCAAGCGGCTGGGGGGGGGGAGACACCTATAGCCAGGCAGAACTGGCCAGACTCACAGAGCTGTCTCCTTGCTCGGACTCCAGAAGAAGGGCAGGAACCTCAGAGAATCAAATGCCATATACAAACTGGGTCTTTCTGTGCTGGCAAACATTTTATTGGAGGGCAGTAGTGTCCTTGGGGCTGACAACTCATCGCCCTCTTTCTGTAGGTGGTGGCAGAATTATTATTATTATTTGTTTTCTGAAATTATAGAACTCCCTATACCCGGAGGTCCCAGGGCATTTCACAGAAAAGATCAACATAAAACCCACAATATTATCAAAATAAAAACACCCCCCGCCCTGGGCAGGCCAGCCCCCTCCCGGCCCAGGGAGGGCACCCAGCTATGCCTGGACAAACTGCTGGCAGGGAGGGCCCACGCTCCACCTCCTGCCCTTTCCATTCCTGATGGGGCTCCGTCCTGTCGCCCCACTGCTGGCTGTTCCTTGGCCCAGGTCCTTGGCCAACTCTCCTTTGCAGTCCCAGGGGCTTTGGCCTCAAGGCTGGCCGGGGCGGAGGGAGAGAAGGACTCGGGGTCTTCGTTGTCCCACTTATCTGCACCTCATCTCTGCAGCCCTTCAGAGCCGGACGCCTGGCTCTGGCACTGATGCTGCTGGTGCAGCTGATCTTCCTCCTCCAGATCCAGGCGCTGCAGCTGCTCCTCAACCTCCGCAGGGATCTCCACCTCCAGCAGATTCTCCATTCCGGCCTCCGGCTCGTCCCCAATGAGGACCTGCTCAGGGCAGAGGGAGGAGGGAAAGGGACCATCAGGCCTGAGCCCCAAGCAACATCCGACCCCAAACAGCTGCGTAAGAGCATCAGGTAAAACCGGAAGGGACTGGGGGGGGCGGACCCCCCCCCACTGCACACTCCAGGGCTTACAGAAGCAGAACAGGGGGCAGGGATTCCAATGAACAAGAGGAAAGGGGGAAAATATTCTGAGTGCTCAGCTTCTGCATCGCTTCCTTCTGTGGCCTGAGTTATCCAGTCCAGTTATCCAGAAACCCAACTGGATCTCACAAACCTCAATCACCACCAAGCAAAGGTTTTGTCTCCCCACCCGCCTCACGGGCTCTGCCTGGATGCTTGGAGATTATTCGCCGTTTTAGTTCCCTGCTTCCTGATTAAAAAGAGCATCACGTTCTCCCTTTAATCTTTCCTCCAAGCTAAACACATCGGGATCAACTTGCTTTTTCCTTTAAAGCAGAATACGTTGGACTCTTCATCACCTGTACCCCTCTCAGATGGGTCATGCTGCTCGCTCTCCCTCCTGTCCCAAAGGAGCCCCCCCCAACAGGACCCAATCCAGAGCAGCCCGCGGTCATTCAGAGATTCCCCACCCCAAGCATCTCCCAGCCATCCCTGGGCCTGAGTGACCAGAGGGAGCCAGGCGGCCAGTCCTTGAACCCCCCACTCCTTCCTGCCCACCTGAATCAGCTTTTCGCAGGCAGCCAGGACACCTGGGTCCTTTTCCCACTTGTGCAGCTCCCGCAGGATGAGGTAGGTGCCTTTCTCTCGCACCAGTCGGCGCCCCGGCTTGGTGGCTGTGAGCTGTGGAGAGAAATGGCAAAGGCTCGCCTGTGGCTGGGGTGGCGTGCAGAGGGTCTGCCTGGAGGCACAGGGTGGGAATCGAGCACCCCCAGAGGAATATGGATCTGTTTAAGAAGCAGCAGCAGACCTAGACGTGAAAGGGGGGGGGCAGCCTGAAGGAGCGAAGAGGCTCAACAGGCCAGGAGGGTGAGATGGAAGACGGTCAGCTGGGTGCACTTGTGGGGCCTACAAATTGTCACCCCCAAGACCCAAACTGAGGACCTTCTCTTCTCTGGGGCAAACCACAGGTCCCAGCAGTGCCTCAAACACTCCGGCTGCTCTGTGGCTTCTGAATCAGCTGCAAGGGTTTTCTCTGTAGGAGGGGGCTAACAAGAGCCCTGCCTTGCCTCCATGATCAGGGGCAGAGGCGGGTCTAGGTCCCAGTCCCTGGAAACCGCAGAGGAGGAAGGTGCCCTTGCGCTCGGGCCCTGCATCCCCGTTCCCCGTTGGGGCCCCTGGGAGAACAGGAGGCTGGACCAGGGGGCCCCGTGGCCTCATCCAGCAGATGCTCTCCTCCAGTTCTCCAGAGTTGGAGGCAAGGGGGGCAAAATCCACATTCTCTGACTCTGCAATCCACATGGATTTGCCATATTTTTCACTCTACAGGACGCACTTTCCCCCCTCCAAAAATGAAGGGGAAATGTGTGTGCGTCCTGTGGAGCGAATGCAGGCTCCTTGGCTTCAGCGAAAGCAACGCGAAGCCTCCGAAGCACAGAGGGAGCGTGTTGCTTTCGCTGAAGCCTGGAGAGCGATAGCTGCCTGAAGCCTCCGGAGTGCAGCGGGAACTCGCACTCCGCTCCGCAGGATTCGGGTTCCTTTTGCTGAAGCCAGGAGAGCTGCACAGAGCCCCTTCAGCCAAGCTTATGTGTCTTATGGTCAGGTGCATCCTATAGAGCGAAAAATACGGTAAGTTTGAATAGAGCTGAAATCTTTCTTTTCAAGACTTAAGGTTCCAGGGGTCTGTTTTTTTAAAAAAGCAAAGACTGAGGTGGGGGGATGACGACAACGGCAGAGACTTGGAAAAGGCCCTTCCTTGCCCAGGGGGGTTTGAAGGCCATTTCAGGCCAGGACTCACCAGCATAATGGCCTCCAGGAGCATCTTGCGGATGTCGGGGTCTGGCTCCCTCTTCTTCTCCGCTGGCAAGTACTGGAGGTCCAAGGGCAGCCCTGGGGCCAAGACAGCGCAGGCTGAGAGGGGCAAGCGAGCGCCCCCAGCGCCCCACAGTCCCACCTCACCAGGAGGCCCACTGCCCCAAGGCCCCCGCAGGACTGAGGGGGCTAAGACATCCCTGCCCGCCCCGCTGGAGCTTCCTGGGGCAGACTCTGCCCCCCAAGGTCCAGCATGATCTCCCTACTCCCTCTGCCTTCCCAAAGGGACCCACTTTCCATCTCGTCCTCCGGAAACTCCTCAGGTCCAGCCAATGGGAGGAGGAGGAAGGGGAGAAGGTCCACCTCTTCGCTCAGCAGCCACTCGTGGTGCCCTGGGGAAAACAAGCCAGGCAAAGACCCTGCTGGGGTGGGTTTCTGACATGATTGAGGATCGCAGAGACAGTTGGAGAGATAAAAATCAAGATAAGGAAATATGAAAATATTGATGAGAGATGAGAGGCAGGACCGAGATTTGGAGACGCTTCGAGGTCCAGGCTGTGGGAAGCCGTGAAATCAAAATTACAATTCGGAAGACAATTTGTTTCTTTTAATTTTTTTTTTTTTTTTATTGGATTATGATTTGATATGTTATAATCGGATGTTTTTTATTAGAAAATTAATAAACGCTCTAACAACAACAACGAAAACACCCTGCTGGGGTGGGGTCCAAGCCCCCCCCCCTGCAAGAGACTGGGGGCACTGGCAGCAAAAGGAGCACAGAAACTGCAGGACCTGCGGACTCCAGATGCAGGGACAAATTTAGCAGCCCCCACCAACCCACAGCCAAAGAAAAGCAGCAGGTTTATCTGGGCCAGGAGAGAGAGAGAGAGAGAGAGAGAGAGAGAGAGAGAGAGAGAACCCCCCCAAACCCCCCACTTACCATATTCAAAGCAGCAGTTGCGGAGCGTGCCCACCACCCCTCCTCGGCGGACGGATGAGCGTGAGTACTGTGCGAAAGGCAGCAACCTCTGCACCACACACCTGGCAGGAAGAGGGGATCTGGGGTCAAGGAGGAGCCCTAAGGAAAAGCAGGGGCTTCCCTCCCTCCCATGATGCACTGCAGGCCCCTCAGAGGCACCTGTCACTCAAGTAGGAGACATCTCAAGTGCTGAATGAAAGGCCTCCCTTCCAAAAAAGAATGACCTCTCCCTGCCCAGGTAGATCCCTCCTGTCAGAGCTCCATCCTTTCTGTGCTCCTTTTTACTAACTGTATCACCTGGGGGAAAGAAGCTCCCCTTCCCAGCTGCCTTAGAACAAATTGGTGAATGGGGGGGGCAGCTCACCAAATTCAGAGAGGAAACATAGAATCAGAGAATTGTAGAGTTGGAAGGGACCCTGGGGGTCATCCAGTCCAACCCCCAGCAATGCAGGAATCTTAATTAACTCCTACATGGCAGATGACCACCCAACCTCTGCTTAAAGTCTGCCACCTCTCATGGGAATCTGTTCCCTAGGACCCTCATACCTACGGAACGCCTCTCCCGGTCTGCCCCATGGAGGACCTTAAGGTCCATAAATAGCAGCACCCTAGAGGTCCTTAAGGAAGTCCGATTAGCCTCAACCAGAGCCAGGGACTTCTCAACACTGGCCCCTGCCTGGTGGAACGCTCTGTCTCATGAGACCAGGGGCCTGTGGGATATGATTTCTTTCTGCAGGGCCTGTAAGACAGAGTTGTTCCGCCTGGCCTTTGGCTTGGAATCAACTTGATCCCCTTCCCCTCTTTCCTTTTTCCTTTCTCCTTCTGTGATGGAACTCCTATTTGGGGACTTCCCTGGTTTTTTTCTGGCCCACGTAGGACCAGTCTGGATAGTTGGCCTTGGTGAAGACTTGACGTTTTCATCCCCAAAAAAGTTTTTGAGTTTCTGCTGAAACGAGGCTGCATTTTAATGTTGTATTTTAATCTTGTTTTTAAGTTGTATTTCAGTCAATTGTTTTTATACCTGGTGTTAGCCGCCCTGAGCCCGGTCTCGGCTGGGGAGGGCGGGGTATAAATAAAATTATTATTATTATTATTATTATTCCACTGTCAGTTCTTCCTGATGTGTAGTTGGAATCTCCTTTCTTGCAACTTGAAGCCCCGGATTCGAGTCCTACTCTTGGGAACGGGAGAAAAGCAGCTTGCACTTGCTTTTCAGAACAGGAGCTCTATGCATGCCTCTGTTGGGACTATTATATATTTGCTACTCCCCCTTTCTTCTTGGCAGTCTTCACAGCAACCCCTCCCCCCTGTGCAATTCCTCCACATGCAGAGGTACCCCATAACCCCCCTCGACCCCAGCGCCCTCCCCCCCCCCCCCGCACCTGCCTGGATCTGTCCAAGAGGAAGTCTCGGGCTTCCGGCAGCTGACTGAGGTTCGACAGCAAGGGCCCCAGGTAGTGCAGAGAGGCCTCGGGGTTGAAGTCTTCGGTGCAGAAGGCGTCCACCAGGGCCGGCAGCCCCCCCAGGCTCTCCTGCTGGAGGGCGGCCAAGAGCGCTCTGCATGAGGCCTCCTCCCGAGACAGGTTGGAGAGCAGCGTGCAGACCTCGTTGGCCATGGGGAAGGCGGGATCCAGCAAGCGCTTCAGCAGGACAGGAAGCCCTTCCTTCAGGGCCCCGTGGGCAGCGGGCTCCGTGGCCAAGTTGATGAGGGCGAGGTAAGCGTCCGTGGCCATGCAGGGGGAGCGGTCGCTGGTCAGGGCCAGCAGGGCGGACACAAGTTCCGGCTCCGAGGCCAGCAGCCGCCTGCCCTCCGGGTCACCCGTCAGCCCCATCACATAGTGCGTGGCCCGGTTCTTCAGGTCCACACGGGTATCTGGGCGAAGGAAATCCAGCAGCTCATGGGTCGGCTGCTCTGCCATGCTGGAAAAAAGGGGGGTCTGCAGAGAGAGAGAGAGAGAGAGAGAGAGCACCCCATGAGCCGGCCTGTGTTCGGAGACCCCAACTACGCAGGGAGGGTGCTTCATGTTCCTCTTCCTACCCTTCCTCTTAAAAATAAATCCTTGCGAAACAGGCGGGATCCTGGACTATGCAGAATTAGATAAATTAACAGGAAAGGTTCAAAACCTGCGGGACCAGAGATTCTTAGAAGACTGGAGTAAATATATTAACTATTTGAAAAGTAATTGTGATGAACAGATTACTCCAGTAGGATTGCAAGAAGTTCTGTAAGGAGGACTATTTGAAATATTGCAAGAAAGATAAGAGGAGAGTTGTTAGTTAATGATAATTAAGAGTAATAGAGAAATTTAGAAATGCAGAATAAGTGATAAAGAACGAAAAAACATCAGAGGAGTTGATGGAAGTATAAAATATTGTATAAGATAAGAAGTTAATTTTATTGTATAAGATAAGAAGCGCGCCCAGGCTTCGCAGACCTCTCCGCAAGCAGCGGGAGAGCTCCCCCTGCTTGCAGAGACTTGCCTGCATGTTGAAGCCTGCGCAGGAGGGGAGAGGGCTGCTCTTGCACTCGGATCCTGCCTGGGGGTCTCCAACAGGCAAATCACCCCAAAGGACATAAGAAGCATCCACTGCCTTCCAGCTGTGAAGGGCAGAGCCAGCCATTGTGGTGACCAGCCATCCACAGCCGACTCCGACTCCATGGATTTGTCTTTTAAAGCCCTCCAGATGGGTGGCCGCCTCTGCCTCTGCCTGGGGGAGGGAGTTCCACAGTCCAACCCTGGGCTGCGTCCAGAAGGCCTTTCTTTCGTCTGCCTGGACCTCCCAAGACTCAGCTTCATGGGCTGCCCAGCAGCTCTGGCGTTAGGAGAGAGTGAGACGCCCATCTTCTCTCCCGAAGGGCCCCTTCCCCGCCTGAGGGAGGGGGGGGGAAGACGACTCTGGGCTGGCTGGGACTTGAAGGGTCAGATCTGACAGGGCTGCTCTCCTGTGGCTCAATGGGGAAGAATCTCCAGGCAGGTGAGGGGGGCTCAGGTAGAGCTGGAATGGACCCTGAGGGTCATTGGGCCCAACCCCGGCCTGTGGCAGCTGATGGGATCCAGGCAGAGGGCAGCTCTGGGAGCAGGTTGAGGGCGGAAGAAAGATTCTCTCTGTCTCTTGCTCAGCAGCAACTGCATGGCCTGGGGAGACATGGATTGCATGGGTGCAAATGAGGGCATCCCTTCAGCGGCTCGACGGGGAGGGGGGGCTCTTTCCTGGCCAGCCTTGCTCCTGGCAACACCGGCTGCCTTTCAAGAGAGATGCTTTTCTCTCTGCCCCTCCAGGGTCTGAAACAGGTGGACTCCCTAAAAGGTGGCTTGGGACCAGGTGCTTGAAGGGACTGCAGAGCTCAGTCTCCCCTGGGTCTGTGCTGCGTTCATTTGAAGATGTGGATTTAGAAGAGGCTGAATCAACTGCAAGGAGATCTGAGCCAGACAAGCGAGTGGGAAGTTTTCGAAAAGCCGACAGGAATCCTTGGGAAGGCGGAGCGAGGGACACGGGCTCAAACCCCAATCCCTGCCCTGATCAGGACCCAGCCCCCCCCCCGGGCTGTGCTGTGGGGCTGGTCCAGCACCAGCTCCTGATGCAAAGGACCCAGGAAGCACCCCTGACCTTTTCGAGGGGGTGCTGGGGCAGAGTTCGGAAGGCGCCCCGCATGCAGCCTCCACGTGGGAAAGGGCTGCCCTGGGCATCGATGCAGAGGCGCCTGCCAGCAACGGGTTCCGTTTCGGGGGGGGGGAGTGGGGGCCCCTTTCCTCCCGCCAAGCCCGGAGACCTCACCGGCTCCTCACCTGCCTCTGCGCAGCCGCCACGCGCCGAGCCTCTTCCGGGTGGCGGGAGCTCGGCCAATCGCTGCGCCAGGGCGGAGAGCGAAGCGTAGGACCCGGATGCTCCGGGCCAATGAGAAGCGGCGCCCGAGCGCAAGGCCCGCCGGGACTTGTAGTCTGCAGCTGCCAGACCCTCCGCCAGCTCCCCCGGCGGGTTTGGCAGGAGGTGGGAGCTGCGGGGCGCATCTTGGCCCTCCGGGGCTCCTCGTCCTCGGGGGGGGGGGGCTCCTTCGGCCTCCTCTCTGCGGGGCAGTCGGCACTTTGTGCGCAGCATCGGGGAGCCGAGGGGTTGTTGTGCACTGAGCCAGGATCCGAGAATAGGCAGGTAGGATCCCAGAATGCAACAACCAGATTGACCTGTTAGGTCGGGAGAATCCTAGAATGCAACAACTGATTGGCCTGCAGTAGCAGCCCAATTTCTTGGGAGAAAAGCAATGACAAACCTAGGCAGCATCTTATAAAGCAGAGACATCACCTTGCCGACAAAGGTCCGTCTAGTTAAAGCCATGATTTTCCCAGTAGTGATGTATGGAAGTGAGAGCTGGACCGTAAAGAAGGCTGATCGCCGAAGAATGGATGCTTTTCAATTCTGGTGCTGGAGGAGACTCCTGAGAGTCCCATGGACTGCAAGAAGATCAAACCTATCCATTCTTAAGGAAATCAGCCCTGAGTGCTCCCTGGAAGGACAGATTGTGAAGCTGAGGCTCCAAGACTTTGGCCCCCTCATGAGAAGAGAAGACTCCCTGGAAAAGACCCTGATGTTGGGAAAGATGGAGGGCACAAGGAGAAGGGGACGACAGAGGACGAGATGGTGGGACCTTGTTCTCGAAGCTACCAGCATGAGTTTGACCAAACTGCGGGAGGCAGTGGAAGACAGGAGTGTCTGGCATGCTCTGGTCCAGGGGGTCATGAAGAGGCAGACACAACTAAATGACGAAACAACAGGATCCTAGAACAATAGGCAGGTAGGATCCTAGAATGCAACAAGGAGCAGCCCAATCAGGCCTCAGGAAGCAGAATCAGCCAATCAAACGGGCCCCATTGTGCAAATAATGTATATAAAGCCTGAGGGGTTTTTTTTGGGGTGGGGGTGGGGAATTCAATTCACTGTTCATGAGATGCAGTAAAGAGCATGAAATTATTACGGGATTCCGAGTACAGTATATTTCCGGCTCCTTCCCCACTGCTCCCCTGTTCTCCTGCCTGAGGGAGCCTGTCCTGGGATGGCCCCGAGGGTCCGCTTCCCTTCTTGGGGCACCAGCAGAGATCTCTGTGCCCACATCCCCGGACCCCCAGCCCTGTAGAGCTGGAAGGGACTTCGAGGGTCCAAGCTCCTGCAGGCAGGGATCTTTTTGTCCTGGCAATTAATTATTATTAATTTTCCAAATCTGAAACAAATTATCAGCAAATTAACCCAAATTTAACACCAATTTTAAAAAAAGACTTTCCATCTGCCTCCAAGATGCTTCTTTTCCCTCCCTCCTTTGCTGCTCACAGTAAAATACTTTTTCTTAGGAATGGATGAAAAACAATTAGAAACTATTTCCATTGATTGCACAAGCTTAATTCCTGTTTAGACATTTACCCAACAACTTCCTCAATTAATCAAATATAATTAATCTTTTTTTAATCGACCCACTAGTCATAATTTCAAATCCTATTTCCTCCCATACAACTTAATCATCCTGCCTTTTTGCATTCACTGCATGTTACTTAAAATACTGAGATTTTACAGACTCCATAAACATCCAGGGAAGTCTGTTTTACTTTGTTGTGCAATTCCCTTTTCACAAAGCAGACCTCAGTCCATTTCCCCAGGCTTAAGACGCTCCCCTCCCAGTCTCGCTATGCAGTCCTTAAGCCCAAAGGCAGCATGTTCTTATCTTTTCTCCCAGACTTGTTATTCTCATACCAAATACCAGAGAGCCTTACACCCCCCTCCCCACTTTCTGAAAATACTTTAAACACCAAAGGACACCCCTCCTCCTGCATATCAACATCCCCGGGAGGGGGGGGGGTGTCCCCAAATCTGAAATAGCACGTTTAAGCAAAATCAGTCTTTAACAGTATTTTCTTTCAGATTTTCCATCCTTTGCTCCCTTTCATACTGTCCCTACTAAGTAATGAATACTGAGAGGGGAATGGAACTTCTACCCAATATGTTTTATATCGTATGTTGCCCAATGCAGGGATCTCAACCAGATCACACGCGACGGGACATCCAGCCTCTGCTCACCAAGGAAGGAGAGCCCAGCGTCTTCCAAGGGGGCCCATTCCACTCAGTGTCAGAAAGCTCTTCTTCCTGGGGGTCTTTCTGAGCTGCCCTGGCCCTTGCCTCTCCATAGGCTCAGAACAAGCCAGCCACTAACCCCCCCCCCCCAGGATGGGGGCCACCAAGATCAGGCCTTCACCTTCTCCTGGGTGTTGGTGTTTGGGGCAGGGGCAGGTCACATATTAACATTGCAAAGTCTTAAACAGCTAACACTTAAACCTGACAAGCTATTTCCCCTCCATTGGACCCATCCAGCAGATTCCTCCCTTTATGCGTTGGGACTGAGGCTCTTCCATCCCCAGGCAGAGGAGAGGATGCAGCACTGAGGTGGCTGCTGTTTCCCAGAGACATCCTGATGGTGCAGCCTCTAGAGCTCAGCATCAGCAGCCCATTGCTCAGCGGGGCACCCCCCAAAATGGGTCTGGGGAGGCCATGACCAATGCCATCCTCGGACATCAATGCCAAGGTTGGAGAGGACCGGTCTCTGAGCATGTTCAGTGTGCTTTCATACTCAGTACCAAGATGGCCCTCGTAGGACTATATTCTGCATTATCCTTCAAGACTGCTTGGGGAGAGGGAGGAGGAACTGGTGGACTTTTATATTTCCCATTTGCCCAATGTGACCTTCAGTCTGGTAGCTCATTCCTTCGGGTGAAAGGGAACTGTCTGGGGGAATAAAGGTGTCATAAATTCTACTCAGTATTGATCCAGAGCAGAACTCCGACGCATAGTTAGCAGAGTAAAAACTTAAACAGGTTGCAGGATTCCCCCCAAAAATAGACCAGAGGCAATTAAAATTTCATGCAGCAGAGCTTTGCTGCTACTGAAGGCAAATAAGCATAATAGTCAGAAATCCAATACATTCAGGATTGGCACAGTCCATAAGAAATCCAGTTGCAGCAGACTTCACTTAAGCTTGCAATAACTTATCATAAGACTGTTACAGGAAAAATCCGAGGGCTCCCTTGGACAAAACAAAGACACCAACCAGGATAACTTGGAGCAAAACAGCAGCCTGTAGGCTTGGCCTTTATTGAACTGTTGCAACAGGGTATTCCCCTCACGTGCAGGAGAGAGGAAAGACCCAGAAGAATAGCGTGCAAAGTCTTATCAAAACTTTTGAAATTCCCCTCCTCTAGGTCTAGCCCACCCCCAGAAAGGAGGGGTTGAGGGAGGCATACATTACAGAAAGGAGGTGCTGAGGGAGGCATACATTACAGAAAGGAGGTGCTGTGGGAGGCATACATTACAGAAAGGAGGGGTTGAGGGAGGAGTTGGTGGTAACTTGAGTGTCTTGTCACCTGGCTGGTTCCTCCTTCCCCCCTCCCCTTCCAGGAATTTCTAGGAGACAAAGGGGATTTTGCAGTTTCCTGCCCCCTGAGGGAAGATCTGATCAGTGTCCTTTGTTTGAATCCACTCCCATATGCAGGTTCTTTGTGATCTTGATTGTCTTCTGTCTGGGATCATCAGGGTTGGCATGGGCAGGGCTCCAGTGTATGTGCTGAGACAGTGAAGGGATTATGGCTGACCAGGACTAAGCCACCCCCCTTTGTTAGTTCTTGTCATAGGGAGTAAAATAAAAATGGAACAGTGCAAATCCAATGTATGGTTGATTTTCTATGAATTTATAACAGAAATGTGGCGTTATGAATTTATAACAGAAATGTGGCGTATGTAGTGTGTGAGTGTGAAGTTTATACAAACAGAATGATTGGGGTGGGGGGGGTTCCTGCTACAGTTCCCCCCTTCGGAGATAAGATTGCAAAGGTGGTTACTTTGCAATCCTTTTCTCCGCACAATTTAAAGTGGTAAATATTAACCTGCTATTCTCCGTCCAGATGCGTGTGTCCATGTGAACTTGAAAGGGACTTGGATGTCATGCTTCTTAAGGATATTTGTATAGAAATATAACAGTGTAACAGTGCACATAGTTAGACATAGGATATCACGTAAAATTAAAATTTTGTTGCTCAGTTACTTGTGGTATTTTAGCACCTTGGAATAAATATTTTCTCAATAGTGGCGTATGCTTTACATTTAGCAGGAAGGTCCACTAATGACTGAAAAATGCAGTTTGCTTTGCCCCCCACCATTTTTGTGTTCTCGGGTGTCAAGGTAGCTCTTCTGTGGTCTCACACCGGCCTGGTGCAACAGTAGTAGCAATCCCTGGTGAATCCCCTTAGGGCTTTCATATTAACCATGTTGCCTGGCACTCACCACAGCTGCCACAGGTTTGGGCACGTCCTGAGGGAAATGTCCTTGCCTTGGCTTCCTATGGGGTTTTATTATTATTATTAATATAGTCTTGCAGTCATGGGAAGTTGCTCACTTGCACTTCAAGGACCAAAAAGCTACTTGCAGCCTGGATACACTTGCCCAATTCAAACTGAGTCCAATTTGAATTTATCTTGCCCCATGGTTCTCAGCTCTTCAAACCAATCTGTTAAAAGAAAACCATTCTTAAAAGGGCACTTGTCCAAATAAGTCAATTTAACTCTATAAGGGATTATTCCTGCTAAACCAAAGCATATCCACCTTCATGTATCTTAGAAGCTTCTCCTTGGTAAAATGAGTTTTAGCACATTTTAAAATGGGTAGGGAAGTTGGCAGAATGCCAGATGAAACAACAAAATGTGGTTATAAATTTATCTAATTCTAAACAATAGCCTGATCTGTTAAAAAGCATAAAATGTATGAGAATCCTCCACTGGGGTGTAAGGAATAAGACATTAGACATAAAAACAATTACACACAAAAAATAGCCCCCCTTTTGTGGAAATAACACACTGTCAAGACACATTTCAACATTCCTACGTAATAACACATAATACAAAACAAACTAATTAAATATCAGTTGCATATCTTGAGACAATTGGGATATTTTTTACGCATGTATCTTGAGGTTCAAAAGTCAGAAAATGTCCTTGTAATTCAACTCCACCCCCCTTTGTCAGCCCCACTTCCCCGGCAGTCTATATCCTTTGAAAGAGATAGCTGTGGCCACATTGAAAACTTTGATGTCTTCTGTTGTGGTGGCGAAGGTTTTCATTGGATCTGTAGTAACACACTTGTAAAAGTGATATCCTGTAAGGGCAGGGTGGACTTAAAAGACACAGTTAAAATAATAATAAAACACACACATACAATGACCTATGAGGAACCAAAAATAAATAAATGCTAAGACACACAATTTTAAGAAACCTGAAGTAGCCTGTTTTGGCATTCTAACGTCCCAAATGAAAATAAAAGAGTGTTTCTTGATGTGACAACATCAGTCAGAATGTTAATAGCAAAATACTGGGAAATGACTTAATACCCAGAAAATGAATGGCAATTTAAAGTTGTGCAAGTACCTTGAACTAGCCAAAATGACAGAATTAATAAGAAATGATCAGGCAAAGGGTAAACAAATACCATTCCACAAACAATGTTAGGTTGTGCTTCGCTTAATTTCGTAAACATCATGGAAAAACTGATTAAATAAATGAAAAGAGATTATTTGTAACTTAAAGCGTCAAAGGCACGAAGAGATGGAAGTCACAAATACAGCAGGGATTCAGACATGTTTCACAGAACAGGAAAGAAAGTTGCTGTGGGAGAAAAGAAGGGACAAAAACCTTTGTTATCGGGGTTCACATATCCTGTTAAAAGGGAAAAATTATTTCATGTGAGAAGCCTGTCAGGAAATGCTGTTCCTAAAATGCACACAAAGTCTGTGATTTAAATCCCTTGGGGGGGGGAGTGCTTTGAAATTTACCTGTGAAAAGAATTTGGCATGTTAATCATGTTAAGATTTGAAACTTGGCACACCTTTTGTCTTGCAAAGCCCCTGGAGCAAAGGACACATTAAGGGTGATTTCCCTCAGTGGCTCCAAGTTTTTTTTTACATAAGGAAATTAGAATAAATTTCCCCCTTCAGCCCAAGCTCCTCTCACTCCCTACAGTTCCCCCCTTCTTCCTCTATCTCTCTCCCCCCTTTGTTGCTGATCTAGCCTCTGTGCATGTGTAGAGTTCGTATCTCAGCAAACCTTTTATACTATTGAAAATGTTGAAACCTTTGGCTAAATTACCATTTGAATAAAGGAAATGAAGGGTAAGGAGTAGATTTAAAAAAAATAGGGTTAGATTTTTTTTTTTTAAACAAAAAAGAGAAACTGAGCAATTAAAGTATTCAATAAAGTTAGCAATTGTAGCCCAAGCAAAAAGGACTGCTTCCTTTATGTACAGGAAAGGGCTATCATTTTGTGTGATTTCCCTCTGGTCATTCGTGGAACAATGCCACGCCCTTATATATGGGGAAAAATGGCCAGAGAGTCAGAATTTATAGGATTTTTTTTTTTTTAACATTCTCAGTCATTTCAGCCTTACCATTTGTAGACAAATTTTTCTGCCCTTTATTTACAGGATAAATGGTCAAGACTTATATGTATTTTATGTGTATAAACTTTGAATTGACTTTGAAGTTTGATTTTTTTTTTTTAATAGTAGAGAAAATGATAAACACTGTAATCACTCAAATGCTTGAAATTACCAGTTCTGCTTCAAAACATCACGGATTTTACCTCTCACCTTTTTTAAAGTAAAACAAAGAGCAAAGTTGGGCTGAATTTCAACTCATCACATGCTTGCAGACACATGGCCCTCCACACAGCCACAAATTGGGAAAGCTAAAAGGGACCCTTGGGTCATCTAGTCCAACCCTAAATACAGTGTTCATAGCAAGATTTCAAGGCAAGATTTGCACTACCAAAAGGAAGAGAAAAAGAAAAGTAGCCAACTTTACACAGAACCGTTTTAGCAGATCTTGAGATAGTTTGAGTTTGCTTCCTTCAAGTTCCTAGAGAAATTATCTTTAAAGGAAGATTGAAGTGAACATTTTTCCTAAGAGGGAGAGGATCTCTTATAAAGCATAGTTAAAACAGCCATAGATTTGATTTAAAAGGAATAGAAAAGTGAGATTTTTTCCTGAACTTGCAGAGGAATAGTAAGCCTAATCTATGCCCCCCCCTTGCAGTTTCCTTTACAGGAAGCTTACTTGGGAGTAAATTTACCTGGCACAGAAGTAAGAAGGAGGAGGGGGGAAAAACCCCTGAAAGAGACAGAATGAAACAAAGGGGCATTTTTTAAGAAAAGAGGCCAGGAAGACCGATATCAGGACTGGACTCAGATAGACAATTTTGCTGGCTATGGAAGTCTCTACATTTAATACCAATTTTAATACCAATTTTTTCTTAGAAAGAACACATTTTCATAGGCAGATGCTTAATGAAATACATATACTGCATTTTAGCTTGAGAGAGCAGTTGGCTCTACTAGGCTTTTGCAGCAGAAACATTAGTTTCTTCACAGCACATTTCAAAATACTGGAAAAAAATACTGGAACACGGATATAAACTCATAAACTCAAACGTTGCAACATAACATTATCTACCATCAACTTAAAATCATACTCCTCACTCAAGCTACTTGGAGGAAGACTCCTTGGAGCCTCTCTCAAAGAACAAACATTTGCACACTTCATTCTAATGATTTTTTTTTTGTCCTGTTTAAGATTGATGAGGCCCAACATGGCTTCCTTAGATTTAAAATTTTTGAAGCAAGCTTGCAATTTAAAACTATGTGCATTTAAGAACAGTCTGTGGATGCCGGAGCCAATGTAAACACAAACCCTTTTAATATTTCCAAATCTTTGAATACAACTCATATCCTAAGATCCCTAAGATCTCTAATGTGTGGGCTCTCAGGCTGGGCTGTTATTATATCTACTGCCTTCTGAGCACCATTAAATTTACGGTTTCATGTTCTAGCTTTAGGTTATAGTTTAACACCACAAATTTGATGTGTTCAGCTCTCCCTAAGGGTTCAAACCCTGATTTTGTTGAAGGATCCCTGGGGTGGCCACTGTGCCCTGGGTTCCAGGTGGTGGGCCTAATCCACCCACTAAAAGTTACAATGGTCTCGTACTTTGTACTTGGAAAGACCATTTTGCCCCTTTATTTATTTATATATATTTTTTTGCCCAATTGGAGATGACAAGCTGGAGGGGCATATTAGAATCCTCTCTGGGGCAAAAAGGCTTCATGGAAGCCTTGTTGCCAGGAGGAGTCCAGCTAGGGTGTTTAGTGAGCTCCCATTCTCTCATATGTTATTATTAGGCTTTTTTCTTTTCTTTTCATTAACGAAGTACGCTAAAGACAGAAAGAGTGGACGCACACACACAAGGGAGGAGGGACAATGGGAAAGAAAGGGGGGACAGAAAAGGATCCTTTCAGTACTCAAAGTACCCTTGACTAACACAATTCCTACTTATCTATAAACCACGAATTAATTTCTGGAAATCTCAAACCTGAACCTGAAACAAAACCACGGGTCTCTCTGCCCGGAACCTCAAACCACGGGTCTCTCTACCCGGAATTCCTTTACCTCAGCGCTGCTTACAAGACTAATCCTAGTGTGGGGCCCCAATTCCCCCCTCTACCCTCCACGACAGCCTCCTGCCTAGCCTTTGAGACTAAGTTCGGAACCCCTACTGGACGCTTGCGCAGTGCAATGCCAGATTAAGGCCCGAGAAAATGAAGGTTTGGAAAGGAAACAAACAACCTTGCGTTCTGACGTACCCGGGTCATCCCTAACAAAGGTCGCCAGGCAGCAGGGGCGGCTTTGTTTGCATAATTAGAGGAGAGAGAGAGAGAGAGAGCTAGCTTTGAAGGACGCCTCTAGCCGACTCCGAGAGAGGGACGTCAGAGAAAACAGTAAAGAGCCACGCTTTCCCGGACTCAATTCCAAGACGGAAAACGGGGGAGAAAAGGGATAGAGAGATTAAGACGTTCCTGGACGACCCCGCGAGGGAACGTCGGAAAACAGTAAAAGTACCACAATTTCCCCGGTCATGTCCCGCGTAAGAAATTGGGGGGAGAGAAGGGAAAGGATTTGACGTTCCTGGACGACCCCGAGAGGGAACGTCAGACAGTAAAGTTCTGCGACCTCCCTGGCCACTTTCCGAAAGGGGAGAATCGGGGGAGAAAAGAATAGAGGTAAGACGTTCCTGGCCGACCCCGAGAGGGAACGTCAGAAATGAAAGAAGGAAAGTCTGGCTGTCGTGAGGACGCTGCTTCTCCACCCCCCTCCCAATTTATTTACTTCAAACCATACTCACGTTTGAAGATGTCCCCCGCGGATCCCGGGATCCTTTTTCTTTTTAGCCGGCTTGACCTCGCCTTTGCTCCCCCTGGTTAGGCTTTTGGTGACGATTGATTACCGCCCGCAAAGAGGAGGCAGGGAGAGGAAGAAGGATCCCTGGGCTAAGGTTGCCCAGTGGCGCCCGATCCCCTCTATCTCCCCTCTCACCTTTGCAGGAGAACCAAGTGTCCCTGAGCACGGTCGCCAAAACTGTTACAGGAAAAATCCGAGGGCTCCCTTGGACAAAACAAAGACACCAACCAGGATAACTTGGAGCAAAACAGCAGCCTGTAGGCTTGGCCTTTATTGAACTGTTGCAACAGGGTATTCCCCTCACGTGCAGGAGAGAGGAAAGACCCAGAAGAATAGCGTGCAAAGTCTTATCAAAACTTTTGAAATTCCCCTCCTCTAGGTCTAGCCCACCCCCAGAAAGGAGGGGTTGAGGGAGGCATACATTACAGAAAGGAGGTGCTGAGGGAGGCATACATTACAGAAAGGAGGTGCTGTGGGAGGCATACGTTACAGAAAGGAGGGGTTGAGGGAGGAGTTGGTGGTAACTTGAGTGTCTTGTCACCTGGCTGGTTCCTCCTTCCCCCCTCCCCTTCCAGGAATTTCTAGGAGACAAAGGGGATTTTGCAGTTTCCTGCCCCCTGAGGGAAGATCTGATCAGTGTCCTTTGTTTGAATCCACTCCCATATGCAGGTTCTTTGTGATCTTGATTGTCTTCTGTCTGGGATCATCAGGGTTGGCATGGGCAGGGCTCCAGTGTATGTGCTGAGACAGTGAAGGGATTATGGCTGACCAGGACTAAGCCACCCCCCTTTGTTAGTTCTTGTCATAGGGAGTAAAATAAAAATGGAACAGTGCAAATCCAATGTATGGTTGATTTTCTATGAATTTATAACAGAAATGTGGCGTATGTAGTGTGTGAGTGTGAAGTTTATACAAACAGAATGATTGGGGTGGGGGGGGTTCCTGCTACAAGACTAAAGCTTAACACTATATATACTATGTACAGAACATCACCCTAGAAGGAAGATAGAGACAGTGAAACCCAGGCACTTTTGGCCTCTTATTATAGTCAGCATGACCTTGACAGAAGAGATAAGAGAACCACTTTAAGCCAACTGTACTCCGCTTCCCAGAAGGAATAACCCAAACATCATGAACCCTCTGCTTGTTTCTTTTATGCAGAGAAGCTTCCAGAACCCTCTTGAACAAAGTAGAATAGGAATGATCTCTGCACATCAGATCAATACATCCTCAGGTGACATACCTCAGGTGACATACGCTTCAGGTTACAGACTCCGCTAACCCAGAAATATTACCTCGGGTTAAGAACTTTGCTTCAGGATGAAAACAGAAATCGTGCTCTGGCGGTGCGGCAGCAGCAGGAGGCCCCATTAGGTAAAGTGGTGCTTCAGGTTAAGAACAGTTTCAGGTTAAGAACGGACCTCCGGAATGAATTAAGTTCTTAACCCGAGGTACCACTGTACCAAGAAATGCAAACTGGCAAAAGGTGCTGGAAGATGTGCAAAGATGGCAGGAGATCGACACACTTGAGTCCTCTGGTACAAGTAACACGAGCACACTTGGGGGTTGGACTAGATGAGCCTTGGGGTCCCTTCCGACTCTACTATTCTATAAACTCCCCAGCCCTTGACTCTGTCAACTGATTCCTTTGTAGGTTTCCACGCTCCTTACTGTATCCAGATCAGGGAACCCATTTCACCTGTTGCACTGAGTTTAAGTCAAGAAGAAAACCTTGTTCTGGAATACATGCTGCCCCACATGGGTGCCCCCACGGTGCCCCCATCACCAACCCACACCGCTTCTGGCCTGATTCACACCCAGACAAGGTGGGCCTGGTGGGACCAAGAACCACTCAGCAGACATTCATGGTTACTAAACATGCTTTATTAGTCCTGTAAATGTCCTGAATCACAATCTTTGAGCTCATCAGACTCCCTTTTGTGCCCTGTTTCTAGGAACCGGTCTGGCCTTCCCAGGTCTGTGTCTGAGCGGTTTCATTTTGCTCCAGGGCTTTCCCCAGGAAAAGCGGCATTTTACCACTGAATCGGAGCAAACGGCAAATGGCCTTTCTGTGGATTGCTGTGGGTTCCAATTCATGGTGAAATATGGATTTTCCCAGGGAAAGCACCAGGACAAAAACAGAAACAAAACCCGCTAGCACACATTCTTGGAAAGCCCAGGCCTGCCCCTGGAAAGGGCAGAGCAAAGTGTGGGTGAGGCCTTTGGGTGCTCTTTCTCCCAGGAAGTTTAATCTGGAACCCGATACCCCCAAAGAGCCGAATAATGTGGTCAGTTTAATGCAAAACTTCATGCAACTTTCAAAATAATGCAGATTTACTCTGTAAACCACCTTGAATCTCTGTTAGGGAAAAAGGTGGGATACAAATGGTAGTAGTAATATAATAATAATAATAATAATAATAATAATAAAAAAAAAACAACTCCAATTGTGGGTCCCACCCCCCACTGGGCTGCTCAGTTACTGACCCTCAGTTAACTAGTCAGGGAATTCTTAGAACTTTTTAGAAGCACAAGAAGGCAGAGACAGAAGTGCAGGATGCCAGAAAAATGGCAATGGGGAGCGATGGGAGCCCTGCAAACAGAAAGAGGCTGACAGCCACAAAAGTTAAGGAGCATGTGTGGGGTAAATATTTCCCAAGAGCACGTGGCTTTGGAAAGAAAGAAACTCTACTCAGCTGCCGGGCAGACAAACCCCTGAAAGGGTCTGCAGGGCAAAGCGGAGAGGAAAAGCAGCGAGAAAGGCCAGCGGGAACTCGAGAGTCTGTAAGGCTTCCTCTGGTCAGAATACCTTCTCTGCAGGCTGCTGTCCGGTTCAACTACAGATATTGGGGGGGGGGGGGGAGAGAGAGAGAGAGAGAGAGAGAGAGAGAGAGAGAGAGAGAGAAAGAAAGAAAGAAAGAAAGAAAGAAAGAAAGAAAGAAAGAAAGATAGATTGATTGTTGAAAAACCAACAAGGTAAGTTTGTGGATATCCCTCACTGAGACTCCAAAAAGACATGAGATTCAAACAGGGAAGGTGTTGGTGGGACAGTGACCAGAAGGTTTTGTAGCTGCTTGTAGAGAGCAAAACACAGACCCCCCCCCCGGCAAAGGTGCAAGAGAACCAGGGCTCCTTCCCTGCCCCCCCCCCTTTTGGCCTGTAAGGGCAGCTCCTGAAAAACAGGGCAGGCATGAGAAACCAAGCAGTGAGGATGGAGAGAAAGGGCTCTTTCGCTTCACCCTTTGACCGCAAGGGGGGGCAGCTGGGATCAGGGGGGCAACAGCTGCCCCAGGAGCTCCTCCTGCACTCCCAACGCAGAGCTGCCCCCGCTGGCTCTGGGCAGCCAGCTTATCCACAAACAGCCCCCCCCCCCAATTCCCAAACACTGATTCCACAAACACAACTCCAGGCCAACATCATTATTTTGTGTTGAGTGATGGTCAGCCTGTCCGACTTATTTCCCCCAGAAGAGGCCACAGAAGCTCTAAATAAAGCAGGGAGGGGCTCTGCAAGATTTATCTGGCAATATTTACATGGGGGGGGTTATGATCCAACTTGGCAGCCATTAACTTGCAAGAGGCCCCACCCCCTGCCCGCTCTCGTGTCTGTCTCTGCTTTGCCAACGTAGCTCTCGGCTCCAGGTTGTCAAATGCAGAGAAAGAGCCACACACACACACACACAAACACACACACACACACACACAGCCCCCCTGGGGAGGGAAATAATGGGCTTGGCAGCTTTTGCAGGAAACTCCTGCAAGGTCCCTGTGGAACCGGGAGGCTTCCAACGCAAGAGACCTCAGTGGGACTTCCGGTGGAGCGCGGAACCGACTGCAGGCGAGGGTTCTTTCTGCGGAGGAAACCCCAGCTTTTTCGCCAGAATTCGGAGGTTTTTAGGGCGCCAAAACCCCCCGTCAAGCCTCTGGAGGGTGTCCAGAGGTCCAGGTACCCGGCGGTGCCAGGCAGCCGCTCGTTTGGTCGTCAGGTAGTCTTTGGAAAAAGGCGAAGAGTACGACGGAACGGGCGGTAGGCAGTCGGGCTGCCATTACAGCGGCATTTTACGGTGAATTAGCAAAGCCCCGAGCCTGCAAGGGATAGCGCTCCGCTCTCAAAATGATGAAACTCGGATTCGTAAATGAATTGGACATAGTAAACAACAAGGAAGTCTCCGAGTAACAAGGGAGAAAGTTCGAGTTCAGCGCTGGTTTTTGACTTCATTGAAAAAAAAGACGCAGTGTTACGAGCAGAGCCTAAAGAGAAAGTAAGTTACCGCTAGCGGATACTGTATCCGTCTCCCTCGGGTAGATAAAGTTAAAAAGTTAAAAAGAAACCCCCTTTATTTCAAAGGGAGGAAACTAAGAGGGAGCAGAAAAGAGGCGTGATAGAAAGAAAGCCCAGTCAGGAGGGCACCTATTCAACTGGAATTATAGACAGGACTGTCGCTAAAAATTTTCTTTTCGGGAAGAGGCAAAGCAGCGAGAAGACGCTCTGACGCCATTTTCAGTGGGAGAAGCAAGGAGAAGCGCCCCAGACGACATTTTAAAGGACTTCAAAAAACCAAACGCTTAATGTGGGGATTAAGGTATTAAAAAGTACTGTGGTCTGATGCTGGAGGGGTCACGTACCTACTCCCCTACCCACTATATCCCCGTTGTGCTTTCTTCCCCGCTACCCCCGATTGAGAAGTTGGAAATAGACTGAATAGATAGGTCGCTACTGAGGCGCGTGCATAGCACCACACTGGGACACTTAAAACTTCAGTATTAACGCTAGAAACCCCAGCTGTTCCTCTCTCGTGGTTTCGGACTTAGTGAAAGATATCAGCTCGGGAAAGATATCAGCTCAGGAAAGAATTTATCCACCCACCTTTCAGGACTAAACTCTTGGATCAATTTAACGTGAACGTTCTTCGTTGGGGGTGCATGGTCTGGTACCCGGGCTCAGCTTAGACTGGAGGTTCCGGGAGCGGCTTCTCACAATTGTATTCGATCTTTACTTGGACTGTATGGTCTTACAAGTTCATAAATCAGGTCCACGAACATTAAGCCACCGATTGGATTAGCCCGAATAGGGGCAGGAAGATCTCAAACTGACCACTCTGACAACCAACGGGTAACCTACCCCCCTCGAGATTTGGGGAGGAAGGGACATTAGCCAAGTCAACTAAGTGGAGAGAAACTGCGAACGAAGTCGGCTACTACTGTATTTATCTATATTTTGGGTTTGTTATCTGACAATTGTAGTTCCGCTTCGGTTACCGCTATTTGCTGCTCACTTATCTGAACCTGTATATATTTTTTGTGGCGAATAATTCTGGTATTGGTTTAGGGGATTTGGTCTATCCCAAGAGTTGGTTTTTGAGTAAGAATAAGAGCTCTAAAATATAGAAAGAAGGGATAGACCAGTAAAAACTAGTGGAATATTTGATACATAAAGATTAGTGATAATGTCATATAACCAGAAAAAAGGGGCGGAGGGGGGTACACCAACAGAGAGGAAAGCCTCAAAACAAGAAACGGAATTTAGAACAGAAATATTGAGGATGTTTGCAGAAATAAAGCAAAGTGAGAAAAACTTGGAGACAAAATTAGAGCAGGTAGATAATAAAATTGGAAAAATGGACAAAAGGATTGAAGAGACAGTGAGCGAACTTAAAGGACAGATTAAGGAGGTATCAAAAAGAGTGGATGAGGGGCTAAAAAAGACCAAACAGGAAATGAAAGAAATGAGACGGGAAGAAGAAAAAATGAAAGATGAGATAGCAGACTTACATAAAATACAGGAAGAATTAAAAGACTCCATCGCGATGAACAAACTCAAACAAAGGGAAGTGAATTTAAGAATGAGACAGGTCCCGGAATTACAAAACGAAAATATAAAAGAAAGATTAACAAAGGAAATAGCACAGTGGATGGAGTTAGCAGAGGAGGAAGTGGCAGGAACAATTCTAAATGCATACAGAACGAAAACTAAAGCAAGTAAAGTAAGGAAACTTCCAGGCGACTGTTTAGTTACATTTAAAGATAAAGAGATGAGGAACCTGATTTTACAAAGGAATAGAGAGAAGAGATTGTACATCGATGGGAACTATATAATTGTATTTAAAGATATTCCTATAAGACTGCTGAAACGTAGAGAATCATATAAACCACTGGTGCAATTACTAAAAAAAAAATAGAATAGACTTTCGTTGGGAATTCCCGGAGGGTGTTTCCTTCTTTTATAAAGGAGTTAAAAGAAGGCTGACAAGCCCCGAAGAAGTAGGAAAGTTTACAAGAAGATACAAAGAACTTCAACAAGGAGAGGAGGAGTCGAAAGGAGCTGAAGGCGGAAGAAGTCCGAGGGTGGAATCAGAGCAGGGAGAAGAGGAAGATCGGAGCGAAAGGAAAACAGAGGAAGAGGAAGAAGACGAAGAAGGAGAAGAACCAGAGAGACTTTAGGTAAAACAAAAAAAACAAAAAACTAAATTCAATAAAAATGACATTAAAATTATGTAGTTGGAATGTTAATGGGATGAACGATAAGAAAAAACGGAATGGAATTGAGCGTTTCTTAAAAAAGAAGAACTTGGATGTCACATGTTTACAAGAAATGCATGTGGCGAAGAAACACAGAAAAATCCTGATTAATAAGAGGTTAGGGAACGAATTCATCTCCTCAGACAAAGAGAAAAAAAGGGGAGTTGTATTATATATTAAAAGCAAAATTGAGGCACACGAATTATTTAAGGATGAGGAAGGAAGAATAATTGCGGTGCGTATAAATTGGCAAGGCGAAGCATTGATAATAGTGGGGATTTATGCCCCTAATGGGAATAAAACAGAATTTTTTAGCTCATTGGAAGAAAAGTTATTTGAATACATGGACCAAAAAATCATACTAATGGGAGACCTGAATGATGTGGTTTCAAATGAAATGGACCGACTAAGAAACTCAAAAAATAGAGATGGTAAATTACCTAAGACATTTTTCACATTGACTAAGAATTGCAACCTTATCGACATATGGAGACTGAAACACCCTTTAGAGAAACAATTCACATATCATTCAGAGCCGAACCAGTCATTCTCAAGATTAGACCAAATATGGATATCGAATGAACTGTCACCAAGAGTTAAAAAAGTCGAAATCCAGGCTAAAGTTATATCAGATCATAATCCAATCAAAATGGAGATGAAGGGAGTGGAAGAACGAACCTTTAGATGGAGATTAAATGATAACCTATGGGATGACCAAAAATTTGTTGAAAGAATTCGGAAAAAACTAGGGGAATACTTCCTAGATAATCTCGACAAAGGGGTGAAAACAAGTACGGTATGGGACACAAGTAAGGCTGTAATGAGGGGCCTCTTTATTCAACAAAATGTCTTGAAAAAAAAGAACAAGGAAAAGAGGTTAAAAGAGATTTTGAGACAGATTATGGATAATGAGCAGAAACTGATCAAAAAGCCGAATAATGAAAGAATAATGCAGGAAATAAAGTCCCTCCAAACACAGGTTGCAATTATAATAAATAAGGAGGTTGAGTGGAATATTAAATGGTTAAGACAAAAAAACTTTGAATTCGCCAATAAGTCAGGCAAATGGCTTGCGTGGCAAGTCAAAAAGAGGAAGGAGCAAAATACAATCAACAAAATAGTAATAAACGGAGAAGAAACAACTGACCCGAAAGAAATTAGAAAAGGGTTCTTGGATTTTTATGAGCATCTTTACAGAAATAAAGAAAGGAATAACAAGAAAAAGATAGAAAGATATTTAAAAGAAAAGATGGTGAAGAAGATGTCATCAGAGGAAAAAGATCAGCTAAATGCCCCAATTTGCAGAATAGAGATAGAACAGGTGATAAAAGAACTGAAAAGAGGAAAGGCACCGGGTCCAGACGGGTTCACACCGAGCTACTATAAGGAAATGAAAGATACATTGATAACACCACTAATGGAAGTAATGAATAACATTTTAAAAGAAAGAGACATGCCCGGTTCGTGGAAAGAGGCCTTTATAACAATTATCCCCAAACAAGACTCGGATCTAACTCAAGTTAGGAATTACAGACCCATCTCCTTATTAAACACGGACTACAAGATCTTTGCCGGTATTCTAGCCAAAAGACTAAAAAAGATATTAACAAGGATGATACATGAAGATCAGACGGGCTTTCTCCCGGGTAGGTTAATAAGAAACAATACAAGATTCATAATTAACCTTATCGAATACCTATCAGATAGTCGCGATAAACCAGCTAGTCTAATCTTCATAGACGCGGAGAAAGCCTTCGATAATATAATTTGGGACTTTATGTTTAAAAATTTGGAGGTAATGGAAGTGGGACAGGAGTTCTTAAATGGTATAGGGGCAATTTACACTGAGCAGAAGGCGAGACTGATAGTCAATGGAGCTATTACTGAGGAAATAAAAATTTCTAAGGGAACGAGGCAGGGCTGCCCGCTCTCACCGTTGCTCTTTATAGTAGTCCTAGAAGTGCTGCTGAATGCAATAAGACAAAACAAGCAAATTAAAGGGATAACATTAGGTTCAAATGAGTACAAAGTTAAAGCTTATGCAGACGATGTGGTTCTAACGGTGGAAGAACCTATAGAAAGTATAAGGGTGATTCTGGATGAGATGGAGGAATTTGGGAAACTTGCAGGATTCAAATTGAATAAGAGTAAGACAAAAATGATCGTTAAAAACTTGGATCAGGATAAGGCTGCAATAGTACAACAACAAACTGGAATTGAGGTTATTAAAAAGATAAAATACTTAGGAATCTGGATTACCAACAAAAATATTGACCTATATCAAAACAATTACATTCCGATCTGGAATAAAATTAAAAAAGATTTAGAGGTTTGGGCCAGAATGAAACTATCATTCTGGGGAAGAATATCTATGGTGAAAATGATGTTGTTACCCAAGCTGTTATTTCTGTTCCAAACATTACCCATACTAAAAGGAACAAAAAATTTTAAAGAATGGCAAAAAGCCATCTCTAGATATGTTTGGGAAGGGAAGAAACCCAGAATTAAATTTAAGTTGTTGACGGATGCTACAGAAAGAGGGGGCTTCGCCCTACCAGACATGAGACTTTACTACGAAGCGACATGTTTGTGTTGGATGAAAGAATGGGTTAAGCTGGAAAACAGAGAGTTATTAGACCTTGAAGGGTACAACAACAAATTTGGGTGGCACGCATACCTATGGAAGGATAAAAAAAGGGCGCACAAGGGGTTCACCAGTCACATCTCTAAGGGCCCACTAATAGAGGTCTGGGACAGATATAAGAACATATTAGAGCCGAGAACACCACACTGGCTTTCTCCTCAGGATTTAACAAGCGTTAAGAAAGTTAATATGGAAGAAAAGAGGGGGAAGTATGGAGAAATGGTCATAAATGAAGGAGGGAAGTGGAAAGTTAAACCATACGACCAGGTTAAAACGCTCACACAGGGGTGGCTCCACTACTTCCAGATAAATGAGATGTTTAAAGCAGAGGTGAAGGAAAGGGGCTATGAGGAAAAAGAATCAATATTTCAAAAAGAGATAATAAACAGTGAACATAAAAACCTCTCTAAAATGTATAAAATACTTTTGGAGTGGTACACGAAGGATGAGGAGGTGAAGTCAGTGATGGTACAGTGGGCGAGGGATTTCGGGTATAATATTCAAATGGAAGACTGGGAAAAGCTTTGGAGAGTGAATATAAAATTCACGGCCTGTATGTCACTCAGGGAAAATGTGATGAAAATGCAATACAGGTGGTATATGACACCCGTGAAATTGGCCAAGATGTACAAGGTAGACAACAAATGTTGGAAATGCAAACAAAAGGAAGGGACATTTTACCATCTATGGTGGGAATGCAAGAAAGTTAAAAGCTTCTGGGAGGAAGTATACAATGAACTGAAAAAGATGTTAGGCTATACTTTTGTCAAAAAACCAGAAGCTTTCTTACTTTGCATTATGGGAAAGGATATTAGGAGAAAGGATTACAAACTCTTCCAGTACGCGGTCACGGCAGCCAGAATTGTGTTAGCTCAGAGATGGAAGCAGGAAGAAATCCCAATGGTGGCAGAGTGGAGAGCAAAATTAACAGAATACGCCGAGCTGGACAAACTGACAGGGAAAATAAGATATTTAAAAGATCAAAACTTTATTGAAGACTGGGGGAAATTCGTGGGTTATCTGGAGAACAAATGTTTTGTAAATACAACGTTAGTGGCATTTAAAGAGGCTTTGTAAAGAGCTAACAAGTATTGTTTAATTGAAACAATGTAAAAAAGGAGGTACGAATGGCAATATGAAAGGATGGGATGTGATTCTAAGACTCAAACACGAATGAATGTCAACATCGCTGAAGGAAGCCCAAAATGATAAGAAATGCTGAAATCGTCAGTGTTTCCCAACCTTGTGCCTCCAGATGTTTTTGGCCTACAACTCCCATCATCCCTGACCACTGGTCTTGCTAGCTAGGGATGATGGGAGTTGTAGGCCAAAAACATCTGGAGGCACAAGGTTGGGAAACACTGATGTATATAATGTATATTTAATCGAACTCAATAAAATTTTAAAATGCAAAAAAAAAAAAAAAAAAAAAAAGAGACCTCAGTGGGTCATCCAGGCGGCACCGGCAGGGCAAGGGCCCGGGGTCTCCATCTTCTCAGCCTTCAGCTTCCCACTCGCCTCTTCCTTCTCGCTGCTGCGAGTCAAACGCTTCCCCCAGATTCCCTCTTTGGCCCAGACATGGAGGACACCTGCCGTTTGGAAAAGGAGGAGGAGGAGGCATGAGGCTTCATGGGCACGGCAAAGCGACGGCCTGCAGGCGATTAAAATCCCAGGCAGGGACACAGTCCGTCTCCTGGCATCACCTACACTTCGGAACTCCCTGCCCATTGATACGAAGCAGGTGCTTCCCCTGAATTATTTTCAGTGCCTGCTAAAAACATTGTTCCGAGAAGCTGGCCCAGATGCTTAGAAAGTTGATGTGAGTTTTAATCTGTTTTTAGTCTTTTGCTTAAATTGGGACGCGGGTGGCACTGTGGGTTAAACCACAGAGCCCAGGGCTTGCCGATCAGAAGGTCAGCGGTTCAAATCCCAGCGACGGGGTGAGCTCCCGTTGCTCAGTCCATGCTCCTGCCAACCTAGCAGTTCAAAAGCACATCAAGGTGCAAGTAGATAAATAGGTACCGCTCTGGCGGGAAGGTAAACGGCATTTCCGTCTGCTGCTCTGGTTCGCCAGAAGAGGCTTAGTCATTCTGGCCACATGACCTGGAAGCTGTATGCCGGCTCCCTCGGCCAATAAAGAGAGATGAGCGCCGCAACCCCAGATTCGGCCACAACTGGACCTAATGGTCTGGGGTCCCTTTACCTTTACGCCCTTAAATTATAGTTAAACCTTCTGAGTGATTTATACTTTTTCCCCAAACCACTTTAATAATAATAATAAATTTTTATTTATACTCTGCCCTTCCTGGTACAGAAACCAGGCTCAGGGCGGCTAACAACAAATTTAAAACATTTAATTGATGCTTCAAAAAACAGCATAAAATACAGAATGAATGAATAACAATAAAATCAAAAATCAATTTAGGAGGAAGATCCATCCAATAAACATTAGATGATCCCCAGGGCTAGCTGGCTAAATTAGTCCCACTTGGGCCAGCGAGCAGACCAGGGGAGAATTAGCTGTGAAATCCCAGAGCAGGTAATCTTCATAAAAAGGGGAGGGGGAGGGAAGGAAGGGGAATAAAAGATCAGGCTGAGTTCAAATTGAAAGCCAGGCAGAATAGCTCTGTCTTACAGGCCCTGCGAAAGGAGGTTAAATCCTGCAGGGTCCTGGTCTCCTGGGACAGAGCATTCCACCAGGTGGGAGCCACCACTGAGAAGGCCCTGGCCCTGGGGGAGAATAGTCTGACTTCCTTTGGTCCCGGGACCTCTAAACTATGAATATTCATGGACCTGAAGGTCCTCTGCGGGGCAGACCAGGAGAGGCGGTCCTGTAAACTTTGACGGGTTTCTTTCCCACCCAGACAAGCTGTGCATAATTTTTATGAAATCCACCACCACCATCTCCCTGGCCCAGGCTCCCCCTCTCTAGCACTAGAATGGACCACTGAGCCAAAACCCAAGAGGGGGCTCCCATCTCCGTCGCCAGGCAGCACACAGGCCCCTTCTTGTCCAAAGGCAGCACTCCCCCCCCCCCATGAAGGCTTCCTCCCCCCCTTAAGAAAACCCCTCTTATAACTACTATCAAGCCCAGAGTCCTCGTTTTGAGTCCATGCCGAACAACAGCCCTTGTCTCCTGCAGAACGTCCCTCCCTGGGGAGGCACCTGGCAAAGGGGCCATTTACAAGCAGAGGTTGGACGGACACCTGTCAGGAACTGCGCCACCCACTTCACTCCACCCAAGTAATTCTTGTGTGTCTTACCTGCTGAACCAGAGATAGCAAACTGCTCACTTTCCACTTTCACAGGCACCTGGGGGGGGGGAAACAAGGGGGGGGGCAGAGGATTTTATTTGCCATTTCTGGTTTTCAAGTCATCTGAAGCCATAAAAAAAAAACAAAAAACTCTGACCATAGCTGTCAACTTTCCCCTTTTCTTGTGAGGAATCCTATTTGGAATAAGGGACTTTCCCTGTAAAAATGGGGAACGTTGACAGCTATGACTCTGACTAGCCTCCCAGAGAATCTTTCTCCATCCAACAAAAAGGGATTTGAGCACAAGAGTCCCCCCCCCCACCCCCGCCTTGCGGTTTCCCCAAACTGGTATTCCGAAGCTTTGCTGCTGCCTTTGAGGGGGAAGGAAGGGCGGAGCCATTGTGACTAACAGCTCCTCCTCCTCCTCCTCCATGAATTTGCCTAATCCTTTTTCAAAGCCATCCAGGTTAGGGGCCATCCTGTGGGAGGGAGTTCCACAGTTGAACTCTGCACCCTTAAAAGGGATCCTGGCCCGCAGGTTCACGGGCTGCAGGAGATCAACAACTACAGTGGTACTTCGGGTTACATACACTTCAGGTTACAGACGCTTCAGGTTACAGACTCCTCTAACCCAGAAATATTACCTCAGGTTAAGAACTTTGCTTCAGGATGAGAAGAGAAATTGTGCTCTGGCGGCACGGCGGCAGCAGGAGGCCCCATTAGCTAAAGTGGTACCTCAGGTTAAGAACAGTTTCAGGTTAAGAACGGACCTCCAGAACGAATTAAGTACTTAACCCGAGGTACCACTGTACCAGACTTTTAGAAGACACCTGAAGGCAGCCCTGTTTAGGGAAGCTTTTAATGTCTGGTGCATTACAGTATTTTAATATTTTGTTGGAAGCTGCCCAGAGTGGCTGGAGAAGCCCAGACACATGGGTGGGGTATAAATAATAAATTATTACTATTATTATGACTCCTTCTGAGAAGACGCTTTCAACCAGAGCTCCTGGGTCCCAGGGCATCACTTACGTGGGGCTGAGGGGCTCCGAAGAGAAGGCCGGCCTCCTGCTGGCAGCCCTCCAGGGCCGGGGGGGAGGTCCCCGGCTTGGCTTCCACGGTCCCCCTGTCGCTGGAGAAAGCCAAGTGGGGAAAGAGCTCAATCACCAGCATGAGCCCCCCCTCCACGTCCAACACAAGGGGGGGCTGCTCCCATTCCGCACCCCCCAGCTCCTCTCTCCTGACTAACATGGATGAATGGCCCAAGAGCAGGCAGGGGCTCTCCTGGCAAGTCCCAGGGCAGACCAGCAACTTGCGTCAAGCACCCTGGATCTGGCCCCTTTCGTTGATGAGGAGGAGTTCCTGCAGCTGGAGTATTTTTAGCTGTGGTTCCAGGACCCTTCAGCTCCCCTCTCCAGCTCTAAAATCTTGTGATTCTGTTGGTCGCCAGGAATTCCTCTAGAGCAGCTTACCTGGGAGAGGGGAGCCCGGCAGGGCCACATCCTGCCCCAGGCTCTGTGGCCTGGCCTTTGTGCTTCTTCTCCAGCCGTGGTTGGTGGAGCTCCGCTGCCCTCTTGGAGCCATACGGGTACAGAGTCACCTGAGGGGGTTGAGGGGCAACAGAAGGTATTAAAACAAATTAAGCAGCATACGAAGTTTCTAAACATCTGGGTAGGCAAGTCTAAGTATGAATGTCCTCAGCAGGGGCCAAAAGGAATAGAGTGGTACCCCGGTTTACAAACTTAATCCGTTCCGGCAGTCCGTTCTTAAACTGAAACCGTTCTTAAACCGACGTGCACTTTCTCTAATGAGGCCTCCCGCCGCTGGTGCCCTTCCACCGTTCAGATTCTGTTCTTAGGTAAAGGGAACCCTGACCATTAGGTCCAGTTGCGAATGACTGGGGTTGCGGCACTCATCTCGCTTTAGCGGCCGAGGGAGCCGGTGTTTGTCCACAGACAGCTTCTGGGTCATGTGGCCAGCATGACTAAGCCACTTCTGGCAAACCAGAGCAGAGCACGCAAACGCCGTTTACCTTCCCACCGGAGTGGTACCTATCTATCTACTTGCACTTTGACGTGCTTTCAAACTGCCAGGTTGGCAGGAACAGGGACAGAGCAATGGGAGCTCACCCCGTCGTGGGGATTCGAACTGCTGACCTTCTGATTGGCAAGCCCAAGGCTCAGTGGTTTGGACCACAGTGTGCTTTAAAATGCTAACATCTGCAAAAGTAACATGCAAAGGGCCATTGTATATGGGGAAATTGCCTTGCAAAACTGTGTTGACCAGTTGATAGTAAAGGTAAAGGGACCCCTGACCATTAGGTCCAGTCGAGGACGACTCTGGGGTTGCGCCGCTCATCTCGCTTTACTGGCCAAGGGAGCCGGCGTACAGCTTCCAGGTCATGTTGCCAGCAGGACTAAGCCGCTTCTGGCCAACCAGAGCAGCACACGGAAACACTGTTTACCCTCTCGCCGCAGCGGTACCTATTTATCTACTTGCACTTGATGTGCTTTCAAACTCCTAGGTGGGCAGGAGCAGGGACCGAGCAACGGGAGCTCACCGCATCACGGGGATTCGAACCGCCGACCTTCTGATCAGCAAGTCCTAGGCTCTGTGGTTTAACCCACAGCACAATACCTGCATTCTGGTCTTAGACCGAGGTAAAGTTCTCAAACCGGGACACTATTTCTGGTTTTGCAGAGTTTGTAAACCAAATTGTTCTTAAACTGGACTGTTCTCAAACTGAGGTACAACTGTATAGTGAGTTACACAGTTCTATGTTACTATGTTACAATTAAATATACGTAGAGAAGTGTTTAAAAAAAATAAGTTACAGCTAGGTAGCCGTGTTGGTCTGCCATAGTCAAAACAAAACAAAATTCCTTCCAGTAGCACCTTAAAGACCAACTAAGTTAGTTCTTGGTATGAGCTTTTGTGTGCATGCACACTTCTTCAGATACACTGAAACAGAAGTTACCAGACCCTTCTATATAGTGAGAAGGTGGAGAGGGGTATTTTATTAAAAAAAAAAAAATTCTGATTAACCTGCAGCTTTGTTTCCTAAAACAGATCCTGGAGCATCTCTCTGATCAAAACACAAAGAATCAAAATTCAGGTGGGGAAGCAAAATCAGGCAGAGGCGGAGAAGGGGGCGTCTGCTTGGGACGGGAGGCACAGAAGGGGCTCCCCTGGGATTCGTCCCAAGGCTCAAACTATTGAATGTGTACACCCCCTTCACCCGCAGATCTCAGAAAAGTTCATAACACAAAAACGCAAGATAAAAAAAGCAAAATACATAATAAAAACCAATAACCCCCGCCCCCGCAGAAACACATTTGAAAGCGTATCGGATGTTAATTCGTTTCACCTGGACGGGTGCGAGAGAGACGGCTCCGATCCCGACATCCATGCATGTGGCCAAGGAGCTCGGGGGATCCTGACTTCCCTGCAGGCCCCTCCTCATTTCGGGGAAACTGTCCTCTCCTTGTGTGGGGCAGGGAAGGATGTAACGGACGCAGGAGCGCCTACAGATCTTGTCAACCTTGGTGCAGATGGTCATTAATTCTGTTGGGGGGGGGAGGAACCCCAAAAGCCCGTTAATCTCTCTCTTTAGGCCCCACAAACCCAGACATGACCGCCTGAACCCCACACACCTTTGTTCCCCTGGGTCTTCCACAGCCTCCCCTGCCAAGCAAAGACTTGGGGGCCAAACAGGTGCTTCCGAACTATGTCCAAGAATCAGCAACCCTCAGATCTTTTTCACACAGAGAAGGGGGCCACGTGGGTGGCAGGGGCACAGGAAATGCCCCCCTCACCCCTTGGCAAGAGTCCCGCCCACAAGCATAAGAAAAAGCAGCCCCCACGTGGCTACCAGACACCGCGGAATCTGTTTTTCCTAATGCTTATTACATATATAAGGTGGCATGAAACACAGTCCTACTCAGAGTAAACCTGCTGATGTTAAAAAGCTCCAATGTCTGCATGTAAGAGCAGTTTGAGAATGGAAGGGGCTCCCTCAGAAGGTGGGGGGCTCTCCTTCCTTGAAGGCCTTTAAGCAGAGGTTGGATGCTCACCCCTCATGGACCAATTATCATAGAATCGTAGACTGGGAAGGGACCCAAGATGCCCAGAAGACGACCCAAGATGCCAGCGACACGGCAGGGCATCGTAAAACGCAGCCCAGGCCAAGACGAGTCGCAGAAACCCCACGTTAATAGCCGCCCACTTGCGCTTTCCGGGGGAACGGTCGGATTCAGCGGAAGATGGTCCTGGAAAGAGGAGTTTCTAAAACTTGCCTCCACCCCTGGAGCATCAAGGCTGCATGTTCCTCCGAGGAGAGGGGGGGCCATGGTCGGCGGGGGCAGGGGGGGGGGGACAGACAGCTGTACCTGAGGTTATCTTTGCGTTCTTCTGGACAGGATTCAGCAGCGGCTCCAGCTGCATTTTCAAGGATGTCTGCAGCTCCTGGGCCAAATCCTGAAACCTCGCTCCGATGTGTTGCTGGAAGGAAACAGTGCCACACTGAGGCAGTTGACCCAAGAAGTGCCCCTTCTACCGCCTGCCCCGTTCTGAGCACCGGGGGGGGACGGGACCCAGAGCCAGATGTGCACAACACGGGGGCTTTCCTTCCAACAGAGAGACACGGGTGGGGAGATCCTGTGGCCCTGGCAGATCGCAGACTGGATGACCCTCGGGTTCCCTCCCCACTTTACAATTCTATGGTCCTGGACTTCCGGTTTCCTGCAGACTGAGAAGGGAGCGCGGAACCGGTCATCCTATCAGTCCGAGACCCGCAGGGGAAAGAGGGGAGAGCGCCAAGGCAACGCACCTTTCCCCCCAAGACTTCCGCTAAGGTTTCTCTACTCTCTGCAACGGCCCACAAACTCACCTGCAGCAGTTTCAGCCGCTCCTGCAGCAAGTTTGCAGCCGAATCGAAGATGGTGTGTTTCTCTGTGCTGATGAAATGCTCCATGCAGGCCTTCATCCGCTGGAAGTAGCCGGGGCCCGACATCTGGGTGCAAGCTGGAGGGGAAGCACATGGCACATCAGCACAACGCAGAGCCCTGACACTTGGGACCCCCCAACTCTGCCCCCCAAGACTTCCTTGCTGGACTGGATCCTACCATACTGCAAAACCCTTCCAGCTTCCTCAGAGACTCCCCCCGCCCATCACACTTTGAGCACTCTCCCCTCCTGGGGTTTCCATAAGGACATAAGAGCCTGCAGGATCAGGCCAGTGGGCCATCTGGTCCAGCACCCTGTTCTCACAGTGACTGTTACAGGAATGCAGGAATCTCGACGGACTGCCTCTGGGTCAGAAAGTTCCATAAGAGCTTAAGAGCAGGGTCAGGCCAAGGGGGGCTCACCGAGACCCACATCCTATGGGAAACCCACAAGCAAGGTCTGGTCTCCCCTCCTGGGGTTTCCAGCTGCCTCCCACCGTGGGGGCAGAGCAAGAGCCATCTCAGCCAGCAGCACCCCCCCCCCCAGCCCTTCTATTCTTCACCTGCATACGCTGGCTCCATGCGTTTCCGGATCTCTGGCGTCAGGATGCGGGAAAAGCTCCTCTGCCTTTCAGTGATGTAATCCATCAGGCTCAGCGTGAAGTTGAGCAACTGAGGGAAGAGTTCAGGAGTCCGGATGAGCCTTCGATCCCCGTGGTCCCTCAAAAACCCACCTCTCGCCCCATGTGACCCCAAAGTGTTTGCACATCCACTTTAAAAAACAACAGCTATTAAATATGCACACTGTCCTTCATCTGTAGATCTCAGGGCAATTTGCAGCATAAAAAACACAAAATACAGAATAAAAACAAGAACAAAACAACAACAGCACACAAAGACAACCGAATAACGCCCCCCCCCCCCCGGACCTCAGGGGCAACCGAGGCAGAGCCCCCCCCACTCCCCCAGCCTCACCCTCGCTGAAACCGCCTCCAACTGCTGGCGGCGATAGGTGTGTATTGCAGCTGCCAGCCCGCTGTGCTTGCAGAGCGTCTTCCGGAGGTCTTTGAAGAAGCGCCTCAGCTTGCCCAAGATGGCAGCAGCAAAGCCCTGAATGGACTCTTTCAGCTGGCAGCTAGGAGGAAGCACATGCGCAGAAGGGTTGGGAGAAAGCCGGCTGGTCCGGGTCCCCTTGCAAGGGCACAGCACCCACCTCCCCATCCCTGGCCTCCCCGAGTCCCATCCACGCAGCCTTTGGCCCCCGAGACCCTTGCAGGGGTGTCTCTGGCTGGCAGCAGCCACGCAGCTCTTCCCTCCAGGGCTGCAACTCAGCCAGCCAGCCCTTCTCTGAGAGTGCCATTGGAGCTGGCCTCAGAACTCTGCGCCCAGACCAGTTGGGCAACAAGAGTGGGCTGGGCTGGGAGGGAAGATTTTGTGCGCAGGAGGAAGAGGAGGAGGGGTGCAGGCCGCCCCCCCCCCCCCCGTGCATAAGGCTCACCCACATCCTGCTCTGTTTCATTATTTATTGATATTTAGCGAAATGTGTCATTGACGGCTTCTCCGCTTCTACCAATGTACTTCTTGGCATGCTTCATTTTTAAATTGTGGCACATGCATTTTCCCTCTTTGATTTATCTTACTGTGTTTCCTGTTAACCACTTTGGGAATTCACATAGGAAGCGGTATCTAAATGTCGAGGATGACAGAACGGAGTCGCTCAGAAGGTTGTGGACTCGCCTCCCTGGGAGGTTTTTCCAAGCAGAGGTCGAATGGCCACATGCCAGGGATTCTTGAGCTGGGATCCCTGCACTGAAGTGGATGACCCTCAGGGCCCCAGGCAACGCTACAATTCTATGATGGTTTAAATAAAAAGGTAAAGGACCCCTGGACGGTTAAGTCCAGTCAAGGGCGACTATGGGGTTGCGGCGCCCATCTCGCTTTCAGGCCGAGGGAGCTGGCGTTTGTCCACAGACAGCTTACCAGGTCATGTGGCCAGAATAACTAAACTGCTTCTGGCACAACGGGACACCATGATGGAAACCAGAGCGCACAGAAATGCCATTTACCTTCCCACCGCAGCAGTACCTGTTTATCTACTTGCACTAGTGTCCTTTCGAATTGCTAGGCTGGCAGGAGCTGGGACAGAGAAACAGGAGCTCACCCCACCGCAGGGATTCAAATCATCGACCTTCCAATCGGCAAACCCAAGAGGCTCAGTGGTTTAGACCACAGTGCCACCCGCATCTCTTTTACTACTATGAGGACACCTAGCCTGGCCTCTCGTTCCCACGTACTTGAAGACCTCGTTCCACGTCCCAGCCAGGGCCTCCCAGATCGGTTTGGCGAGGTGGCTGTTGAAATCCACCACACAGTTGAGGGTCGGAGAGGCGTAGAGACCATGGTGGTTGCAGACGGCCCGGTACGTGGCGTGTGGGTATCCGTTCACCTGCGAAGGGAGGAACAGAGAGCGCGGATTGAAAAGCGGAGCTGGCCAAGGCTGGGTGGGGATGTTCTCTGGGGGCAGAGGCATGGAAGAAAACCCCACAGAATCAGGCGACCAACTCAAGGACACAAATGGAAGCCTTCCCTGTCAGTTGCCAAACCAAGGAGGGGCAGGGTGGGTGCTTCCTTTGCGTGGCTCCCCTTCCCCACCCCCAGTTTGGGCACATGAGACTCTGGGCACCCTCCCACGGGGGCTCTAAGCCCCTCGGAAAGGAGCAGGAGAGCCTGCAGGATCAGGCCAATGGCCCATCAATCCAGCATCCTGCTCTCCTGGTGGCTGAACTGTGGGACACCAGGGAGCAGGATCTGAGCCCAAGAGCCCTGCAGTTTCCACCAACCGATACTCAGAGGCGTCGCTGCCTCCCACGCCTAGCAGTGCTGCAAGGACTCCCCCCTTTTATCTCTCCCGAATCTCCCAACATTCAGCGTCACGGGATGCCCACCCATTCCAGCCACTGTTGAAAGGATCCTGGTGGATCGTGCCCTTTGCAAAGCGGGCTGGCTTTTGTATATTCTTCTTTAGGAGAGGATCTGTATCCCGCTATATCATAGAAGTGGAGGAATTTAGCCAGCAGTGGAGGCCAGGGTTCTGACTTCCCTCCTGCCTTGTTTCTATCAGCCTTACCCAGCCTGGCGCCCCAAGATACTTTGGACTCCCCTAACAGCTGGACCTAATGGTCAGGGGTCCCTTTACCTTTAAGGCGGTGGTGGGTGGGGTGGGTGGGCATTTAAAGCATTGGGGGGGCAGAGTGCTGCGCATCAACATCATATTTAAGTAGAAACGAACACACAATAAATGTGGCTGCTGCTGTCTCAAGACCTGGGACTTGCTATTTAAAAAGGGCTTCATCTTTTAAAACGCCGGCCAACACCAGCTTGGTTCCCCCCCCCCCCCGCATTTTCTGTGGCACACAAGGCTTTCAGGAGGAGAGGAGCTTACAGGGCAGCCCCAGCTCCTGACGACGTCCTGGCACAGCTCCTTGGCCCGGCTGATGCCCTTGGCCAGGCTGGCGAAGAGAAGGTCTTCCAAGCAGTGCCGGGTGTCGCGGAGGCTGCAGTCAATGGCCTCCTGGAGGAGGTTGGGGAGCTGCTGCAGAGACTGCCACACACTCTCCTGGATGTCGGTCTGGGAAGGAATAATAATAATCAAATTTTATTTATATCCCGCCCTCCCCAGCCGAAGCCGGGCTCAGAGCAGCTAACAACAGTAAAAGGAACAGAGTTTACATAAAATCACAATCAATTAATTGAAATACATTCTAAAATCAATTCATTCTAGAGTCAAATTAATGGCAACCATTGGGCTAGAGTTCTGTGAGGATTGCCAAAGGAGGTGGTCAGACTGTGCCTTGGCCAAAGGCCTGGTGGAACAGCTCTGTCTTGCAGGCTCTGTGGAAAGATGTCAAGTCCCGCAGGGCCCTGGTCTCTTGTGACAGAGCGTTCCACCAAGTTGGGGCCACTACTGAAAAGGCCCTGGCCCTAGTTGAGACCAATCTAACCACCTTGCGACCTGGGACCTCCAAAATGTTGTCATTTGTGGACCTTAAGGTCCTCCGCAGGGCAGACCAGGAGAGGCGGTCCCGTAGGGACGAGGGCTTTAAAGGTTAAAACCAGCACCTTGAACCTGACCCTGTACTCCACCGGAAGCCAGTGCAGCTGGTCTAGGGACGTGAGAGACTGCAGGGCTCTCCGTAAGCAGCAACCGAGAGGCGACTCCGCAGGTGGAGGAGGACAAGCTGCACCCTTGCAGGGCACAAGACACCTTGCAGCCTTCTTCCAAACCCTCCAAAGAACAGTGGGAGAGCCTGGCTGCAGGATCAGGCCACAGGGGGCCTACCTAGGGGTGGAGGGAACTCCCTTAGCCAGCTCTGGAAAAAAGCACCCTGAACCCCAATAGGACGCTGCTGGACCCCAGACTATTATTATTCACCGTATTTTTCGCTCTATAAGACGCACCAGACCATAAGACGCACCTAGTTTTTGGAAAAGGAAAACAAGAAAAAAAATATTCTGAATCCCAGAAGCCAGGACAGCAAGCATGATTGCTGTGCAGTGACCCCACTTGCTGTCCTGGCTTATGGGGCAGCCGCGTGGCGCCTCTCCCGGCCAAGAGGAGCCTTCATCCCCTGCCCAGGAAAGGCTGTGCACAGCTAAGGCTCCCCCAAGAGCCGCGCTCCCTTTAAAGAGCGCATGTAGTGTGTGTGCGGCTCTTGGGGGCTTTTCCCTGAGGAGGGCAGCCCTTCTCCCTCCTTGGGGAAAAGCCCCGAAGAGCCACACACAAGCTCCGCGTGGCCTTTTAAAGGGAGCGCTGAGCAGAGCCTGCCGTCTGCATTTGCTCCATAAGACGCACACGTATTCCCCCTTACGTTTTGGAGCGAAAAATACAGCAGCTGGTAATGCAGCAGGATCTTTTCTCTCTCTCCCCACCAGGCTTCCGCTCACACCTGCCAGCTCCTGGCCTCGGACACTAGTCTGGCTGCAGGAGATGCCCCTCCCGCCGCAAAGGATTCTGCGGCAGGGCAGGAGAGGAGGAGGGGAAGTGTGCTTTATGCTCAGCGCCTGGTTATACAGTGGGACCTTGGATCCTGAACGGCTTGGCTCCCGAATGCCGCAAACCTGGCAGTGTGTGTTCTGGTTTGCAAACATTTTTCGGAAGCCAAATGCCAAGGCGAGTGCAGGAAGCTTCTGCAGCCAATCGGAAGCCACACCTTGGTTTTTGAACGGTTTCAGGAGTCAAACAGACTCCTGGAATGGATTAAGTTCGAGAACCGAGGTAGCGCTGTAGCAGGGCACCAGGCCTAAGACAGTTCTTCTCTGGAGAATGCCAGAGGCAAGCACAATGTCTGAGGGCTCATATGCGCTTGTCTCGCGACTTCCTTTCTGCATGCAATTGGAGCAAAGGGCAACTCAGGTTCTCCCCGATGGCCATTTGTTCCGATCCATCGCTAAAGAGCAGAGCGCAGAAAGGGGACAACCACGCAAACGCCGGCTTTCTAGGCATGGCTCCAGCAGAAGTGTGGACAAGCCCTACGGTGGGAAATGCAACTTTTAGTGCTCATCCTACTACAGGCAAGCTTCTAACGAGAAAGAAGCCCGTTCCCAAGCCTTTGGCCCCTGCTCACCTCTGCCCTCTGGCTGGTCAGGTAATTCACTATTTGGCTGAGGACCCGAGCCAAGTCCCGGATGAGCTTCTGTGCCGCCCCCATGCTGTGCTTCAAGGCTGTGCGCATGGCAAACGCCTTCAAGGCCGGTATTTCTGGATAAAAGGAAAACAGGGAATAAACGCACAGCAGGCGCACCTTACTTCACCTTCCGGAAGAAGTGCCCTGCGTGTCGACAAGAGGATGGGGTCCACCCACCGCAAACAGCCGCTGGTTTGTTCATCTGACTTGCAGAGGGAAGCCTGAGGAAGAAGAGTACCTGTGTCCTGGGGGTCGTGGAAGACTTGAGGTTGGCCGTCTCTGATCAGCTTCCCGCAGAGCTTGAGATATTCTGTAGAACTGACTGTGAACACCTGAAGCTTGCCGCAAAGGGATTCAACTTCCCCAGCGTTGCCAGAGTCCAACCTGGTGGCATCGCCTTCCTCCAGGTCTTCATCACCATCCTCCTCGCTCTCAGGAGATGCTGCTTTCCTGGTCATGTCCTACAACAGGAAGCTCTACCGTTATTAGAAGGTCGTTATATAAAGCCTGGGAAAGACATCGCAGATGGTTAGAGCCCAAAACACCATGGTGGATATCACCATCAGAGGTATTATCTGTGAAAAAGAAAAATACGGAAGGCAAATGGGCCACATATCAAGCAATTAGTAAAAGAAGATCAAGGCCAATTAAGGTCAAGACCATATGAAGAACTTAGCCAATATTGTAATACATGGCTACAATATTACCAAATTGATCACCTATTCAAGCAGGATAAGATTACCAGATTTGGCAAAGAAGAATCAAAATTACAAACAAAGTTATTAAAAAATCCTAAGAAGATATCTAAAATGTATAATCTATTATTAGAATGGGAATTAAAAGATGAAGAGGTGAAGGAAGTTAAGATTAAGTGGGCCAGAGATATAGGCCACACAATTCGATTAGACCTATGGGAGAAATTATGGAAACATGTTATCAAATTCACAGCCTGCGTCACAATTAGAGAATATATAATGAAAATGATATACCAATGGTATTTAACCCCAGTTAAATTGGTGAAAATTTATAAATCAAAATCTAATTTGTGCTGGAGATGTAAAACAGAGAAAGGAACAACGTATCCTATGTGGTGAGAGTGTGTGTATATCAAACAATTTTGGAGCGACATTCAAGAGGAACTTTAAAAAATGCTTAAAATATCATGTAATGAAAAAACAGAGGTGTTCCTTTAGGGAATTATATCAACTCACATTCCTGCCACTAGGAAACAAGTTTTCTTATATGCAACCGCTGTGGCCAAAAAATTGGAAGGGAGAAAAAAGTCCCTCAATAAGAGAATGGCAAATAAGATTTTGTGAATACATAGAATTTGCAAGACTTACCGTAGTGGTAAGAGGCCAATCAGACCAAAAACAGAGAGGATTCTGGTATTAATGCAGTCATACCTTGAGTTACAGACGCTTCAGATTGTGTTTTTTCGGGTTATGGACCAGCCGAAACCCAGAAGTACCAGAATGGGTTACTTCCAGGTTTCGGGGGTTGCATATGTGCAGAAGCACTAAATCATGCTTTGTGTAGAAGCACCGAAACGCAACCTGCGCGTGTGCAGATGCGCCACTGTGGGTTGCGAATGCTGTGGGTTGCGAACGTCAGAAAGTCCTTCCTAATGTTTAGTAGGACTCTCCTTTCTTTCCATCCGTTTGGGTCCTACTCTTCTGGAGCAGAATGTTGCTCCGCCGGCCATGGGGCAGCCCTGAACCCTGCAGACCTAGGAGGACGGCCCCCATCTCAACTGCGTCTCATGAGTGTTTGGGGCAGCAGGCTCTCCCCCCGGCTAATGCCCCTGCGGACCTGCTGCCAAGGCAAATGCCAGCATGCCAGCGCCTCGCTCACCCTGGCGGCTCAGTCCTACCTCCAGGCTGGCGCTGAACTCCAACTGAATCTGCTGCTTGGAATACTTATTCCGGGCCCGGACGCAGATCAGGCTAATCTCACGGAGCTTCGCCTCCTTCTGCCTCTGCAAGGCACTGATCTAGACAGGAGAGAGGCAACAAGGGGGAAACTGAGGCACAAGCAAAACCAGACACAGCCACGAGAAGGTTGCGGGGGGACAGACCAGAAGGGCTTTCCCAAGCAAGGGGAAAACGAAAAGCAGCCGTGCCTGAGCTTGGGGGTGGCAGAGAGATACAAGACTCACTCTGAACTCCTTTTCCAGAAGGTCGTGGCGTCTTTGGAGCCAGGCTGAGTCGGAGGCATCGCATCCTGGTCTCTCCCACGGCGACGGCTGCTACTCAAAAACACACAGAGCGTTATCATCTGTGGCTTGTGATAGCAAGAGAGCAAAAAGCAGCCACTGCCCCAAAGGCCTGGCTAGAGTTTAGCCTAGAGAAACTGGGTTTCTTCCAGCCTCTGAGCACGTCTCTGGGGCTAAGCTGGATCTTTGTTGCCATACGGTATTACCCAGGGTGGCAGGAATATCCAGCCTAGCAGGGATCAGGGCTGGCCCCAGACATCTTGCCACCTGAAGCAAACCACAAAATGGTCCCCCCCCCCCCCCAGGGAAGAAGCGGGGAGCGAAGATCAACACCAGGAACAAAGAGAGAATAAAGATCTATATCATGATCCTCTGCCCCAGGGATCCTGCTGGGTGGGTGGTCCCCTTGCCTCGTGGGTGGTCCAGCCCTGGCAGGAATCAAACACACACAATTCGCACAGGTGGAAGAATTCTGCTTTGCTCGGTGCCAAATTTGAATTCTGAGTTGTTCTTTTTAAACTACAAAATTGAGATGGCCCTGGAGGAGAAGGCGCTCCCTCGACTCAGATGGGCCTTGCGAGACATCAGTAGCATCTCCCGCTCTCGGTTTGCTCATCTCGCAAGCCTCAAAAGCAGGCTCTGTCGAGAGGCGTGCGGAGTGTGGACACAGCTCTCCCAGCACAGAAGGGGCTGTCTTTCAAGGGGGCAAGCAAGGCTGGTCTCCTGGGCCCAGATTCACCCCTCCAAGGGACAGCCAGAAGGCCACCCTGAGAGGCCGTGGGAATAAGGGCCTCTTCCCCCTCCCCAGCACCAGCAGGCACAGGCCCCCCCCCCCCGACTCAAGGGAGGGCAAAACGCAGGGAGCTTTCCTCAGGTCCCTCGGCATCTTCCAACTCTGCAGTTCTGCCAATCTCTCGCTGCAGCTGGTCCAGCAGGGGAGCAAAGGAGGTTTCTGAAACGCCACATCCAGCTGGGCCAGGGAGAAACTGCTTTGATGGGTGGTTTTTACAAACCTCTTGCTGCAAAGATGCGTAGAGCCTTTCCTTCTCCCTCTCGGCTTGCATTTTCTGATTATCCAGCTCTCTCACTTCATCTTCGATGGGCTGAATCTCGCTTCTCAGGTCCAGGTTCCTGCAAGATTTGGGGGACTGAGCACTTTCATGGGGAGCCCAGTCTCCTCTCACAAGAGAGTCCACTTTAACCACTAGCTTTCCAGCAGCGCTGATGGGATGACAGAATCCCAGGCCACCCAACAGCTCAATGTCCTCCACTTGCTTTAGACTACAACTCCCATGATCCCTGGCAGCTGGCAAGGCTGGCTGATGGGCCTTGCAGTCCAAAACACCTGGGAGGGCTGCTGTCTCAGAGCATCCTCTGCCCCACTGGCCATTAAGCAGCCAATCAAACCTGCCCCCCCCCACGGTCCAAGCACAATGCCCAGGCAGCCTGGGATCTTTGAATCAGCAACACAGCAGCTCACAATGGCCAAGCAAGAGCATTCTGTGATTTGGGGATGCCGATTTATGGTGCCTCTCTCCGCCCATCCACAACAGAGGAGCATAAACCGAGGTTACCTGACTATATCTGTAATGTTGAAGCTGTCCGACTTGGTGCAGACAAAAGCCAGGCTGCCGTACAGGCCGTCCATCAGCAGCTGCCTGCGCACACTCGCACTCAGGGTCTCCTTCGCCGTCTTGTCGTCCACGGCTCGGGTGATGCTGGCGACCACCCACACGGCACGGCAGTTCTTCAGGTACTGCAGGGGAGGAAGGAAGCGTCTGCTAAACCAAGGCGGCTCTGCCGACACGCGGCAGACCCGCAACCTGGCGGTTTGAGCAAAAGCAACACTACGCAACCAGGATCATGCCAGGGAGAAACGCTCGGGGGTCCAGCAGAGCAAAGATGTGGGCTATTTGCAGATTACTTGCGCTACAGAAGACGTGCTGGGGAGACCACACATTACAAGGAACGCAAAAGTAACTTTTGCTAGGTTTTAATAACAAAAACAAAATCTCCTTTTACAATACAGTGGTACCTCGGGTTACATACGCTTCAGGTTACAGACTCCGCTAACCCAGAAATAGTACCTTGGGTTAAGAACTTTGTTTCAGGATGAGAACAGAAATCGTGTGGCAGCAGTGAGAGGCCCCATTAGCTAAAGTGGTTAAGAACAGTTTTAGGTTAAGAACGGGCCTCCAGAACGAATTAAGTACTCAACCCGAGGTACCACTGTATATCAATAAGCACCAACCCATCCCCCAGGGTACTGAGAGAGCTAGGTCCTGCTCTTTATATACTATACCTAACAGCTTAATTAACATAACAGCACCTGCTGTACTGCTTCACAGCTGTAAAACTAGGTCACGTTATTTGCTCTGGCCCTCAAAGAAATACACATCTTGCGGAACCTTAAAATTTAAAGAGACCATTCAACCAACGCTTGTCCAACCCACAAACACACAGAGCCAGTTCCCCACCTCTTTGGCCACGCTGTCTCTGGCCGCGTTGGCGTCTCGGACGCCGGGCAAATCCACCAGCACAGCCCCCGTCCTCAACACTTCAGCCTTGGCGAGACGGATCCGGACGCATTTCACAATGGGCCAAAACTCCCCGCCTTTCATCTCTCGCAAATTGTCAGTTCGGGAATCAATGAACCTCTCGATGGCGGCGCGGAACTCTGTCGCCTGAAAGGGAAGCAGGGAGGTCAGGATCCGAAACCTGGCATTTCAAGATACGACTGGAACAAGTCAAAAAGCTGGAAGGGACCACAAGAGTCATCAATAATAATAATAATAATAATAATAATAATAATAATAATAATAGTTTATTATTTATACCCTGCCCATCTGGCTGAGTTTCCCCAGCCACTCTGGCCCAACCCCCTGCGATGCAGGATCCACCCCTAGCCCTTCAACTGGAGGACTCGGTTTCCTTGATACAAAGCCAGTCTTCTCTGCTTACACTGACGCAACAAAGCCGATTTCAGGAGTTTCAAAGGTACATGCCAATAAACGCTTCACTTGCCGTATCAGCGCAGACGTGTTTCACTGTCCCCAGGTGCTGCGTCACCTCCTGCATCTCCTCCAGCTTCTCCAGCTCATCGACTCTCCCGTAGACGGCCTTCACGCGGCTGTAGGCAGCCCAGGCTTCCGTCTTGCGATCCGGGCAACGCCTCTTCAGGTGGCCAAACTTGTCCTTCATGTCTTCAAGGAGAGCCTTCAGCTCCTTATCCCATTCCTGCAGGAGGGAAAAACACCATGGAGAACGGAAGAGGGAAATTATTATTATTATTAATAATAATAATAATAATAATAATAATAATAATAATAATAATAATAATTTTATTTATATCCCGCCCTCCCCAGCCAAAGCCGGGCTCAGAGCGGCTAACAGCAGTAAGATATTTCCAGTAAAAATATTCAAAAAGCAACTCCCATCATGCCCAACCAGCACAAAGGAGATGGGAGTCCAGTCTGGAGGGCCCCAGGTCGGCAAAGGCGGCTTTTAAATAGAATCACAGAACCCTAGAGTTGGAAGGGACTCCACAGGGTCATCTAGTCCAAGCCCCTACAATGCAGGAATTCCAGTGGGAGAGTCCCTGACAAAAAGCCCCCCAATCTCTGCTTGAAAACCTCCAAGGAAAGAGAGTCCGCCACCTCCTGAGGGAGACCCTTCCGCTGTCAAGCAACTCTTACGGTCAGAAAGTCTTTTCTGATGTTTACAGGGAATCCCCTTTCTTGTAACTTGAATCCACTGGTTGGAGTCCTATCTTTCAGAGCAGGAGTAAACCAGCTTGTTCACTCTTCCATGGGACAGCCCTTCAGATATTGGAAGGTGGCTCTCCTTTCTCCTCTCCTTCTCCTCTTCTCCAGGCTAAACAAACCCAGCTCCTTCAACCATTCCTCATAAGGCTTGGTTTCCAGACCCCTGATCATCTTCTGCACACCTTACAGCTTGTCAATACATATATTTGTTTAATGGCATTATGATTGAAATAAAAAAAAATAAGGTAATATATGTATGTGTGTGTGTGTATATATACACACAAAAAACCCCCCGCACAATAAATGTTCATAACTGCATATATAAACCACACGACTGAAACCCCACAGAAAAAGTCCTGAAACCATTTTGTCCCTCCCAAATTGACCGCAAACATTTCTCTGCAAGGTTGAAGGAAAATGGAAAAGCCTCCCCATTGTCTTTTCCTTCACAAATCCTGCCTTAAGGGCATGTCTGTATATGAATAGGGTGAGCCTGTGACCTGGCTCAGGAACTAAGTATTTGTCATTACAAAAGACTGGCCAGGCTCCCCAGATAATCCAGTCAAGTGACCATTAACAGGTAACTTGCCAGACAGGAGATGGCCCTTGTGGTCTCTTCCAACTCTATGATTCTATGAGATAAACAATGCACTCAGATTTCTGTTGTAGACCACCCTTTCTGTGATGTAGGTATGATGTTTGGGGGGGGTTGTCTTGAGCACCAGGGAAGGCAATTTAAAATGTCTATATAGGGGTGGGCACACCTGGGTTCTGTGTCCTCCTCCTTTCCTGCATGTAGGGAGTGAGGACCCTGTTGCAACAGATCAAGAAAGATCAGGCTTACTAGCTGCTTTGCTTCTCAATATTCTCTGGTTGGCCTCTGTTGTTTTCTCCGACCGATGGAGAACCTACAAAGGACTCTATAAGGGCTCTTGCGTTCCCCACAAGGGAATGAGGGCAGATTTTTGTTTATTACATGATACTGAGGCAGTTTTATTTACAATTCCTTCTAGAACGCCCCCAGGCTGCTTTGTTCCCCTCCGCTCCCCACTAGCCCCTTCCAGGTTGTCTTAGTCTCCGGTGCCCCCACGGACCCCAACTCAGGAGACCAGCCCCCACAGAAGAGAGCTGGGGGGGGGACCTGCCCCCCGGCCGCCCAACCTACCTCTCGGGAGAGAAACTCCACATCCGCCTCGTAGGGGCTGCTCCCCTCCGCCCGGGAGACCTCCACCACCACGGCGGTGCAGGCTCTCATGGCCGAGGTGGGCAGCACGGCCTCCTCGTCCAGAAGGGCGTTCAGCAGGCAGCTCTTCCCTGCCCCCGTGTTGCCCACCACCGCGATGTGGGTCTGGGGCATCTGAGTGGCCTTCTGGAGAGACGCAACCTGCTCTCTTCAGGGGAGGAAGAAAACGAAGAATCAGAAACCAGCAGCTCCACTCTAATACGCACACAGTTTAAATTCCATTGACGTTTGACTTCCTTTTTAAACAGTTATCTTTGCGGGTGTAATGTGGGAAATGGGTGAACCCGTGTCTTGAGCAGCCCAACCGGCCTCATGCCTGGAACTATTGGCACCAGGTCCCCGGTTTGGTTCCTATACAAGGAATCCATTTCAGCCTTCATGGCATTAAGCCATGGTTCAGCATCTTTGGAGGTTAATTCCTGCACCTCTTTGAAGCTTGAAGGTTCCCACACCTTCTCTGAGCTACCAAGAACAGCAGTTGCCGTCTTAACAAACTAATCAGCAAATCTCTGGAGGTTTGCCTTTTGTGGCCCTTTCAGATCTGCGTACTAGAGGCAAGGCTTCTACACTCATCTCCTCTTTCTTAGGAGAAAAGTGGCCAGTGGTGAACAGTGGTTCTTCCAGTTCAGTGTCAGACGCATCAGATGGTCTGACTGAGGCCTTTGCGCTCTTGAAGTCTGCTGTGTCATCGTTGTCACTGACAGCAGCAGCAGCGCCGCCCACTGAGCAGGACTCCTCCTCTAAGAAACTGGTATTAAGCCAAGGCTGCCTTCAGCAGCCCTGGCAAGAGGGAGAGGGATTTGCTCAGAAGAGGAGATGAAGGGGACATGCTGTTTGGTTCAGAAGAGCATGGAGAGCTAAGGAGCTAGTGGATCTCTCTTGTGTCTCTACAAGGTTTACTTCTAAGACCAGAAAAACAGTAGATTAGTTCATGATCTCTTAAAAGTTTATGTGGCTAGGGTGTTTGTGTTTGTGCTTGTGCCATGAGACGATAAACACTTTATACTCTGAACTGAACCTAGTGGGAAAGGAGTTTTTTTTAACCAGGAACTCTGGAAAAGGCTGACTCCTGGGAAGCAGGAAGACTCGTGTTCTGCTGGAGCTGTGCCATCTCTGCTGATCACATCTAAGCCACTCCTCACCTGCTGGGCGCTCCCTTTCTTTCCCATGCAAGATTTACCATTATTTAGTAGGAAGTCAGGTTGCTGAAAGTATTGGAGCCAAAGCTGATCCATTTAATTAGAGAAAAACTATTGCTGACCCCTTTTGGACTTTTTGTGTGGAAAGTAAAATGAACTCATGATATTTAGGCTTGAAAACTGGAAAAATACTGGTTTATAGAAGGTAGAATAAATAAAAAATTGTCCAGTAGCACCTTAGAGACCAACTAAGTTTGTGCTGGGTAAGAGCTTTCGTGTGCATGCAGACTTCTTCAGATATCTGAATTATTTTTTTCCAACTGCGTCACACCAACACGGCTACCTACCTGAATCTAGAAGGTAGAATAGTTAGACGGTATCATGGAGCAAATGTTTTGATTTTTTTTTTTTTTTATGTAACTGGTAGACAGAGAATGAGATGCCCTTTTTCTTTTCCTTTCTTCTTCTCTCCCCCATACATCCTTCTCTCTCTCATTTTCTTGTTTGTATACAGATTTTTTTAATCTTGTATCATAAAAAGCTGTAATAAAAATTTACGACTAAAAGAAAGTGGGAACATTTTACCTCCACTTCTCCATATGCAGCCGGTCTATCCCTTCCAGGGACTCCAGGGACCGCAAGATCTCTCCGAGGACAGACTGGCACTCCTGCAACTGAAACTCCACGTCTTGCTCGCAGGATGCCCAGTCTTTCGGGTCATCACTCTGTGCTCCAGCAGCGTAAGGCCAGCGGTCGCTCTGTGACTGGGTGACAGAAGCCCCAGGACGGCCGCTCGACTTGGAGGAAGAGCCTGCATCTTCAGAGCCCGGAGGGGAAGGGCAGGGCACAGACTCATCGTCGGAGCCGCCCTGCTCCCCATCCAACTGCCCCGTCACCTCAGCCTCCCGAGATGCAGGAGGCCCAGCACCGTCTCCTGACACGGAGGAGTCTCTTTCGGAGCCCGGAGAAGGAGGACAGGCCACAGATTCATCGTCTGAGCACACGCGCTCCGTATCCAGCTGCGAGCTCAACTCAGTATCTTCTAGCCAACAAGGAAGGAGCAATCGGTCTCTGTTTCCAAAGTCTCCAGAGCTTGAGAAACTCTCTGGCTGCCTGTCTGCTGAGGGTTTGGGTTTATGCAGGACTGTGATGACTGGGGAGCAAGCCGTGGGGTACGCTGTGTCACAGCTGGGGCCGTCCTGCCTTTTTCCAGGACCACACGGGTCCTTTTCTTCCTTGAAGCGCTGAGAAACCCAAGGCGCACCTGCCAAGCAACCCAGAGCGGAGGCGCCATCTTTCTGTTTTGAGGGGCTGCAAGCAGGCACCTGATCGCCAGACACACCTGTGACCAGCAAGGGGTTCCCTGGAGCTTCTTGCGGAGGGCTGCTGGAGTCCTCAGGTCCTTCCCATCCTGCCCCACGGCTGCCACTGATCAGGTCCTGCTCAGGATCTTTCCCGATGCTCCCAGCCATGCCGGGAAAACCAGGATCCTCAGAGGCGGGCAGAGGCGAGCCTGGTCTGCTCCGAGCCAAGGGATGCTCACCTGGATTGCTCACCTGAGTTGGGCTGGAGCAAGAAACAGCCAGATCTTCGCTCTTCACGTCACCCAACAGGGGGCAGCTGGCTGGCTCACAAGCAGAAGCAACAGACGTTGTCCTGGAAGGAGAGGAAGTGAGATTTCCACCACCGTCTTGGCAGAGATGCTCTTTGTAAGGCCACTGAGGATGTTCCATGTCTCTCCTCGCATCAGGAGACGATAATGCAGAAGGCGGGTCAACACCAAGGTCATGCTCCATATCTGAGGAAAGAATTTTGGAGCAAGGTGGCTGAAAGGGTTGTGGTGGGACCACTGCAAGCATTCCTAGAAGTTACAGAATGTCTAAACCTTCGTCGTTCCCTTGGTTCTATAAAACCATCCTCAGGTCCCCCTTAGCTATTCAATATAATTAATTCAACAGAATTGATGGAGCTTGGTTCTGGGATATGAGCTTTTTGAAGTCTGATAGTCGTTTGCACCTCCAGTGCCCCCCTGCTGCCCCCCTAGGTAATCCCCCCTAGGGGGCAGCACTGCCCACTTGGGCAACCACTGGTCTAGACCCCTTCCAGTCTGGGACTCAACTGGCCTCGATGTCCTGATGGGTGATGGCCTTTATCCAGAGAGGGAGGGTGGAAGAGGGATTTCTAGAGTGTCTTCCAGGGGCTTCCGACACCATCTGCCTTGGTGGTCCCTCCTGAACCAGCTCTGCAAGGTATGAACTGGAAGCATTGCTCTTCCTTTCCCTTAGGAGCCATGTGGAAGAGCTCCCAGGTGCCACCCAAGCCAGGGCAGGTTGGGCTGCGTCAGCTGGTTACCTCTGGTCTACCCTAGCAGTGGGGTGGTTTTCCTGGTGGAGACGCCAGGAGCTCCTCCTCCACCACCCGACTCTCCAAGCACAACAGCCTCGCTTTTCTGGCACCCTTTTGAATAGGTGACATTTGCCGCTATGTCTACATGCAGACAAATCACCCGATCCTGAGACTGTACCATTCCAGACTCCAGATGGGAAGTCGGAAATTCCCACGTACCTAGAAAGAACAGCTCCAAGCCATTTCCCGCTTGTCCCATGATTTACAGGCACTTGTCCAAACAGTTTTGCCTTTGCCCTGTCATTTCCCCCCAGAAAACCAGTCTTTGGAACTGAATTGGAGCAAATGTCATTCCAGAGAAAGCTCAGCTGACATTTGCTCCCATTCAATGGTAAAGAACAAGTTTTCCCAAGAGGCAGAGCAAGTGCAAGTCTGCATGAGCCCTAAATTGCCCTCCACCTCCCACTGCCTCTTAAATAATAATAATAATAATAATAATAATAATAATAATAATAATAATAATATACTGCCCATCTGACTGGGTTGCCTCAGCCACTCTGGCTGGCTCCCAACAAAAATTAGTAAAAGCCAAACACAGCACCACACACTGAAACCTTTCCTGGCGAGGCAGGCCCAATCCGTTCTGCCTCCCTTCCCCCTTCAGAAGATGCTTTTGAAACATACCTTGGCACGATGAACCTCCAGGGCTTCTCTGGAGAAGGGCTCTCTCTGGCCTCTGACTAAGACCCCCTGTCTCCATTTCCATCACCACCTCTTGCTCTTCCTCCTCCCCATCAGTTGTGGGGCTCATAGAGGGGGCAGCCCATCCAGACCCCTCTACGCTGGGAGCCTCGTTGCCGCCCTCTCCCTCGAAGGTGCCACCCTCTTCTTGGAGGTCGTGGGCGTCACATTCACCGGGAGCAAAGCTGATGGGATAGTCAGGCTCAGATGGGGGGTCACCGCTAGGAGTTGGGGTGCTTTCCCTGGGGGACACAGGCTGGTGGGACGGCGTCTGTGGGTCTTCGTCAAACCAGTCCATGTCAGAGGTTTCTGGGTCAGAGGAAGAATCTGGTTCCACGTTTGCCTCGGCCCCCTTCCCCACCCAGTCAGAACCCCCGGTGGGACGCCCATCGCCTTCTGCCCCAGAAGCGTCCCTGCCAGGCGGCCTGGGAGAACGTTCACAGGGGTGAGATTCAGCTGAACTGTTGGAGATGTCTGAGAAGAAAAAGTCCCTGTTCTTCTGACTGGGAGCACTTTCTGCCTCAGGGGACTTTGCGGGAGAGCTAGGGGGAGAATTCTGTACCCCTGAACACACAGACAACTGGAAGCTCTCCTCTTCTGAGAAACAGGTATCCCACACGCTCTCCGGAATAGGGTCGGATGTGTCTTTGTCTTGTTCATGAGAGAAGCGGCCTGACTGGCCAGACAGGGTGCCAGGGGTTGAACCTGGTTCATCCAGGGAGGGGTCCTGAGGCTGGACTTTGCTGATTTCCTCTTCACCTGAGCTTGGGCATCTCCCAGCCTCTATGATCTCGGCTGACTGGCAATCCTCCCCTTCAGCAGTTTCAGCTTCGTCTGCATTTTCGTTTTCGCTTGCTGGCTTATCGGAGCAAAGTGTGTTTTCAAAGCACCCTCTCGCCTTCTGGGCAGAGCTCTCCCCGTTCTTCTGTTCTGCTTCTCCCAGGGACAGGGTTGCCTGGCTGTCGTGCTGGTTTGGAGGCTTCCCTGCAGCTCTGCCAAAGTGGTCCGGAAGCCCTTCTGGGTTGAGAGGAGCAGGAGGTGTCATGGTCAAAGGGTGCAGGTCAGGTGTAGATGCCCGAACTGAAACAGGATCCAGCAAGCAGAGCCTCTCCTCACACAAAGAATCATTTTCCAAGCTGGTCATCCTGGCGGCCTGATCTTCACTGAAATGTCTTTTTCTGAAGGAAGAGGCTTTTGACTCTTCCTCTTCCTCCTCCTGCAAAAGTCTTCTGCAATGCCCTGAGCCATCAAAAGCCTCACCAAACTCCCCAGAAGGGTCTGAAGCACCTTCCTCTTGGCACCCATCTCCTGGGCGCGGCACTGTTTCCATCTCTTGATGCTGGAGTAGCGGCGCTTCCGCTCCTCCCTTCAGGAAACCTGCCTCTTCCCCTGGAGTGCGGCTGGCAGGTGTTTGACAGCCCGAAGACTCTCTGATTGTTTCTCCATCTTCAAGAGATGCACCTGAGATTCCCACTCTGAGTTGACCAGGAAACTCATCATCCGCCAGCCAATTGTCTCGAACAAGATCTGAACCAGAATCTCCAGCCAATCCTCCAGGACTCTCTGGGGCTTGATCCTCTGCACCAAATTTGGCATCGCTTTCTGCCAGGCAAGGAGATTCCACAGGAAGGCAGGCAGGATTGACAGCCACAAGGTCAGCTCCTTGGACAGTTCGATCCTCCAGCTCTTCTCTCCCCACGGCAGTTCTCGGCAAAGGAGGAGATTTTCCCCTCACGGCCACCTCTGGGTTGTGGGTCTGAGGTACAGCAGCTAAAGCATCTTCTGGGTCACAGCATACCTCATCATGGGAAGAATCATTTTGTTCCAAACCAGCATTCAACATCCCCAAACCCTCTGGCGGCTCAGCACTTGCGTCACATGACTCACGAGCTGCGGATTCCTCAGGTAGCTTCTTCCAGGCCTCGCGATTCTCTGAAACACTGTCTGAATGCCAAAGTGGACTTCTCCCTCTCTGAAGGCTGCCTCTGTCCTCCTCCTCCCTTCCAACCTCAGAGCTGAGCTGACGGCCACAAGAGGACTCTGGGACCTCTGCAGGGTCAGTGTGGGTCTCCCTGGGGGCGTCGCCAGCAGTGACCCCCTCTCCGGCCCCAGGGCTCCCAGAGCCAGCACTAGGAGTGTCCAACGGAAGGCTGCCTCTTCCCTCGGTGCAATGGCAGCTCTCGGGGGTCTGTCCTAGCCCAGCCCCTTCCTCCCCAGAGTGGCCCCTTCCGTTCTCTCGTTCCGGGTCGGCCTGCTCAGCAGCCCTGTTTCCTTCACAGGCTTCCTCCCAAACACTGCCTTCCATGTCTTCAGGGTAAAACAGCTCTCTCCCCACATCGGTTCCCCATCGGGGCTTCACTGCAAAGTCATCTTCCAGATCCTCAGGCTCAGGACCAGGAGACTCTTGCTGGTCTTCCAGGTGGGCAGAGGTCCCAAGAGGCTCCTTCTGGTCAGGATCCACCTTCGCCCCATCCGAGCATCTTGCCCTGACACTGCACTCTTGGGTCTCGGCTGCACTTTCTCCATTCGGGTCCGTACCGTCTTCCCTGCCAATGCCACCACCTTGGTGGGCCAAAAGGTGACCCTTTTTAGCTTCCAAGCTCCTTCCTGCTTCCTTTTCGCTTGCCTGAGAAGACACCTCTGTGTTTGCACAGTAACTTTCTGTGTGGGGGACCCCTCTCTCTTCAAGGTCACCTTCACTTATCTCAGGAGGAGCAAACTCCCTGGTCTTTCTTCCCTCCGAGTCTGGAGATGATGGTGCCCAGCTCCCACCAGGGCTTTGGAGGGTCCCTTCAGCCCTGGCGCTGCCAACCATCTCCTCCTGCACCGCATCTGGATTCAGATCTCTGTCCAGGCCACCTTCTCCATTGGCTTCATCTTGGCCACCAGCTGCCCTGACGCTCCTTCCTTCCCTCTTCACCTCCCTGCCCTCAGGAAGATCATGGTTGTCCATCTCCTCTTGGCATTCCATCTCACCGTTGATGACACAACTGGACTGTCCGGACAACCCAGCCAGCGACGCACCACCAGTAACAGTTTCAAGCAAAAGCCCATCATTTTCACTCATCCCTCCTTCGGCCTCAAGGATGGAATCAGCAGCACAGTCCTCTTGGCCTCTGTCAGGTCCGGCACATGCATGCTCCATTCTCCATTTGCTCACAACAACAATGCCCTCCCCCCACTCTTCAAAGGGAGGTGTCTTTCTTTTGGGAACGGCCCCACAGAAAAGCTTTCTATCAACATCCACTGGGTGTCTCAGCATTTCAACAGACTCTTCAGGAATCTCCCCTCCTGCCAGGGGACGGCTGGTTGAAGGCAATGCGGCCACCATAGCAGTCCCCTCCTCTTTAGCTTCTGGTAGATCTCCTGAAGACAGGATCTCCTGTGTTCCTCCAGAAGATGCCACAGGATCCTCTTCTACTTGTGGGGAGAACTCGCCCTTGGCCTGCTCACTGTCAGCTGGGGCACCTACTTCTGAAGCTCTGGGCGGTTGCTGAAGGAGCCCCTCCGTCACCTTCTCCGTGTTTAACTTGCTGCCGTCGTCACAAGCCATTCCGCCGGGGGCGTCTTCTTTCAAAGGCTCTGCAGTCTCTACACCCAACTTCCTTCTTTTTGGACACTCCGTCTGGGTTCCCACTTCGGCATAAGACCGTTTTGCAACGCAGACCTTGCCACTTGCAGCCTCTGCATGCCCTGAGCCCGACTCTGGCTCAAGGAAACTGCCCTCTCCAGCAGCAGCAGCAGCACGACTGTCCATCGCTAGCAGGCTTGCATTTGCAGGGGGCTCCATGGCCATGTTGTCACTGCTCTCAGAAGCCCACTCCTGCAAGCTGATTTCGTCGTCGCTCCTCCGGGTCGAACAGGACAGGTTCCTCGGCAGCAAAGCGGGGCTCTCTCTCTCCGAGTCAAACTCCTCTGGACTCCGCTTTGCAGAAGAGTCACTATCCGGTAAGTCGCCATCTGTTTCTTCAGCAGAAGAAAAGTCCTCAGAAGCTCTGCTCGCTGCATCCAGCTCAGCCTCTCCTGATTCAGCAGGGAGCTGTGCCAAATTCTGCACAGTGAGGTTGCTTGCTCCGTTTTCTGCCCAGCCAGAAGCTTCAGGTAAGGTCTTCTCCCTAGAGCTCTCCTGGTGTTCTTCTCTGGGGCTCCGAATTTCCATTCTGCTTGCAGCCCCTCTGACTTGCGCCTGGGCACCAGGTCCAGCTGTGTCTTCAGGGCCTTGATCCACGTCCACCTCCCTCATCTCTTCAGCGTGGTCAGAGTCATCAGGAAGCAGCTCTTCTGTGCTGGAAACAGAGATCTCAGAACCCCCCACCTGAGAGACGCCGGGGACCTGTGGCAGATCCTCCGGGAGCCCGGCTGCTGCGCTAACTGATATTCCGCTTTGGGGGTCGTCTGCAATGGTCTCCTCGCTGCCACTTGGGGTGGAGGGATTCTTGGATTCTGGACTTCCCTGAGAGAAGGGGAAGTGTGTCGCCTCAAGGCTGCTCCAGGGAGAAGATTCTGCGGTGGTGCGCGAGCCCTCCCCAGGCGAAGCAGAACGCAGAAGCAGAGGGACAGGCCTGGGAGCATCTCCTGGGGCAGAAGGAGGCAATGTCCCCAGTGTCGGCTGACCAGGTGCTTCTGGCAAACTGGAAGTCGGGTAAAGAGAGTTTATGGATGCCGACGATGCAGCTGGAGGCAGGAATGAAGCTGCAGAGGACGGATTGCTGATGGCCAGACATTGGTGGGCAGAGCCAGGCAGAGTGCCAGGTGGGTCCCCTGCAAGTGTGGGTGCAAATCCCACCCTTGAGCTCACTGGCACCAGTGCCCCAGCAGATGCCAACGCAGGAAGCTAGATGGAAGAAAGGAATCAAGATGTTAGAATGGAGCGTGGGTTACTCACTGCGAAAACAACTTCCTTACAGCACCACATGGCCCCTGAAGCTGGGGGTTGTGTCCCTCTATCAGCCCAGTCAGGAAACCTGCGTGGTTATTTTGCATAGCTCCTCCTCCTGCTGGCATCTTGACTGAATGATGGGTTTACTTATGAGCTGAGCCCAAAGCAGCTTTGCAGCAAACATTCAAAACATCAATATACAGAGCAGCGGAGATACAAATATGCAACAGACAGAGCACGTCAGTTTTCCTTGCTGGCAAAACCCTATGGAGATTTGAGGACCTGTGAATTCAGCCTGTAGAGCAAAACAACCCCAACTGGGTACCAACCTGCACTGACCTAAGAAACAAGAAACACATCAGAACGTGTAATGTGAGAACCTAGAGAGGATGTGGATGTGAGGGGTGAGGGTGGCTGTATGGAGAAGAGAAGAGTTTGGATTTGATATCCCACCTTTCACTCCCCTTCAGGAGTCTCAAAGCGGCTAACATTCTCCTTTCCCTTCTTCCCCCACAACAAACACTCTGTGAGGTGAGTGGGGCTGAGAGACTTCAGAGAAGGGTGACTGGCCCAAGGTCACCCAGCAGCTGCAGGTGGAGGAGCAGGGAAGCGAACCCGGTTCCCCAGAGTCCACCGCTCTTAACCACTACACCACACTGGCTCTCATTTATGGCCCCATTTGCCATAAAAAGGCCTTATCAGAGAAAGCCACTGCATCGTAGACATTCAGCCTCTGTGAAACAAGGGAAGCTTTCAGGATACCTAAAAGACCTCCTTCCTGTGGGATCACAGAACTCTGGGGCAGGAGCCTAGCATCCCTGTGTCAGGTGCCCCAAAACTTCCCATCCACTCTGGCCCTGTCTTAAATCCCCCAGGACATTATACTTCAGGAAGGCAAATGCAGACACAAGGCTAAGAGGCCTGCTTCCTTGTGCATGCCAGAGAGCGGGGATCCTCCAGGCAAGGTCCTGATTCAGCGCTGCAGGGGGCCTCGCGTGGCCCCCGTGCCACACCCATCCGCCCCACACCTGCCGTCACAGGTGGAGTCAGCTCTGGGGCAGGTAAAGGCACGTTGGGGAGGAATAAGCAGGAGCCCTGGGCAAGGGAGACTAACAGGCAGACCCTTGTAAATTTGGCAAGAAGCAGAGGCCCACTTGGGAGGTCCTGGGGGGGAGCCGGTCGCTGCCTAAAGCAGGGCTGGCCAGAAACCCCACTTCTGTGCCCCACACAATCCGAAATCAAGCCATACAGATAAAGGAAAAGCCTTCCCCTGACGCCCTGGGGCTGGGGGGCAATGGAGAGATAGGTAGCCCCCACCACCTGACCAGGTCGCCTGTGGGGGTTGTCACTGGGATTGACTCCCCGCCCCCCAAGTGCTGCTTTACACCCACCCACCCCACTGCTGCACCCATGGAGAAAACAAGATGTCTGCGGTTTTCCATTTTACCCTTCGGGGGAAAGGTCTCCTCTGTCCACACAGGCCTTGCACTCGCTCCACACTGCAGCTGCACGGCTCAAACTGAAAAGGGAAGCAAAGTGGGGAGAAGGAGGATTAATTAACATCAGAAGAGCCTGCCTGGGTCAGCCCAGCCAGTCCAGACTCTCCCCAATCAAATTTTGAACATTGTTATTTCCATGCCCTCCTTGAGCTTGCAGGAATAGCCCCCACCAATAAAATAATTGAAGGTGTGAGCAGGGCAGAGGGAGGGTGCACGGGGGGGGGGGGGTTGCCCTCTGGCCAACTGCAGGGAGAGGGGTGAGCACACCAAGGGACTCGGGGGCCACACCAAGGAGAGCCACAGGACTTGTGCATTGCGAGGGGGGCTGGACTAGAGGACCTTTGGAGACCCTCACAACTCTACAATTGTATGATTCTATCTCAGACAGACAGATAAATGTGCAAAGGAAGGCAGAGTCCTACCAAGTAATAAAACGGAGAATTTGGCTGCCGGACGCGACTCCCGGGGTTAACGCTCCTCCAGCACGGATGCCCAAAAGTAACCGTATCGCCTTCTTGCAGCACTACTTTTTCTGCGTAGAAATAAGATTTGAAACAATCAGTTTAAAGGTTTAAAAACAACAGCAAATCTCCTTTGGCCATGCTTCTGATCCAAAAGCAAATACACCAGAAATATGTCTGTTTTTTTCTCTTTTAAAATACTGCTTTTACCTGTGAGCTGCCTTGAGGTAGTTTATTATTATAAGAATGAGAAACACCAGGCAGGCCTCACCAAGCAAAATGATTATTTATTTATTTACCATTTTATTAAATTTGTATACTGCCTTTCATCTGTGGATCTCATGGCGGTTCACAACGTAAAGGACCAACTCTTCCTGCTGCAAGGAGAAAAACCGCAAGAGCATAGCTTCATTGATTTACTGCATTGTATTTACTGCATTGTATGGACCTTTCGAATCCCTGTGACGGGGTGAGCTCCCGTCTGCGGTCTCTGCTCCTGCCCACCTAGCAGTTTGAAAGCACCTCAAAGTGCAAGTAGATAAATAGGTACCGCTTTCTAGCGGGAAGGTAAACGGCGTTTCCGTGTGCTGTGCTTGTGCTGGCTCGCCAGAGCAGCTTCGTCACGCTGGCCACGTGACCCGGAAGTGTCTTCGGACAGCGCTGGCCCCCGGCCTCTTAAGTGAGATGGGCGCACAACCCTAGAGTCAGACACGACTGGCCCGTACGGGCAGGGGTACCTTTACCTTTTTTTATGGGCCTTGTATGGGACGCAGATGGAGCTGTGGTCTAAACCACTGTGCCTCTTGGGCTTGCCGATCAAAAGGTTGGCAGTTCGAATCCCCAGGGTGAGCTCCCGTTGCTTGGTCCCAGCTCCTGCCCACTTAGCAGTTCGAAAGCACATCAAAGTGCAAGTAGATCAATAGGTACCGCTCCGGCAGGAAGGTAAACGGTGTTTCCATGCGCTGCTCTGGTGCGCCAGAAGCGGCTTAGTCATGCTGGCCACACGACCCGGAAGCCGTACGCCGGCTCCTTTGGCCAATAAAGCGAGATGAGCGCCACCACCCCAGAGTTGGCCATGACTGGACCTAACGGTCAGGGGTCCTTTACCTTTCTGGACCTTCAGGGGAAGCAGAGACAGGTTGCCCACCTCTGCCCACATCAAGAGCCACCCAGGGCTGGAGATTTCAGGGAAGAGAGGACTCTCGACGGCCACGAGCCAGAATGGCTCTGCAGCCACAGGAAGTCCTGCTTCTGAATCCCAGTTGCTAGAAGAGGGGAGAGTTGCTCTTGGGTTGGGATCCTGCTCGCAAGATCCCCTTGGGGGCACCTGGTTGGCCACTGGGTGACTAGATGGACCATTGCCCTGTTCCTTTGCTCCATTTGCTGCAACCCGACAGCAGTTTCCGTGTTGGCCTCCCTTCTTTCCCAAAAGGTGCTCAGAGCAACTATTTCCAATACAGGTGTACCTTGGAATCTATTCGACTTCCAATACGTTCAGAAACCAAGGCGCAGCTTCCAATTGGCTGCCGGAAGCTCCTGCAGCCAATCAGGACGTTCAGGTTCCAATGAATGTTCGCAGACCGGAACAATCACTTCTGAGTTTGCAGCGTTCAGGAGCCAATACGTTTGTCTCGCAAGGCGTTTGGGATCCAAGGAATGACTGTAATTCTTGCCTGAGGCCACCCTGTGAGGTCCGCAGCTGTGCAGGGACTCAAACTAGACTTCCTAACATCCAGGCAGCACCAGCGCCCTGCCTGGCCCTCCCTCTCGCTGCTGGCAGACTTCCTCTGAGCTTAACTCTTTGGGCTTGCTTCATCATGCAGAAGGCTCCTGTCCAGGTGACAGAGGCTGCGTGTATTTCAGAAAATGACTTCACTCCTCTTTGTTCTTTCCCTAAAGAATCGGGACTGTTCTTGCTTGCCTGACAAGGCCATTTATTGCCTTGGGGGTTTCCAGAGAAGTGAGAGAGGATGGTGCAGATCCCGGTGCGCTTGTGTGGGGAGCCTGATGCAGGAAGAGTTGCTCATCTTCTGAACAAAGATGGAGACCCCCCCCCTCCAACTGGGGAACCTGGAGCACAGAGTGACTCTGGGCTGGCACAGATGTGGGCAAACCATATCTAATTCTGATTTCTGCTAGACATGACGCTTGTTGAGATAACCTAGATAGTTTGTTATGCCTCCACGACTAAAGGAACATGTTCTCAAGGGGAAACATTAGAAAAGTCACCACCTGGTGATCTTTGGATCTTCATCCAATATACAAATTTATGTGATATACAAATTTAATAAGAAGAAATCATTTAATAAAGGGGCCATGTGTCCTGGCCACAGCACTCACCGCTGATCCGGACGTCATTGATATACACCCCGGTTAGGCTGGAATCCACGAGCTTGTAGGCGCCAGCCGTGTGGATCACCCGGGCGTGGATGCGGGAGATGTACTCGCGACTCCTCTGGGCAGCAGAGCTCAGGAAGGCGTCCACGGCGGCCACGCTTCGGCCAACCAGCGTGACGGTGTTAGGAAAACTTGCAGGGGAGAGAAAGAGAAAGGGGGTGGGTGGGCGGGGGGTGGACAGCCTGTATACATTTTTCTGGTACTGGGTGTCCTGTTATTGGACGGCAACAGAGGTGTGTGTGTGTGTGTGTGTGTATAGGGAGGAAATCAATACAGTGGATGCTCTGGTTGCAAACGTGATCCATGCAGGAAACACGTTCGCAACCTGTAGCTCTGTGTCTGTACACGTGTGGGTCGCGATTCGGCGCATGCGCTGAAACCTGGAAGTAAACCGTTCCGGTACTTCCGGGTTTGGCACGGTACGCAACCCAAAATCACACAACCCAAAGCATCTGTAACCCGAGGTGCAATAGGACTGGGTGGTATCTGGTTTTCAACACTGTGATATATCGCAAGTTAAGCATCACAATATATCAATATGTCTGAAATAAAGATAAAGCTATGTAGATGCATTGACTGGCTTCATGCTTTTTCCCAAATTGTGTTTATTGCTAAACACACACACACACACACACACACACACACACCACAATTTGTGGTATGTTGCCAGGTCCAAAATTATGACACCAATACCACGCTATGGACTTCAAACCAGTTTGGGATGAAATACTGATATACCGCCCAGCCCTCCTGTGTGATCCCCACAGTAAGAACCAGCAGGATGTCGGCGCTTTCACACAAGCAGCATGAAGTTGCCTGCAGTTGTGGGGGAAGGGGGGAAAGCAGCCATTGCTGAGCTCCTCGCTTTTGCATTACGCCATGCCGCCCCCTGCATGCATTTTGCACCTGGTGCTCCCAGCACTGCCTCAAATGCTGAAATCTCGCTGGTCCAGAAAGCCTGGCAGCCTGAGCAAAGGAAATGTCAGAGAGGAACGTGGAGGTGAACAAAGCAGGAGCGCAAAGAGGCCGGACGCAAGGCATCAGGTCCTCAAGGCAACCCCAGCAGTGTCTGGCACAGAGAAAGCCCCTCCATGGTGTGATAAACGAAAATCTGCCCTTATTTCCTTATGGAGGACACAAGAGCCCTCTTAAGAGTCCTTTTCAGGTTCTCCATCAGTCGGAGAAGATAACAGAGGCCAACCAGAGAATATTGAGAAGCAAAGCAGCTAGTAAGCCTGATCTCTATTGATCTGTTGCAACAGGGTGCTCCCCTCACACGCAGGAGGAGGAGGAGGACCCAGAACCCAGGTGTGCCTGCCCTTAAATAGACATTTTAAATTCCCTGCCCTGGACCTCAAGACCACCCCTCCATACATACATCACAGAAGGGGTGTAACCCAAGACCATCACCCAGATACATCATACCTACATCACAGAAAAGGTGGTGCATTGTTTATCTCCTGTCTGGCAGGTTACCTATTAATGCTCACTTGATTGGATACCCTGGGGAGCCTGGCCAGTCTTTGGAAATGATAAATACTTAGTTCCTGAGCCAGGTCACAGGCTCACACCCTATTCATATCGTAAATGTGCTCTTAAGACAGGCTTTGTGAATGAAAAGACAATGGGGAGGCTTTTCCATTTTCCTTTGACCTTGCAGAGAAAACATTTGGTCAGTCTGGGAGCCAAAATGGTTCCAGAGCTGTTTTCCTGTGCTGCTTGAGACATGTGGTTTATATATTTATGTACTTGTTTGCTTGGTACATTTATGAACATTTATTATATACATATGACCTTAATTTTTTTATTTCAATGGACACAGCCCTCAGCCGGGACCACCCAGGCTACTTACTGGATGAAGTCAGCATGGTCCGGGGCTGCAGCTCTGCGGCCGATCCTGCGCAGGTGACAGGGTCTCCGTCCCTCAGGGCAGGGCTGGCAAGGGGCTGGCATTTCAGCAGAGTCCCGCTTGCTCAGCAACCAACTTGCAGGAGGGCAGCTGCGTGGAAAAAGCAGCCAAGGTTTCTGTTAACAGAAAGCAGAAGACCCAGACATGGAGACAGGGAACTGGGAAATGAGCAAGGGGAAGCAGGGCAAATTCTTGCCCTCCGTGCAAAAATGGAGTCCGTCACCCACTCCTGAAAGGAGAAGCAACCATTAACTCCCCGGAGAATGGAGATCTACGCACCACAGATTTGCATAACGGCATGAGGATAACCAGACCAAGCCCATCTTTACAAATCCTGTTTCCCAGCCAGCTGCTTGCTTGGAGAAGAGAAGCAAAGTTTGTCCTCTGGGAGCAGAAGCCTGTGATTCCCACCCCCTTCGTGCTTTTACTTAAAGAGTGCCGTATTTTTCACTCCACAAGACACACTTTTTTCCTCCTAAAAAGTAAGGGGAAATGTCTGTGCGTCTTATGGAGCGAATGTGTGGTCCCTGGAGCCAAATGGCCCAGGGCGAAAAGCAGATCATGTTCTCTTTTTTTGAAAGAGGGAAGGGGATGTTGAAACAAAGCCGCTGATTGGCAAGCGATCGGGAGGGAGATAAGGGACGCTAGCGATAAAGGAGGCTGCCTGGGAGGGAGGTAAAGACAGCAAACTTGCAAGGAGAGGAGACAGGAAGACTAAATCAATTAGGAGAGAAATTAGAATAATAATAATAATAATAATAATAATAATAATAATAATAATAAATTGGGTGGCTCCCAATCAAGTGTTAAAAACAGTACAACGTTAAATATTAAAAACTTCCCTGAAGAAAAGGAGTAGCAAAAAACTGCTCCAGCTAAGGAAAAGACACTAAGGCAAACAAGAGGGAAGGGAGTGTTGAAAGGAAGCAGCTGATCGGCAAGCGGTCGGGAGGGAGATAATGGATGCTAGTGATAAAGGAGGCTGCCTGGGAAGGGGGAGGTAAAAGCCCATGGATCCTCAGGATTTTTGCATTGGGTGACCCCAAATTCACCATCAGATCACATAGCATGTCCATAGCTACAGCCTTCCCCCAAAAAATCACACATCCACTGTTGCGTGGGGCCGCAATGGGGCAAAAACGTGGTTACAAAGAACAGATCAACATGGATTCTCAGGATTTTTGCACTGGGCTACCCCAAACTCACCGTCAAGCAATGCAGTTGTTTTAAAACAGGGGTTATGCGAGATCTGACGGAAACCCAAGCTAGCAAGTTGGCCTTTTGGACCAGCTCAAGTTTCTGAGTCGCATCACCAAGGGCAGCCCCACAAAGAGTGCCCTGCAGCAATCCAATCTGGAAGCGACCTGAGCATGGAGAATAGTGGCTGAGTCATCTCTGTCCAAAAGGGCTCATAGCTGGCAAACCAACCAGAGTGGGAAAAGGACTCTCAACTACAGAGGACAGCATTGATCCAGAAGCACATCGTCAAACCCCAAACAGGCAGCTACTGGAAATTATAGTTCAGTTATACTACACACTTAAAAAAAACCAGGAAACTGGGAGGCTGGCACAGGAGAGGATGCCTGCAAAATCCTGGCCTGCGTAGGAAGAAGTAGATTGGGAGGAACATTCATTTGGGTTATATAAAGCTGAAAGAAAACATTTTTGTAATGTGTCACAGTAAATAATTAAATGCAGGAGGGGCTGACTGGTGCTTGGAGCTGAAGCTTCTACCCATGATTCATACCTTGTAATTCGAATAAAGACAAACACTGAAAGTATCAAGAAGAAAAGGGAGTTATTTTATTCAACAGCATTCTTTTTATTTCTTGCACGTTAATTAATTCTATTTTTAAAAAAGAAAAGAAATATGCAAGGTTTTACTAGCCTGCTTTTCACTCTCCTGAGGGGCCAAGGGAGGAGGAAAGGAGAGTCTGCCCCTCCTTCACAGAAGCATAGTGTTGGAAGGGACCCTCCAGGGTCATCTAGCTCACCCCCCTGCAAAGCAGGATGAGGGGATGCCAAAATTATCAATCTCTTTTAAAAAGATGGCAGAACTGATTGCGGAAACTATCAAGGCATCTCTCTATTAGCTGCGACCGGCAAAATTCTTGCAAGGATCTTAGCAAACCGTCTCGTAACAATATCCGAGGTGACCCTTCCTGAATCCCAAAATGGTTTTCGGCCTTCTAAGGGGACAGTGGACATGATTTTCACCGCTCAACTGCTTCAAGAAAAATGCAGAGAGCAAAACCAATCCCTGTATATGGTGTTTATCGACCTGACTAAGGCTTTCGACACTGTAAATGCCTTGTGGACTGTCCTTCTGAAAATTGGCTGCCCAGATAAATTTGTGAACATCATTTGGCTCCTCCATGATAAAATGACAGCAAGAATCACAGATAACAATGGCTCTCAAAGTGAACCATTCACAGTGGGATCAGGTGTTAAACAGGGTTGTGTTATTGCCCCAACTCTATTCATTATTTTCATTGCCATGATCCTACACTTTGTCGAAGGGAAACTCCCCACCGGAGTAGAAATCATATACCGAAGAGATGGAAAGCTCTTCAATCTGAGCAGGCTGAAAGCAAAGAGTAAGGTTACCGTAACTTCCGTCATGGAGCTTCAGTATGCTGATGACAACGAAGTGTGCGCACGCTCAGAGGATGACCTCCAAACCATCCTAAATTTCTTTGCAGAAGATTACAAAAAGCTTGGCCTATCACTCAGCACCACAAATCCAACTCAACGGTGTAACGTTAATCACATTAACTGTTACAGGAGAACATTTCCTAATTTACCAGCATAATGAATGATGATTCACACCCTGGCCGGCACTTTCTTGATCTGCTGCCCTCGGGCAGAAGATATAGAAGCAGGATTAGTGGCACCAACAGGGTAAAGAACAGCTTCTGTCTGTGGGCTGTTAGGCTGCTGAATGAAAAGATAACAACAGGGCAGTTGACTTTGGTGGGTGTGCGTCAGTAAACGAGGGGAATTAAGACTAAGAGAGCTGAGGGGGGGTGCTCGTGTAATCTCATTGTATACAAGTTGTACAAGTGACAATAAAGTAATTCAATTTCAATTCAATTCCAATTCATAAGCAGAAAAATGTTTTCCACAGGGTGGAATGGAAGACATCTGAAGGCAGCCCTGTTTAGGGAAGCTTTTAATATTTGATGTATTACGGTATTTTAATATTTTTTTTGGAAGCCGCCCAGAGTGGCTGGGGAAGCCCAGCCAGATGGGCAGGGTATAAATAATAAATTGTTGTTGTTGTTGTTGTTGTTGTTGTTGTTGTTGTTGTTGTTATGGTACCAGATGAAGAGTCCTGCAGGAGTCGGAAAGCAGAGTCACAGCTCTGGGATATTGTGGTTAGATGAGGGCAGCTTAGTCCTTCTCCTTGGTGAGGATGCAACCTCCCTCTTCCTCTGCTTCCCTCTGAGTAAATGGGGTTCCTTCCGCCCGCAAAGGGTTGCCAAAGAGGACCCAGGGAGGTTTCACTCCTGCCCTCCTGGTGCTCGCAAGAAGGGGCTCAGCCAACCCCCTCTGGCAAACGAGGAGGCGAGGGCAGAGATCCAAAAGGGAAGGTCTGCTTCCAAACCAGCGGCAAGGGATATTTTCTGGAATATCTGGAAGTGGAACGTTCTGCACCCCTCTTTCCAGCCTGTCCTCTCTGCCCCCCTCAGGCAGGCCAGGGAGCTCAGAAGGCCAGACCTGCAACTTCACTTGGAAAGCTGCAGAGCTGCAAGGAGAAGCAGCAGAGGGAGGAAGAGGAAGAGGAAGAGGAAGAGGAGGAGGAGGAGGAGAAGGAGAAGAAGAAGAAGAAGAAGAAGAAGAAGAAGAAGAAGAGGAGGAGGAGGAGGAGGAGGAGGAGGAGGTTGGGCTGGATATCCCACCTTTCACTCCCCTTAAGACAGGCATATCCAAAGCCAACCACAGCTGTCAACTTTTCCCTTTTCTTGTGAGGAATCCTATTCAGAATAAGGGAATTTCCCTTAAAAAAAGGGAAAAGTTGACAGCTATGAATCCAACCCACCAGTTGATTTAATCCAGCCCCCGTGGGAGTATACTACGTCCTGGGGTAAAATCCTTCAAAAACAAAACAAAACTCAACAACTTTTGGGGTAAAATTGTAAGTAAAACTCAACAACTTTGGGTTTGAATCCTAAAAAAAGTTCAAAAACCTCAATCCCAAAAATAGCTGAACAACTTTGGGGTAAAATTATAAGAAAAGCTCAACAACTTCAGCCCTAAAAAAACTCAACAACTCTGGGTTTCAATCCTAAAGAAAGCTCAAAACTTCTATCCTAAGGAAAGCTCAGCAACTTTGGTCGGCCCTCAAGCGTGTTCACTTCATCAACTCTGGCCCTCTTTGGGAAAAAGTCTGGGCCCAAGGAGTCTCCAAGCGGCTCACATTCTCCTTTCCCTTCCTCCCCACAAGGTGAGGGGGGCTGAGAGACTTCAAGGAAGTGGGACTGGCCCAAGGTCGCCCAGCAGCTGCAGGTGGAGGAGCGGGGAAGCGAACCCAGTTCCCCAGACTACGAGTCCACCGCTCTAACCACTACACCACGCTGACCAGGAGCCCTGGAAAATAGCACCCTGCCATATCATTTTTTAAAAATAATATTAATTTTCATCCGTTTTCAACTGCAAGCCAATGATGGCCCCACTGTAACCATGCCAAATTAGGATACCAATAATCCAAATGCCCAGTTAAATAATTTAGGTTCCCCCTCTATCTCCCCTGCAGGCGAGGACTCGGGCCGCCCAGTCCCGCTCCCCGGCCAGTCCGGCAGCCCGGCAGCCTCAGTTGCTCAGCCGTGAAATGGGCGCAAGGGCGACCCTCCTCCTCCTCCTCCGGCCGCGCAGCCCGGTAAGCGGAGCTCGGCCCCCGGCCCCCCCCCCCCCCGTCTCACCTGCCCTCCGGAGTCTCCGCGCTCAGCTCAGCGCGCTTCTGGCTTTGGCGCCCAGCAGACCCGGCCCCGCCCCCGCGCCCCCATTGGCTCTCGCCCGCGCCCAAGCCCCGCCCCCGCGGCGCGCCACGACCAGAGCGGGAAGCGAAAGCGAAAGCCGAGGCGGGCGCGCTCCTGCGCCTGCGCGCAACTCTCCCGCGCTCCTGGCTCGGAAGGGGCTGACCCGCGGCGCCAACACGTGTCCGCCCACTCCCACGTGCGCGGCTCTTCCCTCCTGGCTGCAGCCCCGCGAGGTGGGCTCGGCCGAGGGGCAGGAGCGGACCCCGAGGCGGCTGAGCCCGACACGCGACCTGGCTCTCGGCACGTCGGAAGGGCGAGGGGAACAGAGCGAGTCAGAGACCCAGTTTGGCACACACAGGCAGGCAGCCTCAATGGAGGCTCCGCCTGGGGCATAAAAAGGGGCCATTACCCGCCCCCCCCCCCGCAAATAGTGCGCGTGTGCTGCTCATAGCTGTCAACTTTCAGATTGGAAAAGAAGGGCTCAGCCGCCTCCCCTGTCCCGGGGACAGTCTATGGGATAGCTAACAATCCGGGCAAGCAGCGGGAAACGGCGCTGGAATAAGGGAGTTTCCCACAACAAAAGGGAAGGTTGTGTCACGGCTGAAAATTGGCCGCTGTTTCTTTAATGCTTAAAAAAGCTGGGTCAGCATGAGTCAGCGGCCTGCACTGGGTTGTAGATAGAGAGTGGAAAATGTTAGTTTGGTGTTGGGTTGGTTGGTTGGTTGGTTAGTGAAAGCTGGTAATGTACTACAGTATTTTAATATTTTTTTGGAAGCCGCCCAGAGTGGCTGGGGAAGCCCAGCCAGATGGGCGGGGTATAAATAATAAAATTATTATTATTAGTGTTGATGTGTGTGCAGTTGGTCAGTCGCTTTTGCACAAAGACTTTTAAGAATAAAAGCAGAAAGTACTCTGCAAGGATACTTTTCTCGTGGACTCTTTTATGCCAACAAGGGTCAGAGGACCAGGCTGAGGCGACAAAGGGAGGTCAGAACCCCCCCCCCCTTCTTTTTACAAACACTGACAGGTTGACAGCTATGGTGCTGCTGCCCCTTCTTGCGACCCACATTCCCTTCCCGATGCCCCTTCTCCCAAGAGAGCTCTGCCCGTGAAGAGCTTTCCCTGGCATTGCCCTGCGGAGCTTCTCCAGCAGGGCCACTTGGAGGCAGGCAGCCCGCCCAGGAGGCCCCTGGTTCAAACCAGCTCATATCCCCAGCATGTCAGCCTTGCAGAGTTTGAAGGGATCCTCAGAGCCATCTAGTCCAACCCCCTGCAATGCCAGAATCGGCTCGTTTGGCTCGGCTTGTTTCTGACCTGCCTGGCACCGTGGAGAATCCCGGCAACGTTTTGCAGTTGTTTCGGAGGCAGTCGGTGGCAGTGGACTTTGCTTAGCCTGCTGGGCTGCTGCTGAGTACAATTTTCTGGGACCGCTGCCTTGCACAAGTTACGCAGGGGGAAGCTAGACCCTTCTGCGTCCTGCGCATTAAGCAAATGTTCAGGTGTGCTGGAAAACGCCACCTCCCTGGATCGCCAGGAGTGCTGCCGTTTAACAAACAATCCTTCCTGATAACAGAACCATGCATGATTCCTAAGCTGGGCAACACCCAGGGTGGCAGCTGCCCGTCGCAATTTGAAAATGATTAGGAAACTACAAAAAGCATGACCAGACAGAGAGGTTTGGGGTGACCTTGGGCATAAGTTTGCTTTTATTGACTTTTCATTTTGTCTGGATGCATCTGTGGCGGGCAGGCGGGCGGCCTCCCATCGCTGCCATGTGCCTGGTTGGGGCACCATGAGGCGTGGCGCTGGCCAGCCCTCCAGCCATTGCCAGCCAGAAGGAATTTCACCTCTCGGATGGAACTTCAGGCGTCTCCTGAAGCCCTCAAGGGTAGTTGTCGGCGTATGAAAACTTGGGGATGAAATACTTCCGTACCAACTGCTGCATGGCGGTGAAAGACTTTGGTGATGCCGGCCTCGCCAGAATGGGTGGGAAGGGGTCCAAGTTGATTCTCGGCAAGGGAAGTTTCACAAAGGGCGCAAACCCCTTCATGAGGTAGCGCGGAAAGATGTACGGGCAGTAGAAGCCTGGGTTTGAGGGAGACAACAAAGAGGAAGAGGAAGGCCATTGGGCGTGGGAGAAGCCCTGGACTCCCCTTTCCTTCCTGGCCCCCGACTCTAATCCAGCAGAGATCAGCTGGGAAACAACTCGGCTGTCCGTTTTTCAACCAGCCACTGTACTTCTGCTTTCAACAACAGCTCAATGCACTGGCATCTTTTTTATTTAAATATTTATATAACTGCTTTTTTAAAAAAAGACCTGAAAAGGTAAAGGGGCCCCTGACCATTAGGTCCAGTCGTGGCCGACTCTGGGGTTGCTGCGCTCATCTCGCTTTACTGGCCGAGGGAGCTGGCGTACAGCTTCCAGGTCATGTGGCCAGCGGGACTAAGCCGCTTCTGGCGAACCAGAGCAGCGCACGGAAACGCTATTTACCTTCCCGCCGGAGTGGAACCTATTTATCTACTTGCACTTTGACGTGCTTTCGAACTGCTAGGTGGGCAGGAGCAGGGACCGAGCAACAGGAGCTGATTCGATCTGCCAACCTTCTGATCGGCAAGTCCTAGGCTCTGTGGTTTAACCCACAGCGCCACCCGCGTCCCTAAGACCTGCAAAGCAGCTCATAAAAATGTAAGAAATTGTGTACATCCAATAAAAAAACAATTCAAGTGGATCAAAGAAGATAAAGGAGCAGAGTAGCCATAAAATTCTAACGTCAATCTAGCCAGCGCTTTGAATTGTGCTTGGATATGAACTAGCAGCTAATGTAGACAGAAGAACAGCGGAATAAAATAACCCACGCCTTGAACTCCCAAGAGGAGCCTGGTCACAGCGTTCTGAGATGTTCAGAAGCAGGACGATGCGCCAACCCAGCCTAGATGTGATGATGACGGCAGGTGTGACTCTGGACAGCTCTGCCTTCTGCAGGACAGGTGCGCAAACCACAGCTGTGCTCAGGCACTCCTGGCCAACGTTGCTCCAAGGTCCTAGGAGCACCCCAGATGGAGAGGAGCCCCTCATCCAAAATCCTGGACCAGCATCCCTGGGTCTTGCTTGGATTAGCGGGTGATGATAGTGTTATGGGCTGGGCCCCTTCTAATGCCTGGATCCAGCACAGTTTCAATTCCTGGAATAGCCAGGTTAGCTTCCTAGTGAGGTAATGGCCCTCTCCGTGTGGGCCATTAAGGTAACAAAGGAAGTGGCTGTGTGCCAGAAACCAAATGGGTGGGCCCCCTCCCTTCCCTCAAAGACAAAGGCCGGAGTTGCAAGTTGCTTTTTCAAGCTGGAAGCTGGCAGGCTGCAGGTTGAGCAGCTGAGAGTCAGAGCTCTGCCTGAATTCAGTTGTGTCTATGGGAAAAGCCAGAGCCTCTTGGGGTGTTAATGCTGTGAACTCCTCCATCGCAGGCTCAGGTGGTGTACACATAAGCAAGAGATCCCAAGGCCACCGCGGTCTCTGCTGCCCTGCATTCCAAAGGAAACAAACCCTGGGAAAGTACCTGGAACACCTGGAATTTCATGCCGCCCAGAGATTGGGGTGGCGTGCAACAATAGTCACATTATTTACCTCCATTCTATGAAAAGCTTCACCTTCCTGCTTTGTGCAGACAGGAATATTGGCTCGCTCACAGTGAGTGGGACACACAGCAAATCCCTTCTGGGTAGAAACAGCCCCCCCCCCCCGAATGCTTTCCAGCCAGTGACACCCCAGAATACACAGGACACACCCTCGTGCCCAAGGCTAGGCATCTAGGAGGGATTGTCGGATTAATCTGCCACAGAAAAGTCTCCAGAGCTGTCTCTGGGATGATGATGGCCCTGAATCGCAGCCAGTTGTTTTAAAAAAGGCCAAGCCTGGGCATCTAAGTGCAAGCGCCCAAACTGGCAAGATGGTGCCAGCAGCTGGCACATACAAAGACGTGTCTGTTCATCTCCTTCTCTGCCGAGGGCTAAACCTGGCCCTTGATTTGCCAGCATTGTTTTAGAGATAAAACAGGCAGAGTATAAACATCCTAACAAGCAAAGACTGAAATAAATCTTTCCACATGTCAATTGTAGTCACAGAAAGCAATCTGGGGTCAAACTGAAGAACTAGTTAGTTTCTCCTGCTGCAGGAGGAAGGATGGGCAGGGTCTGGGTGGGGGGTGGCAGAGCATATGCCCCCAGTGCCATCTAGGCCCAGTCACGTCTGTTTGGGAGCAAGCAGATAAAAGCCACAGGGCCAGGCAGTGGGGAGAAGACCCCCCCCCCCCGGCCACCGCAGCTACTTACGCTCGGGTATTCTCTTCCTCAACATGGCGTTGGTTTCTCCGAGCCGCAGGATGGCACGCTTCCTGTCACAACAAGGGCACGGGTTTACCAAGAGCAGCAGGAAATGGCACTTTGCCCCCCCCCAGCCTGTGATCCATTGTGCGGGGAGCATGCGCAGGTGAGGCCGGGCTCACCCCCTGCACTTTTAGGGGGACACCATATATGGGAGAAGCAGCCGTGAGCCTGGCTGTGCTGGGCCCGGGGGTGACCCATGAAACGCGGTCCAGGTCCCGTCCCAAATCCAAGGGAGGAGTCAGTCCGACAGGGCCAAGGCAGGACACGAGGCAGGAAACCAGGCAAGAACAGGCACAGGATCACAGGCAGGTTCCGGCATACAGCAATGTTGCTCCTGCAACCTGGGGCAGGGTCCGACAGCCTTTTATCTTTGTCGGGGTAACGGCCGGTCCTGATCCCCCGACGACTCACCTCCCTGTTTCGCCCAAAGGCGAGCACTCCTCCTGCAAGTACTCAGGTCTCTCCTTCTCTCAGACCTCAGTCTCTGCAGCTCGGGAGACGTTGGTGGGTGACTAGACCCAGGGGCCGCCTCAGCCTCCCCTGACCCAACTGGTAGTGGAGCAGCTGTAAGCGATGGCCCAGCTGGAGGCAAGGAGGTCATCCCCACGTCTGGAGCCAGGGCAGGCTCAGGCCCCTGACTCGGCCCAGCTGGTGCTTGTTCCAGGGGAACCTGTGCAGACTGGGGCTCTTCAGAATCAGGCCCCAGACTAGGTTCAGCTGCCGCCTGAGGCAGGGGATCCGGTGCAGACTGAGACTCCTCTGGTTCCGAGTCCGAGTCCCAGGCCATCACACTGGCCTAGACTGGGGGCAGCGTTGTAGAGAGAGAAACACCCCCCCCCAAAGTTCCGGAGTTGTTGGATCCTTCTATACTCTACCGCAGCCACGGAAAGCCTGTGCCCCCCCCCCTTGGGTCTTGCTCTGGGGCTCCAACTCCCAGCACCATCCCTGACTTTTAGCCCTGCTGGTTGGGGAAGCTGGAGTCCAGCAACCTCTGGAGGGCCACACAGGACCCCCAGCCCTTCACTGCCCCCAGAAATCTGTGGGGACGACAGACAGAATCATTCTGCCAAGCTTGGGGGAACTGATCTGCCTCGTGGAGCCCGGGTGCGAATTCTCAGTGTTGCAGATCTAGCGAGTAGCCATTGTGCGGTCAATATTTTTTTGGGGGGGGGAGGCAGCAGCAACAGTGGCACCCAGAAAAGCCATGCATTGGCCTGGGCTTCCTCAAGTGTCCTGTCTGACAGCCCCCTCTTACTTCTTAATGGGAGGCAAGGCCATGACGGTGTCCTTGGGCGAGATCAGCGAAGAAGAGACCAGCTGCTTCATCTCCTCCAGCTCCTTCTCCAGCTGCTTTTCAACGAAGTAATGGATGGCGTCGATGGGGCAGACGGGCTGCATCCAAAACTGAGCCTCCTCCGCCTGCAAGAGGAGAGCAGCCCTGAGAGTCCCTGGCGCAGCCACTTCCATCGTCCTGGGGGGCAGCGGGGGGTTTAGCGTGGGGCAAAGCTGGGCCTGGACAGGAAGCACTGGGGCACTTGGGCTTCCTCTCCTGAGGTGTCCAGTCTCTGGGCTGCTGTGTCCGGAGCCCGGCTTGGGAGGAGGAGGAAGCAGGTGGGGGGAACCTGAGTCTGGGGGCAAAGGGAATCTCCCCTTTCCACTCCACCAAGAAGGGGCTTTCTGAACTGGTGGCCTCACCTCCTTTTTATTATTAATTCTTCTTTGTAGATTTAAAATATCATCTTATATATGTATTACAGACAGTTACATCAAAATTAAACAGAAAAATATAATAGAAAAAAGAGAAATTAAAATAAAAAGCAAAAAAGAGTTAACAATGAGAAATGAATATTAGTTATAACATCCTGTCTTTTTTAATAAAGTCTTCTGAAAGACACTTCCAATCGTTCTCGTTGTACTTTTTCTATTGTCAGTTTTATTGCAGTTTGTTTTATAAGTTTTCCTGTATGTTCATCTAGTATATTTATTCCATTTGTTTATTATATACAAGGATCATTCAGTTCTGCTAGGATGTCATTGTTACAATATAATCTTATATATTCTTTGAATATTCTTTGAATATATTCTCCATTCTTTGAATATTTTTTGATTTGGGGCTCCTCTGGCTTTTCCAGTCAGCTTTGCTAATTGAAAGTACTCTAGCATGAGTGATTGCCAATCTATTATACTTTCCGAACCGGTGGCCTCACCTCCAGGCTTCCTGACTCCTCCATCTCTGGCTGCTCTGCATCTTCCGTGACGCCACCACTCTCTGGCTCCTAAGTCAGAGGAAAACGCACCAGTCAGAGTCCAATTGGGCAAATGTTTCTGACACATGCAGAACATGCAAAAACATGGCAGGATATCTCCAGCTATAGGGAACCAGGCAGAGGGCCTTCTCGGTGGTGGCGCCCGCCCTGTGGAACGCCCTCCCATCAGATGTCAAGGAGATAAACAACTATCTGACGTTTAGAAGACATATGAAGGCTGTTTAGGGAAGTTTTTAATGACTGATGTTTTAATGGAATTTTAACCTCTTGTTGGAAGCCGCCCAGAGTGGCTGGGGAAACCCAGCTAGATAGGCGGGGTAGAAATAATAAATACCATATTTTTCGCCCTATAGGACGCACTTTTCCCCCTTCAAAAATGAAGGGGAAATGTGTGTGCATCCTATGGGGCGAATGCAGGCTTCAGGAAGCTCTCTGCAAGCCTTGGGAGCCCGCAGGAGTTCCCGCCGGGCTCCCATGGTTTGTGGAGAGCTGCCTCTAATCCGAAGTCTGGGGCACTGAGCAGTTGCAGCCGGGCTTCGGGTAGCTCTGCACAAGCCGCGGGAGGGAGAGGAGGAGGTCTGAAGCTTTGAAAGAACCTTGTACTTTAATGTTTGAAATGGTTTTGTTTTAGATGTATAATATTATCTAAAACTCAATATTTTATTTAATTTTTTTTTTTTTTAAATGACAGATACTCAACCATCCAAGTTCACTCTTAGAGGGAATGTTTATAGCAGGTACCTTTCGTTAGACAACAAGGGGCATTTTGGGTGGTGAGCTCAAGGGGGTCTTCCCGTACCTGTGGACTCTCCTCCTTCCTCGCCCTCTTCTCCTTCGCAAGGGATCTCCTCTCTGCCCTCTCCTTCTTGCTCAGGTCTTTTCCCACCTGGAATGAAGACGTCAACAAGAGCCTCACTTTGCAGTTCAATACTTGCAGTATGGTAGCTATCGGCTGTTCTGGGCGGCCAGGGGAAAGGATTGTTCCAGCCTGTCTTTTTAGGATATTTGGATTCTCGTCTTTTGTCCGATATGCTCTGTGATTCGGTGGAGGGTGACGAGGGGGGCACTGTCCCCAAAATACCCCCACCTGCCTAGCTGCCCTCTTTCCTGGGGTGCCTTGGCTGTCAAGATTCCTCCTGCTCCTTCGCCTCAGCGTTCCCTGTAGAGAACTCAACAGGGAAGGGGAGGACGGGCTGGTCATTGGCTCTGGGGGCCAAAGCTGTGGGGCTCCCTGCCTTCTGCCCCACCAGTCTCCATGGGAACCACCCACCACTGGACTGAGCATTCTCTCTCTCTTTCTCTCTCTCTCTCTCCTGCAAGCCACCCAGAATCAAGAATAAAATTAAACAGATCTGGCCTTCCCTGGAGGGAAAAGAAATGTGATTCATAGAAATGTAAAGTCGGAAGGGTCCCAGGGGTCATCTAGTCCAACCCCCTGCAACACAAGAATGACAGAGGAAGAAGAGGCCCCTCCTTACCTGGCACAGGGACAGCCCCTCGCTCTCAGGTGCCACCCTGCCTGGTTTTGCAGGATTCTTCGGCAGACCTTACCTCTTTGTAGCTCTTGGGGGAATATTTCCCCTCCAGCCGCCTCTCCTGGTCCACGCTAGAGCCGCTCCACTCCTGGGTCAGACAGAGAAGGTGTACCAAGGGGCTTTTGAGGGGCGGTTGGAGGGTTAGCCTTTGGCCAACCTGGCATCCCCCAGAGGCTTTGGACAGGTGGCTGATGGAAGCTGCAAGAGCTGCCTGGAAGGAGCGGCCGCCCCTCCAGGCACCCAGCCTGGGCTGACTTCACAAGATTCCTCTGTAAGTCTCCTCACCTCTTGGTAGCTTTCCGGAGAGGACATCTTGCTCTCCGTCTCCATGGTGGAGCGTCTCTTCTGCTGGAACAAGGAGGACAACATGTGAGTCTTTGCCTCAGTCTTCTCCGATGAAGAAAACAATGCCCGACCTGAAGAATTTGGAGCAAATGATTCAGCAGAGGAAACACAGCCCAGAATAACTAAGGAGATAGTACAAGAATACTTGGCTAGTTTAGATGTATTCAAGTCTCCAGGGCCAGATGAACTGCATCCAAGAGTATTAAAAGAACTGGAAGATGTGATCTCAGAACCACTGGCAGTCATCTTTGAGAATTCCTGGAGAACAGGCGAAGTCCCGGCAGACTGGAGGAGGGCAAATGTTGTCCCTATTTTCAAAAAGGGGAAAAGAGAGGACCCAAATAATTACCGCCCAGTCAGTCTGACATCAATACCAGGGAAGATTCTGGAGCAGATCATTAAGCAAACAGTCTGTGAGCACCTAGAAAGGAATGCTGTGATCACCAATAGTCAGCATGGATTTCTGAAAAATAAGTCATGTCAGACTAACCTGATCTCGTTTTTTGACAGAATTACAAGCCTGGTAGATGAAGGGAACGCAGTGGATGTAGCCTACCTTGATTTCAGCAAGGCATTTGACAAGGTGCCCCATGATATTCTTGTAAAGAAGCTGGTAAAATGCGGTCTTGACTATGCTACCACTCAGTGGATTTGTAACTGGCTGACTGACCGAACCCAAAGGGTGCTCATCAATGGTTCCTCTTCATCCTGGAGAAGAGTGACTAGTGGGGTGCCACAGGGTTCCGTCTTGGGCCCGGTCTTATTCAACATCTTTATCAACGACTTGGATGATGGACTCAAGGGCATCCTGATCAAATTTGCAGATGACACCAAACTGGGAGGGGTGGCTAACACCCCAGAGGACAGGATCACACTTCAAAACGACCTTGACAGATTAGAGAACTGGGCCAAAACAAACAAGATGAATTTTAACAGAGAGAAATGTAAAGTATTGCACTTGGGCAAAAAAAGTGGGAGGCACAAATACAAGATGGGTGACACCTGGCTTGAGAGCAGTACATGTGAAAAGGATCTAGGAGTCTTGGTTGACCACAAACTTGACATGAGCCAACAGTGTGATGCGGCAGCTAAAAAAGCCAATGCAATTCTGGGCTGCATCAATAGGAGTATTGCATCTAGATCAAGGGAAGTAATAGTGTCACTCTATTCTGCTCTGGTCAGACCTCACCTGGAGTACTGTGTCCAGTTCTGGGCACCACAGTTCAAGAAGGACACTGACAAACTGGAACGTGTCCAGAGGAGGGCAACCAAAATGGTCAAAGGCCTGGAAATGATGCCTTATGAGGAACGGCTAAGGGAGCTGGGCATGTTTAGCCTGGAGAAGAGGAGGTTAAGGGGTGATATGATAGCCAGGTTCAAATATATAAAAGGATGTCACATAGAGGAGGGAGAAAGGTTGTTTTCTGCTGCTCCAGAGAAGCGGACACGGAGCAATGGATCCAAACTACAAGAAAAGATTCCACCTAAGCATTAGGAAGAACTTCCTGACAGTAAGAGCTGTTTGACAGTGGAATTTGCTGCCAAGGAGTGTGGTGGAGTCTCCTTCTTTGGAGGTCTTTAAGCAGAGGCTTGACAACCATATGTCAGGAGTGCTCTGATGGTGTTTCCTGCTTGGCAGGGGGTTGGACTCGATGGCCCTTGTGGTCTCTTCCAACTCTAGGATTCTATGATTCTATGAGTCAGAGCCCAGCTTTGAAATCACTTAGCATGCGTTTCAACCACTGTGGCTAGATAGGCAATGGATTATTAATTTCAGTTCATATTAAAATTATATATACCGTATTTTTCGCTCCATAAGACACACTTTTTTCCTCCTAAAAAGTAAGGGGAATGTCTGTGCGTCTTATGGGGCGAATGTGTGGTTGATCGCTGCCTCCCTTTTCGCCCCCTTGCTCAGGCCTCCATCGTTGAATGTTCTGCAGACGGAGGCTGTTCGTTTCCCCAGCGACATGTGACTGGCTGATTAGATTATCTGTCCGGAAATTGTAGAAACGGCTCCCATTCCTTTCCTAAAGAAGCAGCAGAACTGTGAGTTGAACCCCATAAAAACAAGATTTTTTAAGCTCAACAACTTTGAGCTGATCCTCAAAAAAGGGGCTTTTCCCCTTTGCAAAAGAAGCTGCACAACTGTGATCTGATCCCCCAAAAAACGGGGCTTTCCCCCTTTCCTCCTCTAAAAACTAGGTGCATCTTACGGAGCGAAAAATACGGTGATTTTCAGGCATCTTTCTTTATAGATATTGTAATGGACAGACTGTGGTTTCATTTGCTTTTTTTGTAATTGCCTGGAGTATCAATAAACAAGGCGGAGTAGAAAATTAAAAAAAAACCTGGATGATCTGGGGGACTCTGAAGGATGGAGACCTCCCTGGGTGGGGGGACAAGGGAGCTAAGCTGAGAGGTGCAGGAAGGTGGGGGCAAAGGAGGAGGAGGAGGAGGAGTGTTAAGTTGTGGACGAACATATCAGACGACATAGCGATTCTTCAAACAGCTCTTGTTTATTCCGAGGCCAGAACAGAACTGAACTGAACTGAAGGGCTCAGTCAGCCTGCTTATATAGAGCTCCAGTACAACAGTTACTGTAGCAACTTTCTAAAACTATCCAATCACTGAATGTCACTTTTGATCCTTCATTTGCATACAAACTATCCAACCACTGAACATCACTTTCGATCCTTCATTTGCATAATGGCCCAGGGTGAGAACTTCAATACATAACACGGAGGAAGGTGAGAACTGCCCTCACCCTTCCTCCTTGCCACAATAGTCAGCAAAGACCAGGCTGGACGCACAATACTTCTTACCTTCTGGAAAGGTTTAAAGGAATAATGCCTTCTGGGTGGAACCCTCTGCGCCAAAAGCTGAGCTCTGTGCTCCTGGGAGGAAGAGAATCATCAGGTGCCGCTTCCAGCGTGGAGAAAAGAGTGTTTGTTTGTTGCCCAAAGGGCAAATCCCTTTGCTGTGCAAAAACGTGGCCTGGGACACACACACCCCCCAGGCCCCCACTGGAGGCAGCTTTCAAAAGCAGGAGCCCCCGGGTCATGGGCAGGCAGAGGGACACATGGACCCGTAATATACCGTATCTATTTTTAAGTGACAAGTTTTGGGTGAGGTCTTTGGGGCCCACCAAATAAAAAACTTTTGGTGTCGCAGTATCCTAGCAGGTGATCTATAGAAATAGTCGGTGAAAAATGGCTTTTAGTTCATTTTTCTCAGGAAATAATTAAGCTTTTTTTTATTTTAAAAAAGCACATTTGGGGTGTCGCTAAAAGCTTTTGGTGTCATAGCATCCCAGCAAGGGATCCACAAGAGGAGTTGATTTCTTTTTAATGGCAAATTGGAGGGGGCATAAAAATATTCATTTTAATATTTTGTTGAAAGCCACTCAGAGTGGCTGGAGAAGCCCAGCCAGATGGGCAGTGTATAAATAATAAATTATTATTATTATATTATTATTATATTGCAGCGGGGGGGGGGGAGGTGAGTCATTCCTGCTTAAAATTCTGGCAGATTAGAGGCAGTTAAATGGAGCATCTATAGGCTGGTGCAGGTGAGTTACATTTCTCCCACCAACCATATTCTCCTAATCGATTCTCCCTGACATTTGGACCGCACTCTGGTGCTATAGCTTGGGCTCCTGGCTGCTGAGGTTGGAATCCAGCTGAGGCCTGCAGGCGGAACAATGAATGTAAAACTCTCCCTTGTCCAACATACTGGCATCTACACACACAATCGCATCTCTCTGCAAGAGTCGTTGTCACAGTTCAAGATCAAGATTCCAGCCTGGCTAAATCACTCAAGGGGCTCATAGCTCCCAAGGGCCAGATAGAGAGGCCCGAGGGGGCCATATTTGAAGTTCCCAACCCCTGAGGTTCACTGGGCTGAAAGCCTTAATGAAAGTTAGCTTTTTAGCTGAAGGTTGTACTCAGCCGATGTAAGCCAGACCTTCCTCTCTGACGAAGGGAGATAATTCTAGCTACCCAGACAACTCAAGTGGGGAAGCTGCTGGCTGGGGAACTTCACTGGCAAATGGCTGGTTTCTTCCCAAAGGAGGGAACCTTACTTTCTGATCCGCACCTGTATGAAAACAGACCCTGACTCCTCCCTGACACGCTAGAGAAAAGGCCAGGAGAGAATGGGTGCGTTGCAGATTTCAGCCTGGCTCCTGCTTGCCAAGTTTGACAGATTCTGTAGCGGGGGGCGGGGGGGCAGGCTGCAGCCAGGTGACCCCTCCCCGGCCGAAGGAAGAGAGAAGGAGGAAGAGGCACCTTGAGCTCCTGCATCTTCCCTTCCAGCCAGCGGTTGCAGGTTCCTCGCATCGTCTCTTTGGAGTCGCTCGCCTTGACCGGCCAGGAGCTCAGCTCCTTGGTGAAATAGGTGTGGGGGTCCTGGATTCCCACCTCCTGCATCAGATTGTGAATAACGACCCTGAAAGGAGAAAGAGGCAGGTGGACTCACACTGCAAGGCGGGGGAATTGCACCCACATGACCACTCCACCACATTTGCTGACCTGAGCCATAAGAAGAAGAGGAAGAAGAAGAGTTTGGACTTGATATCCCGGTTTATCACTACCCGAAGGAGTCTCAAAGCGGCTCACACTCTCCTTTCCCTTCCTGCCCCACAACAAACACTCTGTGAGCTGAGTGAGGCTGAGAGACTTCAGAGAAGTGTGACTGGCCCCAGGTCACCCAGCAGCTGCAGGTGGAGGAGCGGAGATGCGAACCCGGTCCCCCAGATTACGAGACTACCGCTCTTCACCACTACACCACACTGGCTCTCCATAAAATACCTGTCAGAGCAATGAGCTAAAGGAATGTTTTTCTTTAAACACCCCTTTTCTCCTGCCGGTTGCTGTCCACCTGCTCTTTGAGAATGTGCATCTAGGCAAGGAGGGAAGGGGGTGGTCTCTGCTGCCTGTAACTTGCTAACTGAAGGCAAACAGATTTGGGTGGGCAATTTGGAAATCTACGTGGTCCTAAAACCTGATTTCAAAAGCATGCGGATAAGAGAAGCTACGCTGAAATCAGTTCACCTGTGGCATGTGTCTCTCAGGCTTTTTGCAGTGGTGGAACCCTTCCCTTTAAACAAAACTTCAACAGAGCCCTTGCAGTAAAGTCTTTTTTTTTAAGGGGGGGGTTGCTTATTGAGAGAGCAACCAAGATAGAGCTAGCCAGAGCAGCTGGCGACTTTGAAAAGCAGCAACTTTGACCAACTGTCCTGAAGCCTTTTGTTTCCTCTGCCCCCCTTAAGGCTTAGGCTCCTAGCAGTGACCCCCCCCCCCCGGCCCTTACTTGTCTGGGGTGTAAGCCTGCATGTAAAAGGTCATGAGCTCCACGATCAGGTCCTTGTTGTCCTTGTCCATCTTCACGAGGGCCTGCAAGGTGCCCAGGATGAACTTCCGATGCCTCCTTTCCTGGAATGTCGAGAGAAGACAAGGGCATCTTGGCAGGCAGACACAGGAGCCCACAAAGCCAAGGGTCCGCCTGGGCCAGCAGTGTCAACTCTGGCTGGCAGTGGCTCTCCGCGGGCTTTGGCAAAGAGAGGAGGAGAGACAGAGGTCTTTTCCAAACTCCCTAACCTGGAGATGACGAGGTTGGAACCTGGGTGTGTGGGAATGCCTTGGATATGCACAGCAGCTGCCCTGAGATACGGCATTCCTGAATTGCAGGGGGTTGGGCTGAATGACCTTTGGGGTCCCCTCCAACTCTACAATTCTATGGCCCTGCAAGTCACTCCTGGGTCTGGCCAGCAGGGAAGTTGAAATCTATTGACAGCCGGGGGGCCTTCCTCTCTGGTGGGGTGAAGGGGGGCACATTCCATCTGGCACTCACAACACTGGGGACTTGCTGGCCTTTTGCACACAATCTCTTTCCCCTCCTGGAGAAATGCAGTTTCCACCAGAAGGAAAGAACCGTCTTCAGGAACGACATTGGCAGCGCTTGCAAGCGCTGGCTCCCCTTGCTCCCCTTGTTGCTTTGCTTCAAAAACATCTCCCACCCCTTTAAAAGTTCCCTTGGGCCTAAGCACCTTCTCCACCAGACACAGTGGGGAGAAGAAGAGAAGAAGAAGAGTTTGGATTTGATATGCCGCTTTATCACTATCCTAAGGAGTCTCAAAGCGGCTCACAATCTCCTTTCCCTTCCTCCCCCACAAGGTGAGTGAGGCTGAGAGACTTCAGAGAAGTGTGACTGGCCCAAGGTCACCCAGCAGCTGCAGGTGGAGGAGCGGAGACGCGAACCCGGTTGCAGTGGCATAGCGTGGGGGGTGCAGGGGGCGCCGGCCGCACCGGGCGCAACATCTGGGGGTTAGGGTTAGGGGGCGTAAATCCACGGGTTAGGGAGTGCAAATTACTTGCCTTGCCCCGGGTGCTGACAACCCACGCTACGCCACTGCCCGGTTCCCCAGATTACAAGTCTACTGCTCTTAACCACTATGCCACACTGGCTCTCAAAAGGAGGCCCCACCTTCCTTTTGAGGGGCTGCTCAGTTATGAAGACCAGATACTTTAGCCAGTGGCTGGGATAGTGTAATGCCAGCCTTCTACGCATGCTTGTGTGTGTGTTCCCCCAGCAGAATATGCAAGACAAGATCTGCACAGCAGCACAAAGCCTAGAGTGACCCTCACCCGGAGAGAGGGAGGGTCGTCCCTCTTGTTCAACACCTGGATAAAGCTGCTGCAGACCAGCTCGTTCATCCGATCCCCCATCTCGTCCTTCAGGCTGGCGATGGCGGAAACCAGCTCTGCCTTTTGGCCAAAGTCTCTGGTGGTAACCAAGAAGGCCATCATCTTCGTCAAGAACTCGTTCAAGGTCATCTCCGGCGGAAAGCCCTGGTGAGAGGGAAGGGAAGCTGCCTTGCGGGGGTTTGGACCAGTCGACCCAGGGGGTCCCTTCCAATTCGAGGATTCTAGGAGCGCCTCTGAGCTGATCCCCCCCGGGAGGACAAGAAGAGCCTGCTGGGTCTTGAAAGAGCAAAAGAAATGGCCCCAGCAGTCGCAGGAGCTGTGGGAGGCCAACTTACCCAAAGGAAAGGTGCCCAAAGCCTGCCCCAGACCCACACGCTGCCCCAGAGGAATCTGCTCATTCAGACCACACTCTCACCCTCCCACAGAGATAAAATGTGCTCAGCTTATCTTCTCTCTCTGGGGGTCTCCAGCAGCAAATGCTCTACCAATGAGTAACAGCAGAGTATTTTTACAGCACCCCAACCTCCCAGAACTGGCTAGTTCTTTAGGAATGACTATGGAGGTGGAAACAGCCTCTGAATACCCTTCTGGCTGGCCATTGGGACCACGGGCATCAGAGATGGAGCTTCTTTTTACACTGGCCCAGACAACCACCCCCTATCGCCATTAAGAAGCGGGGGGCTTATCAGTCTCAAATTCCCATAAAGGGGAGGCATCCCCTCAACCTCCTCTGTCTCTTCAGAACCATCCAAAGAGGCAAGGAAAGAAGCTCACTCTCACTCTCTCTGAATCTCTTTTCTGCACAGAACTCTGCACGTCCTCCGAAACCCAAGACTCTACTCAAGCAGGTGAAACGCAACTAGCTAAGTTATATGTCGTCTGTGAGTGAAATATTGTCACCTTTCCCTTTTCTTTGCTTCTCTCCCCTCACATTTCCCAAATAAAATTGCTTATACTTTGATATTTGACTTCACTGGTTTACACAGGAATTTGGAGTCTCACGTTAAAATTATTCCCCATGTGATAGGTGGCATGGCTGTTAAGCTTTCTCTCCTTCATTCTTTCTTTCTTTCTCTCTCTCTCTCTCTCTCACACACAGTTGTTATGTTCTGCATCCTCTGGGCTTTCAAAATACAAATCTAAAGCTCTTTTTCATTTGACCTTTCTAGAGCTTAAGGGAGGGGTCCTTGTCAGCTGGGTTTAGAGATCCCTTCAGATCACAGTTGGACAGCAAAGTCGTTTCCAGGCTAGTCGGTTCTGCCTGGACACTGAGGTCCAGCACCAAGGGCCTTCTGGCGGTTCCCTCGCTGTGAGAAGTCAAGTTACAGGGAACCAGGCAGAGGGCCTTCTTGGTGGTGGCGCCCGCCCTGTGGAACGCCCTCCCACCAGATGTCAAAGAGAAAAATAACTACCAAACTTTTAGAAGACATCTGAAGGCAGCCCTGTTTAGGGAAGCTTCTAATGTTTAATAGGTTATTGTATTTTAATGTTTTGTTGGAAGCCGCCCAGAGTGGCTGGGGAAACCCAGCCAGATGGGTGGGGTATAAATAATAAATTATTATTATTGTTATATATAGGATCAGCCTGTGGTTGCAGGCATGTTGCCATTCTTTCTTTGGGAGAAGACCATTTACAAAAAAAGTGGCTCTGCCTGTAGAGGAAACCTTTGTCTCCCAGGTCTGTGGCAAGCAGAGCCCCAGCTATACAAGGGATGGGGCAGGGAGAAGGTCCCGTGGCCAGCAGGACTCCTCGGCCCTCCTTGGCCCTTAGGGATGGTCTGCAGATCCTCCTTGTCCTTCAGCCTCTCACCTCAGGAAAAAGATCTTGGAACCACAGCATGTCCAGGAATGGCAAGACAAAGAAGGGAGGCTCTTTCTTCGGCTCTGGGTATTGAGATTCATCCAGCTGCGTCAGGAAGATCTCAGGAAGATCCATCTGGAATAAAGAGGAGGAACCATTTTTCGCAATGTTCCTCCACAACATTGCCAAAAATGCCAGTTTCCCATAAACCCGTTGGAGTGGTTAATATGCATTCCTTTCTAAATTAACCATAGTTACCATAGACCAAATTTTCTCCATTCAGATATAGGCAGATATATGCTTCCCCACATTTTTAGCTATTTATATCTTAGCAGCAGTTATAAGGTTAAACACAGTTTCTTGACCATTATCTGGAATAACATATTTTACTTAATATTTAGCAGTAATATTTTTTGTCCAATGGTATGTGACATCCTAATAGATATAATAGCCTGAGCCAATTTCCAGAATATTTATTTTTGAGAACAATTCCAGATGTATGTGTAATTTGCTTTATTTAATCCACATTGCTGACATTTTATCCGATCCTAACTTACCTATTAAGTTCAATTTCTAAGGCATTAAATACTTTAAGCTATTTATCTTTTGTTTGTTTTGTTTATTTAAAAAAAACCAAAATGAGGAGAAACCAAAGGAGACCCCCCCCCCACAGAGAGAGAGAGAGAGAAACAGCCTGACTTGGGGGTCCCAGGCTTATGGGTCCCTTGCCACATAGGACCCTCTCAGGACATCCCTTGCCAGCAGCAGGAGAGAGGCAGGAGGACCATCGCAGGTAAGGAAGAGGGGCCTGCTTACCTGTTTTGTACTCGATTTGATGATGCTGATCTCTTCAGAAACCCGTGTCCTGGGCTCCTCGCCCTCCTTCCACCCTGGGACCGTTCTCAAGTGGCTTTCTGTCTCCTAGTAAAAGCAGAAGGGAAAGTGCAGGCCCCCCCGGCCAAGAGGAGACCCCCCCTTGTGTCCCACCCACAGTGCCCCACCCACAGACAGCCTCCTGGGATGGCGGCACTTCCCAAGATAAGCAGGTCTGAACCAGGACAGCTTCCAAGTGGGAGGCCAATTTGGAGCCCTCAGGCACGTCCAACAGGTAGATTGCGATCTACTGGTAGATCACTGGACGTCTGTGGTAGATCACTGGTAGATCACTGGCTCCCCCCCAAAGAAGCCAAACAACTTTGAAGTTGTTTGAAGTTGCTCCCCCCAAAGAAGCTCAACAACTGGGGTAGATCACTGCCAGGATTTAACTCTTGGGAGTTGGCCACCCCTGGCCTAGAGGGAAGACCAGCAGGTAGAGCTAGGCTGGAGCAGCAAAGCAAGCAGGCATTGCCTTGTGGTTTTGCCCCAGGGTGTCTCAAGCGCGTCTTGCACGCTCCCTGCCAAGGTTTGTCCTCTCTGGGTGCTGAGTGTGTGTCCTGCCTGCTCCTTTCACAGGCTACCAGGCAGGGTCCCCCCCCCCCGAGAGCGCAGCCCAGGCCCCCAGCCTCTCTGCTCAGCCGCAGCCAGCCGCCCCCCAGCAGGCCTGGCACTGAGGACGCCCTGCCCCGCCTTACCGGCTCCACCACCCTCACGAGTCTCTCATCTCTCTCATCCGCCAGCATCTCCTGGCTGTGAAACTGCAGGGCGGCCACCGAGTTGGGGATGAAGCCAGACGATAGCCTGGGCAGTGGCCCATGGTGGCTCTCCAGCTCCTGGCAAGGGAGAGCAAGGCAGTTCAGACAGCAGCCGCCTTCCGCACCCCAACAGCAAACCTTGGGGGCCTGCCCCACCCCTTCTGGAATTTTTCTAAACCTTGTCTCATTGGAAAACTTCATAGGGAATATTGGGTGACTTTCGACAGGTGCCTGCATTGCAGTTCTCGTATTCTTTTGGAAAGTGGGAATTTGCTAAATTCAGCTTTAGGTGTGAGCGGAATTGGATTTCTTCCCCTACTCCCTCCCGTGAAGGTCACACAGAGCTTGTCAGCCACACACACATGCTCTTTAGTACTCAGGTCTCCCTCGTGGGTGTCCCCCAGAGAGATGAGCCATGGGCCTGATCCAGCAGGCTCTTCTTACAGAGGTCTGCTTTGAAGGCAGAACCTCCATGCCCAGGAACAGTCTACATCTAAATCCCAGGTAATGGGGGGGGCAACGAGGGGAGAATAGTGTTGCGTTCAGGTCCTGCTGGGGAGTGTCCCTTAATGCCCATGTGGTTGGCCACTGTGAGGACATGATGCTGGACCAGGTGGGCCTGATCCAGCAGGCAGGCTCTTCTTAGCTTCTTATGCCCAGCCAGAGCACACCTAAGCAGAGGTCCCCCAGATTAGCTTTTCTAGGGAGAGAGAGCCCCCCCCTCGCCCGGCCCTGACACTGCCAGAGAGGAGCAGCATTGCCAACTCTCTGCCTCAGGCCCTGGCAGCAGACTGGCTTGTGGCCTCTCCCAGGAGCCAGAGGAGGAGGAGGAGGAGGAGGACAAGAGGAAGGAGCCAGCGGCCCAGAGAAGCCTCACAACCTGCAGTCTGAAGTGCTCCTTGCTGCCGGAAGGCGGCCTCTCGGGAAAGAAGCCCTTGATGATGACGGAAGATGTCTGGCTCTTCATGCGGGAAACGGAGCCCAGGGACTTGGGCGAAGACTCCTGGCTCCGGGCAGGCGAGGAGGGAGACAGCTCCTGGCTCCCGACTGGCAGAGATGGATGGGACTCCTGGCTCTTGGCTGCGAAAGATGGAGATGACGCCCGGCTCCTGGCTGGCAAGGGAGGAGACCCCTGGCTCTTGTCAAGCGAGGAAGGAGACCCCTGGCTCTTGCCTGGCGACGAAGGAGACCCCTGACTCTTGTCAAACGAGGAAGGAGACCCCTGACTCTTGCCTGGCGATGAAGGAGACTCCTGGCTCTTGTCTGTCGAGGGAGACTCCTTGAAGATGACACTCTAGGCACACAATCCATGGTCGCCCAGGTGAGGCACAGAGGAGCACACCTGCGTACCCCACTCCTTTCCCCCTCACCTCGCTTGCACCTTCTGCCCCCATCTCCAAAATGCCTCCCGCCAGCCAGGGAACGGCACAGGACACAGAACCGCCCCAACACCCGCCAACATCCACCTCGGGGGCCTCGCCAGACCCTCCTGTGCTGGAGCCCAAAGACGTAGAATTACACCCACGGTGGGTGGGCTGTTTCTTTTACAGGGGAGGGGGAGATTCTCCCTCTGGCGGTGGCTGAGAGAAATGGGGAACTGCGGGGGGTGGGGGTTCTGCTGGGCTCTGGGGTGGCGGCAGAACTCCAGCGAAGCTGAGAGTAGGAAGATTCTGGACAAATAAAACTAAGTCCTTCTTCACGCACCACAGAGCGAAACTGTGGAACTCCCTCCCTCATGAGGCAATGATGGCCCCAACCTGTTCATTTCCGTGGTTTGGTGGGAAGTCACTTCAGGTTGCCTTGGGCAGGATAAAGCTTTGGTCAGGGTCCTGAGGGAGGACATCCCATGACAGCCGCACCTGCCAATTGCAGCCCCCGAGGGAGGCAGGGATGTGGCGGCAGCAGCAGGTGAGCCAAGGTGGGCCCCCTCTTACCTTCTCGCTCTTGATGGGCTCCCCAAGGAAACTGGGGGTTGAGGAGAGTTGTGAAGGGGGTGAGACGGAAGCACCCATTTTGGACTCTTTGATTGCATCCAAGTCTTTATTCAACTGAAGAAGAAGAAGAAGAAGAAGAAGAAGAGGAGGAGGAGGAGGAGGAGGAGGAGGAGGAGTTTGGATTTGATATCCTGCTTTATCACTCCCCTTCAGGAGTCTCAAAGCGGCTCACATTCTCCTTTCCCTTCCTCCCCCACAACAAACCCTCTGTGAGGTGAGTGGGGCAGAGAGACTTCAGAGAAGTGGGACTGGCCCCAGGTCACCCAGCAGCTGCAGGTGGAGGAGCGGAGACGCCAACCCGGTTCCCCAGATTACGAGACTACCGCTCTTAACCACTGCACCACACTGGGTCTAGGGTAAAGGGCAAGGAAAAGGAGGAGCTCGGGTTAACTTTGCAGGCCAAACTCAGAAGGGTCTTTTGCCAGACTAACCCTCTCTTGGGACTATAATGACTATTATTAACGACCTGCCCTTTACCCTAAGTTTCCTGGGTGGGTTGCAACATTAAAACACAATGTCATTGTGGGCTGGGGCAGGGGGCTCAGTCTGGATGATGCCCCGAGTCCCTTCCAGTTCTTGGAGCCCTGCATGTAGGGAGGGTTAGAATTCAACAGAATAAATTGCCAAACTAGTCAGACAAGATCCTTTGTAAGACTATTGTTATTCTTGCTATTCTCTATTAAATTTCTATACCGCCTTTCAACCGAGGATCACAGGGTGGTTTACAATATAAAAATGAAAAAATACATGCCATAGTAACAAACAAAAGCAATGACACCCCATCTCCCCACTGTTTAAAAAGCCATAGATTGTTTAATTAGCCAAAAGCCATCGGAGAAGAGGAATGCTTTTGCCTGGCACCTAAAGATATGTAAGGAAGGGACCAGGTGAGGCCTCCCTGGGGACAGCCAACCACAGGTGGGGAGCGACCACAGAAGAGGCCCTCCTGCCATAAAACACCTCTCTCCTGTATTGGCCTGTACAGCCACCGCAGGCGCCGTGACTCTCCAGCCCTTTGACTTTACCCCTGAAGAGAGACTCTTCCATGGTCTTCCAAGATAGATGGAGGCAACACACTAGCTGGCCATGGGAGTGTCCTCACCAGCCTCCCAAAATCCTGTGAGGGGGTGCAAGAGCTGCAACTAAGTGAGGGGCCATTAGGCCTCCACTCCCCACCCCCAGCTGTTTGTGAGCTGGGCTGGAAGCTGGAACCACAGAGAGCTGCTTGCTCTGGGCTGGATCCAAAGCTGAGACTGATGAAGAAGCGGGCTGGGCTGGGTGTGGATGCTGTGAGCCCCTCCATCCGATGCTCAGATTGCAGAGATGTGTGAGGGAAACCATCTCAGCATACAAAAGTCCTGGGTTCAATCCTTCACAGCATCGCAAGCTCAAAGGGCCTGACTGCCCAAATAGCCCACCCTAGTTAAAAGGCTCTGAGGAAGACCCTGCAGAGAGAGTGATTGCTGCCAGCCAGAGAAGACAGCACTGGGCTGGACAGACCAAAGGTCAGACTCAGGGTAAGGCGGCAGCTTCAAGTGCGCCCACAACTTCTGGGATCAGGCGGGCACACATTTTAAACAACGGATGTTGTGTGTGCCCGTCCGTCAGTCCGTGGGCTTCCTGCTTCCACGCCCCCCTGCCCCCACCTCTGGAATCTCACCGTTGCCCGGCGGATCTTGACCTTGCTGCCCCTGGTGTCCATGCCAGAGAGCATGAGGCCTGGGGAAGGACGTCTTGTGCTGGGGGGAGATTTCTCCGCTTCGTCCAAGGGGGGGCTAGAGCTGGGCTCCAGGACCTCCTCAGGGGCTGTCACCACTGGCGGGGGCACCGGAGGGGGCAGCCTCCTCCTCTTCTCCTTGGGGGGTCTCTTTCCCTTTTGTGCCAGGCCTAACTGGGAGACAAGAGGGGCACTCTCACTCCTCTGCCGCTGCCCCAGCCCCTTCCCCACTCCAGCTGCCCCCCAAAGACCCTCACCTGCTCACTCTTGGTCCTCCTCACTCCAAAAAGCGGGAATCTCACTGGAGGAGGAAGTGGGGATAAAGCTTCTTTGATTTCAGACACAGACGGGGCTGTTGAGAGGACGGCCTGCGGGCTCCCCTCTGCAGGGGGGCTGGTGTCCTGCGGGGAAGGCGGGAGGAAGGGGGTCTCTCGCAAACCAAGATGGCGCCACAGTCGCCCCAAGGTGCCACCTTGGACATGGACTCAGTGGCATCACCTCAGGCAACTAATAATAATAATAATAATAATAATAATAATAATAACAGATTATTTATACCCCGCCCATCTGGGTGAGTTTCCCCAGCCACTCTGGGCGGCTTCCAACAGAATATTAAAATACAATAGTCAATTAAACATTAAAAGCTTCCCTAAACAGGGCTGCCTTCATACGCTCCTTCAGATATACAGGACCGAGGAGGCAAAAGGTTTTGGCAAGCCCTGGCGGAAATGCTCAGCTCAGCCTCAGGGCTGTATTACCCTGGTGGCTTCAAAGGCATCTCTCGCCAAGGGAAACTGAGGAAGGGAGTCGGCCTTTAGCTCAGAGCCACCGGTGAGAGGGCAGAGACACCAGGCAGGAGACCACATGTCTCCTGAGGCAGAGCATGGAGGGCGGGGGGGGGGACGACCGCCCCCCCCGTTACCTCCAACGTCTCTGGACCTTGCAGGGAAATGGGTGGAGGGAAGCAGCCCAGGAACATGCCGTCTGGCCCATAGAGCTCCGAAATGGACTTTGCCCGGCACATGGCTTCCAGCACCTCATCTGCATTGAAGGTGTCCTCCACCGGGATCTGGGAGGAGAGAAAAGGCGGAGAGGAGGAGACGCGATAAACGCCACCTGTGAGGCGGCCCCACTGGATGAACATGCAAAACTACCCTCTGCCTCTCTCCCACGGCTCTGCAGAGGAAATGCTCAAAGGACCAAAAGCTCCTGGGAAGTCTGACCTCTTCTCTGCTGGCCTCCCCTCCCCTCGCCCTTCCATCCAGGGCGGGGAGGGGCTGCAGGACCTCCTGCAGGGAGACCCCCTTGCCTGGAAGCTGCCCCTTCCCTGCCACCAAGTCCCATCGACCCCCCAGCCCAGTGAAGCAGCCCAGCCTCACCTCAATTTTGGGTTGTGGCTTGTAGAATATCTGCAGGTATTTCTCAAAGGCCTCTTCCTTCATTTCCTTGGTGGGCCGCGATTTCTTGGTCACGCTCACTTTCCCCTTCTGGACCAGCTCCAGATCCTGGTCCCTGTCAGCCATCTGGGAGAGTCCCTGCAAGAGGGTGTGGGGCTCAAGGCGTCTCTGCCCCTCTCTCCTCCCTCCCATGCTCTGCCCCATGGCCAGAGAGCCCCTTGCCCAGCCAGATTCAGCCTTGGGCATGTGGGCCTCCCTTCTCCCCCCCTCCAGACACGCTCTCCCCTCTCGCAGCCTGCTTTCCCCTTGGGAAGTGCCTGATCTTTGCTCTCCCTTGAGCCCTCATTTCCACCTTGCCAACGCCTGTTGTGAAACATCGCACACGGGACTCCCGGGCCGCTTCCCCCGGTGCTGAGTGGCGCATGGCTCTTGTGGAGCTGGCCTTGGCACCAGAGAGGGCACTGCTGCCCTTTGAAGAAGCTCTGGTCTCCTCAGGGGGAGCGGCAGACCTTACCTCCGCCCTGGCGTGCATGTCGCGGAGCACTCTGGACTCCTGCAAGGCCATCCTGCGGGCTCCAGGCACAGGGGACCTGCGTGCGGAGAACAAGAGAGCGAGCAACAGAGGAGATGCCAGAGGCAGCTTGGCATAGTGACTTTGGACGCCCTCCCTGGCCTTTCCCCAGGAATGCTCAGCTGCTCCTCTGTCCTAAAACACCCGCCAGCACCACCCTGGGCCACCCAGTGGCCTCTTTGCCCTGGGAACTGCCTCCCCAAACAGAACCACAGAGTGGTAGAGCTGGAAGGGACCCAGCAGGAAACTTTCTCTGCCCTCCTTCCTCTCCCTTCTAAAACCAACCTTTGCCACAACACCTTGAGCTCCTGCAGCCCCCCCCCAAGGCATACTGCAGCTTAGCCTACGCAGGGATTGACAAAACAAATGTACCCATTCCTCTGTTTCTTCCCTGCCTCCGTTTCCTTTCCCCTCCTAAAATGACAGAATGTAAAGTCCTCGGGGCAGGGACCTGTCGTTTTGCACCCTCAACTTGCCCTGTGTGCATGGATAGCGCTAGATCCATAGGTGTCCTCATCTCAGCAGCCCTGCTAAGGGGCACCAGAGCGAGGGAAGGAGCCAGATGCTGTGCCCCTGGCGCTGGGTGCTCGGCTGCTGTCCGGAATCTTACTCGGTCTCCTCCAAGGGCGGGTCCTGCTTCAGCCGCCGGACGTTTTCCTTGACCAGAGCCTCAAAGTGGGAATCGCTGATGGGGAGAGGGACACCCTTGAGGGGCTCCAGGAACCTGGCGCACAGCAGCTGCAGGAGACAGGAAGGGGTCCTTGTCCCAGGGCACAGACTTCCCCAGCAAAGAGCACGGGGGCAGCAGCGGGGAGCCTGGCCGGGTGGCCTGCCCCCCACCCCCAAGGGACGCCAGGCGCCCCACCTTCATCCTGTAGTAGTTGGGGAGGTACTTGTTGTGGTGGATGAGGAAGACGTGTTTCTCCAGCCCAACCAGCAGGTCCCCCCAGTGGTTGGCAAAGGCCAGGCTCTCCGGGATGCTGTTCATCTTCAGGTGCCTGCAGGGCAGAAACGGGGGGGGGGTGAGCTTGGCTTCCAGGGACCCTTCCCAAAACCCCCACAAGCCGAGGTTGGGCAGCCCAGAGCAGAGGCAGACGGGCTAACACAGACTCTCCACCATGGACGGAAACATTAAAAGCATAAGGAGCACAGAGGCCGCCTTAAGCTCTGCTTTAAAATCCAAACAAAACATTTGGTTGTCACGTGTGGCAAAGGCGCGGTCGCCTGAAAGGTAGATATGGATATAAAGTCTCATTGGATCCTTCAGCTGGGATTCCTGCATTGTGGGGGGGGGGGGGTTGGGATGGATGGCCCAGGGGAGTCCCTTCCAAATCTACAGTTCTAAATAGAAGCAAGAAATGGATGGATCCGGGAAATTAAAGGGAAGGTGGGAAAGGAATTTTGAGAACAGCAGCGATGGAACTCCAAACGCTGGTGGGGAAGTGGAGGAGGGTTGTCTGCAGCTCTTTTCTTTTCCTTTCCTGGGGTGTCGGGAGGGGTGTCAGGAGAGCAAACGTTTCAAACTTCCAACAGCCTCCAAAGCAATCAGGGGGCCCCACACTGCCCTGCAGGCAAAGCAGGCCCCCCTGTGGGGGACACGACACAGAGTTGGCTTGCTCCGAATGAGGCCTGCTGGATCCCCATGGCGCTTGCTCCCAGCTGGTCCCTGGGCGTCTCCAGACGAGGCTGGGGGAGAGCCCTGCTCAAAGCCTGCCAGAGCCATTGCTACCAGTCAGTGTAGACCAGGGTTCCCCAAACTTGGGTCCCCAGCTGGTTTTGTACTACAGTTCCCATCATCCCTGACCGCTGGTCCTGTGAGCTTTGGATGATGGGCATTGTAGTCCAGCAACAGCTGGAGACCAAGTCTGGGGAGACCCTGGTGTGGATGATGCTGAGTTGGAGGAACCTGTGGCCTGCAGCTTCCGATGCCCCTATGTGCGCCCACCAAAGGCATGCCAGCAGACATAGGATCGTAGAGATGGGCTCCCCAAGGGCCATCCAGCCCAACCCCCTGCGATGCTGGAATGGCAACTAAAGCATCCCGGACAGGTGGCCCCCAGCCTCTCCTTAAAGGCCACCTGCTTTCCAGTGCTGGTTGCAAAAGCTGCAAGGAGGAGAGAGCCCCATCGGGAGCAGGAGGGTGGCCCGGCCCACAGGACACCCCCATTCCCCATACAGAATCCGGCCCGTCAGTCACCGCAGCAGCTTGTTCTCGATGTCCCAGATCTTCACGGATCCATCTCTGCTGGACGAGGCGAAGAGCTTCAGGTTGGGGCAGCAGCAGAGGCCTGGAGGAAGGGAGGCAGCGAGGGGGCGACAGCTGTGAGACAGGAGAGCCGAGCCCCCCTTGCCCCCCCCGGCCTGGCCTTTGCACCCTCCCGGCTCCCGCGCACCTGTGATGTCGTCCTGGGCGTCGTCTTCGGGTTTGTGCTCGGAGCGCGTCTGCTTCATCAGGTTGTAGTAGACGACGCTATAGGTGGCCGTCTGGGGGTCCTGGAAGGCCACCGCCAGCGTCTCCCCCAGGGAGCACAGGTGCAAGGCAGGGGAGGCGCAGGAGAAGCTCAGCAGCGGGACCAGGCACTCCGTGGTGTAGGGGAAGACGCGCCACATCTTCACCGTGCGGTCGGCACCTGCCCCAGGGGCAAGGAGAGGCACAGGGTCAGCCTTGAGTTTGGAGGGGCTGGTCTGCACGATGCCCGAGCCCCTTCTAACCAGGGGTCTTGTTCAGTGGCAGAGCTTCATGCTCCAGCACCGGGGGGGGGGGCAGAGAGCAGGCTGGGGCAGGGCTGGGGCGTGTCCTGGGGGTGGGGCATGCCACCTGTATGGGTGTGGTGCCCAGCGCAGACGGGGGGGGGGCAGCCACGATGGCACCCCACCAGGATTGCAGTGCCGGGGGCGGTGCGCTCCCCCCGCACTCCTCTTCCTCCACCAGTGGTCTTGGTTCCAGCAAATATTCTAAATATCTAATGGTGGATTCCACTGTTGAACTCGTCATAGAATTTTGCTGTAGCCACTTAGCAGAATTACCGTATTTTTCCGTGTATAAGACTAGGTTTTCCCCCTTTAAAATAATGTCAAAAATTAGGGGGCGTCTTATACACGGATACGTCTCCTGCCCTTTTCTTACATCTGAGTCCCCAAAAATAGAATGAATGGTTTGATTTTTGTATCCCTCTGAACTGCTAAATTCCTGGCCCCTGTCTCTCTCTAAGTACTACTGAAGGGCACAAATCATTAAGATGTTTAGGCTGGAAACTGTACCTTCCTTGCAGCAAGGCAGGAGAGCTGAAAACATTCCCAATATACCATATTTACACGAATCTAATGCGGCGTCAAATCCAATGCGCACCTCAAGGTGAGCATTACATTCAGGTAAACGTGATATTTCACACCTGGCAACCAAGCTGCCCCCTGGGTTTCAGATAGCGCATGGGCAGACAAATCCAAAAAGGCCCAGACACAAATTTTCACAGCCCTCTAGCAGCTCTGGTGGTTCATTGACCAGAAGCGATGTATTTAGCATTAACTCTAGAAGGGTAGATTCGATTCTGACCAAACTACAGTGGTGCCTCGCAAGACGAAATTAATTCGTTCCGCAAGTCTTTTCGTCTTGCGAGTTTTTCGTCTTGCGAAGCACGGTTTCCCATAGGAATGCATTGAAAATCAATCAATGCGTTCCTATGGAAACCGCCTTCAGACCAGGTTTGGGGACAGTCTGTCCCCCGACCTCTTCTGAAGGCCGACGTGGGGGGGGCGAAAGTCTTTGCTTCCCCCCCCCCTTCCCGGGACAGCGGAGACTTCTCCGCTGTCCGGGGCGATCTTAAAATGCTGGCGGGCGGCAGCGCTGCCGCCCGCCAGCATTTTAAAATCCCCTGGGAAGGCAGGCAGGGGGGACAAAGACTTTTGCCCCCCACCCGCCTTCAGAAGAGGTCCAGAGGGCTCTCCAAGCTGCGGATAGCAGCCTGCTGCCCCGCGCGAGGGGCAGACATTCGCAGCTTGGGGAGCCCTGCAGGACTTCCCCGCAGGGCTCTCCAAGCTGCGGATAGCAGCCTGCTGCCCCGCGCGAGGGGCGCTCTTAAGAAGAGCGCCCCTCGCGCGGCGCAGACATTCGCAGCTTGGGGAACCCTGCAGGACTTCCCCTCAGGGCTCTCCAAGCGGCGAATGTCGGCCCGCGCGAGGGGCGCTCTGCTTAAGAGCGCCCCTCGCGCGGGGCAGCAGGCTGCGCACCTTCCCCTCTGTTCCCGGACCTGTCCTGAAGGCTTGCGGTGGGAGGAGGGCTTTCCACCCCACCGCCAACATTCAGAATGCTGTTCTGAATGTGGCGGTGGGGAGGAAAAACCCTCCTCCCACCGCAAGCCCCGAGAACAGAGGAGAAGCGCTGCGCACCTTCACCTCTGTTCCCGGACCTGTCCTGAAGGCTTGCAGTGGGAGGAGGGCTTTCCTCCCCACCGCCAACATTCAGAATGCTGTTCTGAATGTTGGCGGTGGGGAGGAAAAACCCTCCTCCCACCGCAAGCCCCGGGAACAGAGGAGAAGCCCTTCGCGCCTTCCCCTCTGTTCCCGGACCTCCCACCGCAAGCCTTAGGACAGGTCCGGGAACAGAGGAGAAGGCGCGCTGCGCTTCCCCACTGTCCCCGGAGATTTCCCTATGGGCTTTCGTCTTGCGAAGCAAGCCCATAGGGAAATTCGTCTTGCGAAGCCGCTAAAAAATCGGAAAACCCTTTCGTCTTGCGGGTTTTTCGTTTAGCGAGGCATTCGTCTTGCGGGGCACCACTGTAAGTCTCCTAGAGCAAAATATACATCCAGAGGCTTCTATGAATTTACCTCATCCTCTCTTAAAGCCATCCACGTTGGTCAGGGTCTCCTGGGGGAGGGAGCTCCAGAGCTGGACTACCAAAAGACCTTCTCTGACCTTTGGGGACACCAACTATAGAGGGCAGAAGGGGCTTCATCCCCCTCAATATTTGTGGGTCGGGGGTCTGAGCTCCTCCCCGTATTACTGCCGGGCAGCACTCGTGTGCCGGGGGGGGGGCAGGATACATGGAGGGTGAAGATCTGCACCCCCCATCCCTGATATTTGGGTTTGCCTAACCAGAGGACTCACCTGCCGAAATGATACACATCTGCGTGGGGTATTCAGCCAAGGCTGTGACCGCTTGGGGGCCATGAGCGTCCACCTTGTACCGGTCTCGGGTCAGAAACCACTCCACCACGGTCAGGAAGCCCGTTTTGTGCCCCAAAATTAGCAGGAACCTGGGGGGGGAGGGGAAGAGAAGCGTCCTTTGATAAGCATGTTCAGACAGATGTGCACAGTGGAATGGCAGCTTCTGGGGTCGGGGGAAGGATTAGCCCAATCTGGATGTGGTAAAAGAAAAGAAAAGGGTTTGCACAAGGACAAATTCAAAAAGAGAGTTTTGCTGGAACTTGGGTTGACTTTATAGATTTCCTGAGCATAGCCAAACCTGGTAATCTTCTTGCACCACGGCACTTAGAACTGTGTGCCTGGCATCATTTCCTAACCCCCCCCTCTCCCCGCCCAGGTTCTTGGGTGGACCTGGCTCACCTGGGGGGGAAATAACATCCTTCTGCCATGTAGTTCTTTAGTTATATGAATAGTCTAAGGTTTCATTTTTGTTCTCACTTCAAGCCACCTCAAAGCATTATTTATTTTAAGACTTTCCATGATACTTTTATTTCATTTCATTTTTTTATGTGTATCATGACTTGGTATAGATATTACTTGTAGTTTGATTAGTTTGTCATACTCTATCATGATTTTATATGTTGACACCAAATCAGTGACTCTGCATGTTTCGAATGGGGAAATTCCAGTTTGGGTGTTCTACAGCTCCTGCTTTTGAAATGTGATGTTTGATGTTCTTATTGTTAAAATCTTAATAAAAAATACAGTATTAATAAATAAAAAAATAGCGGGGGGAAAGGCAGGCAGACATGGGGAATGTAAAGCACAGGATTTAAGGCACATGGAAAAGCAATGTCTGTTGTGGTCTGCTGTGTCTCAGGAGGACAGTGCAGGTGCCTTGGCCCTTCCAGCAGAGCGAGGAGCCTGGCTAACGCTAGGCAGGGCAGACTCTGGTTTTCAGCATCCCATGTGCTGGGACGCCTGGAGCCTCTGCTTCTGGGAGTTTAGGAATGGAGTTGCAAGGGAAGCTTTTAATATTTGATGACTTATTGTATTTTAATGTTTTGCTGGAAGCCGCCCAGAGTGGCTGGGGAAACCCAGCCAGATGGGTGGAGTATAAATAAATTATTATTATTATTATTATTATTATTATTATTATTATTATTATTATTATTATTATATTATTATTATTATTATTATTATTATTATTTATTTGTACCCCGCCCATCTGGCTGGGTTTCCCCAGCCACTCTGGGCGGCTTATTATTATTATTATTATTATTATTATTATTATTACTATTGACCCCGCAGGCTCTTCTGAGGGTCTTCTGATGAGAGTGTGGGCTGCCTTTACTCGCCAAATTAACTCATAAGGGAACGTTGACCAGCAACTGCTTTGCTGCACCCCAGGCAGGATGAAGGAGCAGTTGGGAAGGAGGGTGGCAGCAGCACCTACCGGAGAGTAAGACCCACTGGCAGCCCTGGCAATGAAGGAGGTGGGAGGGGCTTCTCTCAAAAGATGTTAAATTATTTTTGTATGCCACAACTGCTGCTCATATTTTGTTAGCTAAAAAGTGGAAAACCCAAGAATTACCAACGATAGAAGAATGGCAGATGAAGATGATGGATTTTTCGGAGCTAGCCAACCTAACCGGAAGAGTTCGCGACCAGGAGGAGGAGGAGTATCAGAAAGATTGGATCAAATTTAATGATTACTTAGATAAATATGTTAAGTTAAATTAACTGAAAACAGCTTGCAGATACTTAATTGGCTTAGGATTTTATTTATGTTAAGTGATGACTTAATATGTTTAATTTCATAATGTGAAGATTTAAGGATGCTAATGTTTAAGTTAAATTTTATAAGAACTGAGATTTGGAAAACCGTTAAAGGATATGCAAGGGGAAGCAAGGAAGTCACTTAACAATGTTAATAAGTGTAATTTTCAATAAGGCTGTGATTTCTGTTTGTTCGTTTATAATGTTGTGAAAACCAATTTAAAAAATTGGAAAAAAGAGAGGGGCTTCTCCCGAGTCCCGCCCCGTCCATCTCACCCGCGTTACCTGTTTTTATCCGGGAGTTTCAGCCACTGCTTCCTGTAGCCTTTGCAATCCACCACATCCAGCCACTGGGAATAGGCCTTCTCCGGGTCCAGCACGTGGCTGTAGACCAGGAGGCAGCAGGGGGCAGAGGCCCAGGTGTGGCCCGGAAGGCTCTTCTTGACCTGCATGGGATCCTGGGCGCTGTTGACCCACAGCACGGCCCCATCCTCCATCAGCACAAAGAGGGTCTCCCGGGGCAGGCAGTATGCCACGTCCAGGCCCTGGCGGGGGCTGTCCAGGAAGAGGATGGCGATGATGACTCCGCTCTGAGCATCCACCATCCGCACGGTGGAGTCCTGGCAGACGCAGAGGGCGCGGACGGGGAAGCTGCCCAGGGCCTCCAGGTTGACGCAGCTGATGCGCCGGACGGGGCAGCCCACAGGCGTGTACAGCGAGTAGAGCTTGTTGATCTTCCAGAGGGTCAGGGACGAGCCGGAGACGGAGACGACGTGAGAAAGGGTGACGGCCTTCAGGGTCTCCACGGGCTCCGACAAATGGACCTGGTCCACCTGGTCAATGGTGTTGAGGTTCCAGGTGCGGATGGTGCCGTCCTGGGAGGCGGAGAAGATGAGGGGCCTCTGAGGGTAGATGGTAACAGCAACGACCGGACCTGGGGGCACAAGGTGTGAGGGGGGGGGCACAAGAAGCTCAAAGGGGGCCAAAGCCAGTCACAGCTACGTGGGGATGGAGACAGGAGCGGATCAGTGCCTTCGCGCATCTTCAGAAGAGCTGCAGGAAGGAGAGCAGGCTCCACCTGGTCCTGCTTTGAGCTCTGGTTCTCCTTACTGTGGGATGTGAAGCACAAGAGCAGTCAAGTACAACACTCCTAGAGTGAACATGTTTACACATGGGGAGGAATGTTTGTCCAGCCAGCAGGTCAACTTCCTGTTTCCTTCTGGGCTGGGACAGACTTCCTCTGCATGGGACTAGAGGTGGGTGGGGCCTCACCTGTGCAGGTAACAACAAAAGCACAGGGCAGGGCAGCCATCTCTCTCTCTCTTTGACTACATGCATCAAAGAAGCAACATCTGCTTAGCCAAAGATGCTCTCTTGGCCTCCAGTCAAGAGAGGACAAACTATCTCCTTATGAGATAGTTTCCAGGTGTATGTTACTTTTTGAAGCTAAGTCTGCCTTCTGGGATCCAACTGTGAACAGAATGTGAGTAAACTCTTTTTATACTTTTGTAGAAAACTGGTTGTGTCTTATCTTTTATAGAAGCTTTAGAGCGTCTGAGCAAACGCATCTGCTGTGAGTTTAAAAAGGGGAATGTTACTCTGCTAAATTGTGAACTTGTTAACACAAGCGGGAAAGGCTATTATCAGACAATATATCCTCTCCTGAATCCCTGAACATTCCCACACTTACAACCCAGTACTAATTCATATAGCTAGATGTTTTGGCCAGGATAGATATTCAAATGTCCAACGGTGGCTCAGCAGACCTTATTAAAGACCTAGAGACATTCAACATCAACAACTGCTAGGCACCCTTATCCCTTTTAGCAGCTGCGTGCTAGGCAGAAATTCAACAGGTTCAGCCTCCCATCGTTGTATTTTCATGTTGGGAAAAACTCCCCCATTGACTTTCTGGCCATAAAACTATCCTGTAGGAGGAAAGAGTGGCTATTGCAGCCAGGGCTGCCCCCATGACGATGAGGCAGCCCTCTTGGACACGCCACTCCTGCGAGGGAGGCAGCAGCCAGAGGTGGTGCGAATGTGAGTATGTCCCAGCCTAAGGGGGAAAGAGGCGTCGGTCTCTTGCCAAAGGCCTTCCTAATGGCTGGGGGGGGGGGATTCTTCAGTTGCCCTTATCTCCGCATCCTGGCTGAGAGTGACGCACCCACGCTCACCCGTGTGGCCCACAAAGACCATCTGAATGTGCCAGTTCTTGTCCCAGACCTTGATGGTTGTGTCCCGTGAGGCCGTGATGGCACAGCCGATCACTTCGCAGTAGGTGAGGTCTGTGATCACCCTGGGAGAGAAGACGAAGAAGAGCAGCCCGGGTTACATCAGGTCCTTCTTGGACTGCGTGGTCTCCAGGATCCCTTACAACTCTACCACTCTATGATCTTATGTTTCCATGGACCATGCAGACCAGCCCTCCGCTTCCCAAAGCAGCTCAGTCAGGTGGCTCTGAGGTATTAGCGGCAGGACACAAACCAAGAACTGCCACCCTTTCCAGAGCTCCAGGGTTCAGTCACCATCACCACAACTTGTGGGAGAGAATTCTGGTTGTTGTGCTTTGTGCGCAAAGAGATATTCTCTCTCTCTCTCTCCCCCGTGTCTTTGGGATCTACTTCCCATTGGCTTCCTTGGATGAATGCCTCCTCAAGTTGCTTTGGGTTGCCTTGGGCAAGATAAAGTGACTAACAAATTTAAGAAATCATAAAAACAAATAACGCTGGGGCCACAGGAGGTCAAGTGGAGGTGCTTCTCAATCATGGGGGTGGGGTGGGGGTCAAACTAGCCGCAGCCTGGGTGGTGCGCAGTGGAAAATTCCACTGGGCCATTCTGAAGCTCTCTAAGCGCGTTAATGATTAACTGATGATGTTCTCTGCTCTTACAGGTGAGTGTTTAACCTTAGGTCGCATGATTGAGGTATTCAATTGCAAATTTGCCTTTTTGAAAGGGAGTTGCCTTTTGACTCTTTGTTCTCAGGCACAGCAGGAGAAGGAGGTGTAAATTACCCTCTCCGGGAGTTGTATGGACTTGGGCTGGATCCAGGCTCACACAAGCTATGGAATAAACATAGCTTTGATTTTTGCAGATTGTAATTATGTTATATATTTAAGAAGAAGAACCTGTGCTTGAATATGCATGCACTTTATACAACTTTCTGGAGGTACCATTGTTTTGTACCTGTTTTAGTGAAGCTTTGAATCTGATTAATGGGTCCGGACAATTTGTATTCTAATAGGGTTTTATGCATCCGATTGCTTCAAGCTGCACAATATTAAAATCTGCAATAATTATCTCCCTTAGTGGGTTGTGCAAGCCATTGCTCCAAATGATGTTTTTTATAAAGTAGGGTGCGGGGGCCACTGGAAATGAATTAACGGAACCAAGTGGGTGGCAGACCAGAAAAGTTTGGGAACCGCTGCCTTATATAGTCCAAGATGGAACAAGGAGGAACCTGCCCCAGCTCTGTGCCCAAGAGAAAGCCCATCCTTGCATGGGGGCATCCTGTTCCCAGTGGGGGCCTCTCTCCTTGCTGGGAAGACCAGTTCTCTGCGGGGCCCGGGAGGAGCCTCACCTGTTGTGGAGCTCCTTCTTGAAAGAGAGGAGTTTCCCACTGGAGATATCCCAGGCCGCAGCGCCCGTCGTGCTGGAGGCAAAGCAGCGCTGGGGCTGCAAGCTGCTGGTGTCCAGGGCGATGTGGGAGAAGACGTCTCCGGGCCCCAGGCCCTCGCTCAGGACCACGCGGCACTGCAGGCTCCGGCAGCCATAGCGGAAGTCCCAGATGGTCAGGTTCCCGTCCCCCGCGGTCACGATCCGGTTTAGGTTCTCGCTGTAGATCCCGCATCGGATGGGCATGGCGGAGCGGACCTGGGAGAGCAGCTGGAAGCCGGAGTCCAGGACCTGGAGGCCGCCCTCGTCCCAAGCCACAAACTGGTTGACCAGGGAGGTGTGCAGGATTCCCGCCATGGGGGCAGGGGCCTTCAGGCAGCTCTTGTAGGAGCCCTCCTCCTTCAAGAAGTGCAGCTTGTTCTCCGAGTCCAGCACCACAAAGCGATTCCCGTGCACATCGTGCGTCACGCACCGCACGGGGCTGCCCAAGGCTGAGCGACTCAGGTGCTGCAGGCCGTGGCTCAGGTGGATGGGCTTCAAGTCCTCCTTCTTCATCTGCAAGAGGAAGACGAAGGCCAGGCAGCGTTGGCCCCACCACCAGCAAGAGCATCGGGCCGAGTGGAGCGCTCTCTGCATGCGCTTATTCCAGAGTGTTGCACTGCATGAGCCCCTTCCAACTCATGGGTGCTGCCCGTTCCTTGGACATGGGCGCAGACCCCTATGGGGGAGGTGGAAGACCCTCATATCTATGGGACCGCCTCTCCCGGTATGCCCCACAGAGGACCTTAAGGTCCATAAATAAGAACACCCTAAAGGCCCTAAGGAAGTCAGATTAGCCTCAACTGGAGCCAGGGCCTTTTCAGTGATGGCTCCGGCCTGGTGGAACGCTCTGTCTCATGAGACTAGGGCTCTGTGGGATATGATTTCTTTCTGCAGGGCCTGTAAGACAGAGTTGTTCTGCTTGGCCTTTGGCTTGGAATCAACTTGATCCCCATCCCCTCTTTCCTTTCTCCTTCTGTGATGGAACTCCTATTTGGGGACTTCCCTGGCTTTTTTCTGGCCCACGTAGGACCAGTCTGGATAGTTGGCCTTGGTGAAGACTTGACGTTTTCATCCCCCAAAAGTTTTTGATTTGAGTTCCTACTGAAATGAGGCTGCATTTTAATGTTGTATTTTGATCTTGTTTTTAAGTTGTATTTCATTCAATTGTTTTTATACCGGTGTGAGCTGCCCTGAGCCTGGTCATGGCTGAGGAGGGCAGGATATAAATAAAATTTAATAATAATAATAATAATAATAATAATAATAATAATAATAATAATAATAGAGGCTCCAGGCATCAGAGAGGCTTGCCCCGCCCCCATGGGCGCAGATCGCCCCTCCAGTTGCAGGACACGCCCCCGCACCCGGCACCTGAGCGGCAATCTATGCCGCTGGCTCTAGCTGTGGGGTCCCAGGGACCTTGGAGAGCTCTTGGGGATCAGGAGGCTGGGAAAGACCTTGATGGCGGAACAAAGCAAGTTAAGGCTGGCCCCACAAAGGGAGCAGTAAATATTGTCTGCTTCTGCGAGGGGCTCAGAACAGGAGGCAGAGGAGCTCAGGACAACCAACAGGGCTTGGCCCTGACGTTCTCCTTCAACTTCATACGGTTTGGATTGCAGCTCCTACTACCCAAATATGCTGGGGCACCACAGTACGCAGCACATAGTTTTAAAAATGGAATTCACTCCCAAAATATGCCATCATGGTCACCTACTCAGATTTCTTTAAAAGGGGATGTGCCACATTCATGGAGAAAAAGGAGAGCAAAACAGCTGTGTTTTACTGCCACCTGTTGGAGGCAGAAAATACCTCTGAAGGCCAGATGCCAGGAACCCCAGGTGAGGAGAGGAGAGCCCTGAGGGACCTGGGTCTTTCTCAAGGGCTCACCCAGGCATCTTGTTGGCCCCTGATATTCAGAGCACATTTGCAGGGAGCAGGAAGAGAGGAATGGGGTACAAATGGATAACCATTCAAGGCACTGGATGTTCCCTTCCACGAGAGGGTTCATGTGAGCCCCTCCAAAAGCCTGTTTGCAATGGCAGGAAACATCTCTGGGACACCTGAAGCAGCAGGAGGATACTTGAGACAGGTGCATGGTGCCATTTTCTGAGCAGGTCCGAGCGGCTGGTGCCCTGGCACCTCTCCTCTCCTGAACCCCAGGTGCTGAGGATTTCACTGAGACACAGCTGCCACACCTGGACCCCCCTGGCCAGACCGGCTTCTCCCCCAAGAAATGTACCAGGTCCAGAGCGCGGCGGAGGCGTTTCTGGAGTTTGATCCAGTGCAGGTACGCCCTGCTTGGCTGAGCCTTGGGTACCGGCTGTGGCTCATTCTGCTTCTCCTCCTCCGCTCCCACCTCCTTCATGTTTTCAAAGGGCTCTAAGGACAGGCGCAGCCGCTTCCTTCGCTCTCCACGGGTGGCTGTTGGAGGAAGGTGGGAGCTGTAAGGATGTCACTCACAAGTGACCCATCGGTTCCCTCCACACCCCTGTGAGGTGCTGTTCCATTTCCCCCTTTTTACAGGAAGTACTCATTTGTAGAGGGGGATGCGGGTGGCGCTGTGGGTTAAACTACAGAGCCCAGGGCTTGCTGATCAGAAGGTTGGCGGTTCGAATCCCTGCGATGGGGTGAGCTCCCGTTGCTCGGTCCCTGCTCCTGCCAACCTAGCAGTTCGAAAGCACGCCAAAGTACAAGTAGATAAATATGCACCACTCCAGCAGGAAGGTAAATGGCGTTTCCGTGCGCTGCTCTGTTTGTCAGAAGCAGCTTAGTCATGCTGGCCACATGACCCGGAAGCTGTACGCCGGCTCCCTCGGCCAATAAAGCGAGATGAGCGCCGCAACCCCAGAGTCAGCCACAACTGGACCTAATGGTCAGGGGTCCCTTTACTCTTTCCTTACTCATTTGTACCTATTTGTCTCTGGGTCTCTCCCTCCCCACACAAGCCCCTGAGAGCATCACCCCTCGGGGACCACTCCTGGCTTCGCTCAGCAGCATGATGAGGCTGGTGAAGACACCCAGGGGCAGGGTCTGGACCCCTCAGGGCTCCTACAGACACCACACCACCCTGATGCAACCCTGCTTACAGCTTCTGCGTTCCGCCTCCATTATCCCTGTAAGTTCTGCCTTGCTCTGGACAGCAGACTCCTCGTATCAGGGGTGAACAGAGCAGCTCATCCACACAGAGGATGCTGAAGGGCAAAGGGAACCAAACGCCTTCTTAGAACCTGCAAAGCTGGACTTGGAACCAGCTTTCAAGGCACGGGGTCCGCACTGGAACCTGGAAAAGTAGCAATAATATATTTTTTTAATAATGATGTTATTAAAAGCCTAGCCACCCTAGGTAACCATTAAGCATGAGAGTGTTTCTGTAGAAATGCAGAGGGTTTTCAGCTCATCTGTTGGAAGTGACGAGCAGAATTGCAAATTATAGTCCATATTTATTGGAGGTACAGTGGTACCTCAGGTTACATACGCTTCAGGTTACAGACTCTGCTAACCCAGAAATAGTACCTCAGGTTAAGAACTTTGCTTCAGGATGAGAACAGAAATCGTGCTCTGGCGGTGCGGCAGCAGCAGGAGGCCCATTAGTTAAAGTGGTGCTTCAGGTTAAGAACAGTTTCAGGTTCAGAACAGACCTCCGGAATGAATTAAGTGCTTAACCCGAGGTGCCACTGTACTGTGCCTTTTCCTATGCATACCAGCTCGGCTCTCCCCACAACAGTGGGCATGTCATAGGGAATTGGGGAGAGATCTAATGAGAGCCACCCAAGGAAGCTACCCATCCTAGGTCTCATTGCACATCAACCTAAACCATAGATTCATTAACAAACCATAAAGTCACCATGAGTTTTGTCCCGGTGGTGATGGTGATTTCTTATTATTATTTCTTACCCTCCCTTCACCATAAGGTCCCAGAGAAGATTGCAACCATTTAAAATTCAGTCTTAAAAACAGTTTAAAACCAATTACAATCACAACTAGAGAGCGTCCTATCTCAGCACATAGCTGTCAACTTTTCCCTTTTCTTGTGAGGAATCCTATTTGGAATAAGGGAATTTCCCTTAAAAAAAGGAAAATGTTGACAGCTATGTCTCAGCAGTCAAAGGCCAGGCGAGGTAAAAGAGATGCATGTTTCTTAATAAGATATCAATATCCATCCCATCATCAGACAGAATCTTTCCAGGGCAGGTTAGATGATGAAATGCAAATATTTAAAAGCAACGTAAAAACCAGCCTGGACAATTGTTCAATGTACGAGTTGCGCTTTCCATCCAAGGGGAGCTCAGAATAACAATGACCTGCTACATGCAAATCCACAAAATGGAGACCTGTGTATTCTAAGAACGCACACACAGATATCTCAGTGAAAAGCTCTAGCACCCATTTCTTACACAGCTTCTCCCCCCGCCAAAAAAGTGCAGGTACCCCTCTGGAGGACCACCCTCTGGAGCTCAGGCCCAAACACTTGACAACTCCACTTTCTTCCAGAGTGACAACTGCCACTGCACCCCCCCCCCCCCGCACAGTTCAGGCTGGGGTGGTGGTGCGGCTGAGACCCTCACAGGCTGCCTCCAGGCAGGGCACCGGATCAGGGCCTGGAAGGAGGAGCTGGCACCTGCCCAGGCTTTTGCCCAGCCCCATCCCTGAGGGGCGGCAGCAGGAGGAGAGCCTCCCCTCGTCTCCTTTGGCTCCCGGGGCTTCGCACTGCCCACTCGCAAGATGGCAGCATTTACCTGGGGCCTGCGGGAGCCTGGGCCGGCCGAGCCACGTTGCCATGGAGACAGGCGTTCTGTTGACCAGCAGGGCTGGCCGGGCCTGGTCCTTGGGGCAGGAAACGCAGCCGGGGAGGGATGCAGGTGGGCGCAGGGAGCCCTCCAGGCAGGGCGCTGGGCTTGGCACGCCCAGAGGGGGTGCAACGAGATGCCAGTCCTCAGGAGGGAAGAGAGGTCGCTGCCTGTCCGCACTTGCATGTTGGCCCAGGGATGCCAAGCTCCTGAGTGTGGACAGAGGGAGGGCGAGGAGGGCGGCCCTGCAGATCAGTGAGCATCCCTTTGGTCTCCTAGGTGGCCGGGCTGTGGTCTGCCTTCTCTGATGAAGTTTTTATTGCTATTCATTTACTTATATATTGTGTTCCCACCCTACTTTTTCCTTCAAGGAGCTCAAGGTGGCCCGTATGGGTTTTCTTCCTTCTCATGTTCTCCTCAGAACAACCCTACAAAGTAGGCTAGGCTGAGAGGCAGCAACTGGCCTCAAGGTCATGCCCAGCCAGCTTCACAGCTAAGCAGGGATTGGAATGCTGGTCTCTCCCAGATCCTGGTAGGGCGCTCTAACCACTGGCCCACCCTGCAGCCCAAGGAGGTCTTTGCCGTCTCTCACCCCAGCAAGGGGTCAGTTTCCTCAAGAGCCCCAGAAGAGGGAGAAAGGTTGCATCCGGACTCAGTTCACTTAGGGCTCTTCCTTCTATGACACCCGTGCACCTTTGGGGAGAGGGTGCAATTCAAAAGGGGGCTCTGTATTGTTAGCAGAGAAGGAGCTGCTTCTCACGGACGCACCAGGAGCAGGAAGCCAGGCTGTGTCCCCTTCAGTGCCCACCTTTTTGGAAGGGCAGCAGGAGGGAAGCAGGAGAGGATGGAGAGACTCGCCTGTGAAGAAAAGCTGCAGCGTTTGGGGGAAAGAAGATTAAGGGGTGACATGACAGAAGTTCATGGAGAAAGTTGAGAGAGAGAAGTTTTCTCCCTCTCACAACCCTGGAACTTGCGGAAATCCCAGGAAGCTGAACGTTGAGCGATTCAGAAAGTCCTTCTTCACACAGCGCAGAGTTAAACCGTGGAACTCCCTCCCCCGGGAGACAGTGGTAGATGGCTTTGAGAGAGAATTAGGCAAAGGGGTACCAATAATAATAATAATAATAATAATAATTTATTATTTATACCCCACCCATCTTGCTGAGTTTCCCCAGCCACTCTGGGCAGCTCCCAATCGAGTATTAAACACAATGCAGCATTAAGTATTAAAAACTTCAACAGGGCTGCCTTCAGATGTCTCTAAAGATAAGATAGTTGCTGCTTATTTCCTTGACATCTGATGGGAGGGTGTTCCACGGGGCGGGTGCCACTACCAAGAAGGCCCTCCGCCTGGTTCCCTGTAACCTCACTTCTCACAATGAGGGAACCGCCAGAAGGCCCTCAGCGCTGGATCCCAATGGCTACCAGCCTGAGTGATTCTGCTCTGCCTCCGTGGTGGCTCTGCTCTGCACCCCCCGTTGCGAGGAATCAATGCTTTCAAATGCCTGCTGCTGGAAATCTGGGTGCTGGCACCCTAGAAGACCCAGCCAGCTCTCCCTTGCAGGGCAACAGCACAAAGCGTAGGCTAAGGGCCGTGAGTCGCACAGCACTGGCACCAGATCAAGCAGCTGCCAATGGTCTGTGTCCCCAGTGACTTCCTGGAACCAGCAGGAAGAGGAAAATGATGAGCAGGAAGCATTCAGGTGCCACAGGTGCCCCCCCCCCCATGCCAGGGCAAACTTTTAAGGAATATTGTGGGACTTCTGTTGGGAAGGGGGAATACTGACCAGGACGGACACTTGAACCCAGCAGCTGAAACTGAGGCAGGCCCAGTTGAATTCCATTAGCCTTCCCTACCACAAGGAATCAGAAGAATATAAAATTGCCAGCATCCTTTCCTCACAGTGGCTGACCAGGTGTCCTTTATTTTCCTTCCTTTATACACCACCTTTATCTTCCAAGGATCTCAAGGCGGCCTGCATGGTTCTCCTCTCCATTTCATCCTCATAACCACCCTGTGAGGGAGGTTAGGGCTTTTTTGAGAGCGCCCAACAGGCACTAGAGTTTGTTACACAGTGTCTCTTTACCTGCCTGCATTTGTTTTGGGGCAGGAGACATACGGGAGGACGAGGGCAATGTTAATTGGTTGATAATGATTTATGTAGAAAGGTGGGGAGAATGTATTAGAAATAAAGATTTAAATCAAGCTCAGGCTTAGTGAGTGGTCCTCCAGATTACTCTCCCCCCCAGCACTTGGTGGAGCTGCCCCCTTGTCCCACAAATTAAGGCAGACCTGGTCTGAAATGCTTGCAGTGCTGAAACTTTGCTCCCCTCTCAAATGTCACTGGAGAAACAGGAACTTCAGAAGTGAAGAAGCAGATGCAAAACGTTGAGAGTCACCACTGGCAACACCTCTCCCACCCAGTTTGCACCAGTGGACTGAAGCAATCCAAAGCAGAGTGTCTTTTGCTAGAATCCAAATTTTGGCACAAGCTAACGCGGGTGGCGATGTGGTCTAAACCACTGAGCCTCTTGGGCTTGCTGATCAAAAGGTCAGCAGTTCGAATCCCCACAACAGGGTGAGCTCCCCTTGCTCTGTCCCAGCTCCTGCCAACCTAGCAGTTTGAGAGCACACCAGTGCAAGTAGATAAATAGGTACCACTCCAGCGGGAAGGTAAACGGTGTCTCCGTGCGCCGCTCTGGTTTTGCCAGAAGCAACTTAGTCATGCTGGCCACATGACCCGGAAAAACTGTCTGCGGAGGAACGCCGGCTCCCTTGGCCTGTAAAGCGAGATGAACACAACCCCAGAGTCATTCACGTCTAGAAATGAGAACTGAACTGTCAGGGGTCCTTTGCCTTTTTTCTTTTTTTTTAAACACTGGCTTCCTGGGTGTGGTCTTGCAGGTTCCTCTTGAAGACGGGGCCTCCAGCTCTGGCCTGAGGCTGCTCCTCCCCCAGTAACCCCATGCAGTGGAGGCGAGGGGGGCAAGTTTCAGATTACACAGACATCCTCCTTGTTGAGACTTTCTTGTCCCAGCAGGCATTTTAAGGAAGTGTTCTGGTTTATGATACTTTTATTATTTCAATGTCTATATGGTTTTTAGACACCACTTAGAAATGCTACTGATTAAATGGTATATAACTGTCTTAAATAAATAACACACACACAAACACACATACAAATCAGTTAGATTGAAGGCTTGACTGTCTAGGCTCTGTGAAGATACAACTGCCCCACGTCCCACTACCAAGGTGTGAGCCAGGACTGGCTGACCTTTGCATGATGTTGGTGGAGTGGAGGAAGAGGCCTCAGAGTACTGGCGCATGTGGATGATGTCACAACACCCCAACCCATGAGCCACACTGTGGTCCAGACCCAGACCCCTGAAGTTGTGCCAGTTCAGGGGCAACAGTGCTATTTCTCAACCCTCCAAAACTACCCTCTGTCTGTCCACACATACAATTCACCACTGGGATATCAAGGCAGACTTACCAGGGACAGGGAGAGAATTCTAGAAATCATTTTGCTCTGTTGTTCTTTGCCTGCCCCAAAAAGAGCAAGAGGCTCTTCTTGCCAGAAATGCAAGAGCAATCCTGAAGGATCAGGCTGACCCCAGAAGCACACAACATCCCACCTGTTGCGCTCACAGCTACAGCTTCCCGGGAACAAATAAGTTCTGAGAGGGCTGTGGGGGGCAGTCACAGAGCAGACCCTTCCCTCTGGCACCCTCTCCCCCTATCCGGATGCTCCTTCGAGGAAACAGAACGATGTCAAGTCGCAGGGAGAAAAACGTTTATAACTGCAACAATAAAATTGCTAGGCAACAGAATTAAACAGGAGGTGGCAAACAAGCCAGTGGATCTAAAGGGAAAGAGGCAAAGGGGTGCTCCAAAATCACTTGCTGCCTAGCACAGGGGCAAGGGAAGCAGCAGGAAGCAGCAGCGGGGAAGCCTCAAGGGGACCAAAGGCAGGCTGCTTCTCCCCCCAACCTTTTTTTTGAGGGGGGTGCGTTGAACAGGGGACCAGGCCTGTTGTTCTTGGCAGGTTGCTCCAAATGGTGGGCCTGGAGTGATTTTGCCCAGATGAGAAGCCAAGGGATAGAGGCCCCTGCAGCCATAGCCCTCTGGAATCAGATCACAAGACTGCAGAAAAGACGGCAAGACACCCTGCCCCCCCCCCCCCCCGGAGGGAATCCAAGTCAGTGCAAGAGAAAGGGGGGCACTTTCACAGCCCCATAGTATGATGGCAAGGGCACGAGAGCAGCCCCCTCCTGCTCTGCCAGCACCAATGTTCCTTCCGCTCTTGAGCAGAGGAGGTATCAAGCGCTCCCTCCTACCAACCCAGAAATGAGTCCGTTGGGCCACGGAGTGGAGCCTGAAAGGAGGAAGAGGTGGGCATCAGGTGGAAGGAGGCTGGCATTGGAAAGGGTGCAGGGAGGGTGGGCGGGGGAGACACGAGCACAAAGGGTTGGGCCGGAATATAAAAATAAAACTCTATGAGCCCTTGGGGGAAAGCAAAGCAGCCAAGCCACCAAGGTGCCCAAACCCTGACTTCTGCCAGTCCAGGACACTCGGCACCAATGTCTTTTGCGGTCAAAAACAAGGGAGGGGGAGATGCCATCCTCAGGAAATCCAGCTTCTGCATGTTGTGCAGTCTTTAGCAGGTTGTAGCGCCTGGAAGTCAGCAGAAAGGGGCCACAGACACTTGAAACTGACGGACAAATCTCCAGGGAGGGTCAGTCTGAGAGGGTCCAGCGTCCTGAGGATAGAGAGGCACAGCCCCAAACCCAGACAGGGGGAGCCTCTCCACCATGGTGGCTGCTACTGCAGATGAACGGAGGGCATTTGCTCTGATGCCACTTGCAACAGAAAAGTGCTTCTTGGGGGCCGGACAGAGTTTCCAGTGCTGCAGGGGTGCCAAAGCCTGCAGGCGGGCAAAGGGACTGGCTGGCAGCATCCTTGGGAGTCTGGAGGCACCAGCTGGTCAGGCAGCATCCACAGGGCCAATAGGCAGAGCAAGACGACGACGCCGGGCTAGTCTGGGGGAACACGCTGGAGGAGCTGTCTTCAGAGGGGGCGCAAAAGAGCCCAAGAAGTCACATGCAGATCACTTGTCTCCTGCAGACAGGAAAGGAGGTCCTCAGCACCCCACAGCCACAGGGAGAAGCAAAGCCCCCCCCCCAAGCACCTCGCTCCCAGGAGGGGCCACCACGTGAGCTGCAGGCCACAAAGAGAGGGATCCCTAGGCCTTGTCCAGCTCTGGCCAACTCCAGTGGGGGCAGCGGGCTTCTGACACCAAGCCCCCTCACCTATCCTCCTCAAGGCTGGCCCCGTCCTCGTCGCGGGGGCCGGCCGCCTCCTCCTCCTCCGCATCATCCTCGCTCAGATCCATGTTCAGCTCATTTCCCGCTTCGGGGTGAGGGTATGTGGAGCCACTGCAGAAAGAGAAGCCCACCACATTATGTCTCCCAAGGCCTCAAGCTGCCCTTTGGACCAGGAAGGGGACCCAGGGAGCAAGGGGGGGGGGAGGCCTCAAAACCTGCCACTTTGGCGGGGACCCTGACCTGATGGAACGGCAGGTGAAAAAGACAATCCGCTTCAACCGCTTGTTGTAGAAGAAGTAGTTGAAGGACCACAGGCTGCCCTCTTCTCCAAAGGGGTCCGAGTCCAGGTCCGGGTTGTAGCTACATTGGCAGAAAAAGCAGAATAATAATGATAATAATAATAATAAATAATAATAATAATTTGTTGTTAGCCGCTCTGAGCCTGGCTTCGGCTGGGGAGGGCGGGATATAAATAAAATTTATTATTATTTATCATTATACCCCGCCCATCTGGGGGGTTTCCCTAGCCACCCTGGGCAGCTCCCAACAGAATATTAAAAATGCAATAAAGCATGAAATGTTAAAAACTTCCTTAAAGAGGGCTGCCTTCTGATGCCTTCTAAAAGACAGATAGCTGTTTATTCCCTTGACATCTGATGTGAGGGTGTTCCACAGGGTGGGCTGCTAGCAAAGCAGCCCCCACCCACCCCTTGGTGCCCGAGAGCAGCACGGGGAGCCCACCTGTAGATGTCGCACTCCGAGAGGCAGATCTCCTGGTCCACAGCATCCCACAGGTGGGGCTTCAGGGCGCTGAAATCCTCCCGCACAGCAGAAAAGAGGCTGCAGTTCACAGCGTTCACCACCTGAAACAGACCCAGAGGGGAGCTTGGTGAGGGCCTGGTGCTGCAAAGAGGGAAGGGGCGCATGTGTACATTTCCCCCCACCATCCCTGCACTGCCCCCAGGAGGCTACAGCGTGGCCCTGCAGCAGCTCAAGCGTGGGAGGCTTCAGGTAGACAGAAAGGTTGCAGCTCCTCCCAGTCCTAGACCAGGTGAAGGGGCCAGGGAAGCCCCAGCCTTGAGCTGGACTGAAGAGGGGCCCCCTCCATGAGACAGACAGGTGGGGCCTGTCTAGGACAGCAGATGCAGGTTCCAGCAGGAAAGCTGGATGGGATCCAGGGGCACCCAAGCTGGAAAAGGGACCAGATATGCCAACGGGTTGGCCTGATCCATCCCATACAGGTAATCTTTTCACCAGTTTGCAAAAATCCTAGGAGGCAGGAAGCAGGTGCTGAGTAGAACTGCAGGGAGGGGTGTCATGCCAGGCGGATGTTTCCCCACCCCAAGCATCTCGGGGGCAAAAGATGCCCCTTCCTCTGTGGGAAGAGGGCAAAAAATGGGAGGGAGACGGAGCCTTTAGGTCAGTGTGAAGGAAATCCTTCTCTAGAAGCCACTCACTGGGACCTGGCACTTTTCAATGTGGGGGGGGGAGGGGGAGAAGAATGGGCAGGCATCCATGCAAAAAGCAGTGCTGGAGAACTTCTATCTCGTGTGGGGCTATGAGACCCGGGATGCCAAGGAGGGCCAAGAGACCTGCTGACTTGTGTGGGGCCTGAAGGCCAGATTATCATAGCAGGGTGGGGGCTTACCCAGTTGAGACTCGGCTCCCGGCTGAATTCGTGGCTCTTGGCAGCGCTGAAGTCGTAGTCAGGACGGAAGGACTCGTTGAGGGTGGCTATCAGGTAGAAGAGGGTCTTGCGGCTGCATTTGTCGCTGAGGGGGCCCTCCTCATCGCCACTTTGGCTCTTGCTGAGCCTAGCACACAAGGGACAGGATGTGGTCAGTTACCTCCGCCTGGAGGAAGCCTGTGCAGAATGATCTTGACACAACAGCCTCAAAGCACCAGTTGAGAAAGGGCAGGGCCTGGGATGCTCCAGAGAACAGCAGCAGCATTTCATGTAGCATTAAACCAAGAATGGGGGACTCCAGTGCTACTGGACTCCCAAACTCCCATCGGCCCCAGCAAGCCGAGAACAGGAAGTTCTGAGTTCCCCCCGGCAATATTTTTTATATTTTATTGGAAGCCACCCAGAGTGGCTGGGGAAACCCAGTCAGGTGGGTGGGATATAAACAAACAACAACAACAACAACAACAACAACAACAACAATAATAATTATACATGAGACTCCCCTGGCTTGCAGAACTCTTAGCCAGCCCACCGACCTGCAAGGCCAAGTGAAGCTGGTGATGATGAGCCAGCTCTGCCTCGTCTGTGTGGGGCGAGGAAGAGACAGCACATACCTGCTGGGGCTGATCCCGGTGGTTTGAGGTGGGGACAGGGCCTCAAGCACGTGGGGCTGCCCTTCCTGGCAGAACTGCTTGAAGAGGTGCTTGTCGTCCCCGGCCATCTTGCAAGAGTAGCTCTCAATCCTGAGGGAAGACGGGCAAGACTCAGCTGGGGAGGTGGGGGTGTATCTCAGTTTGGAGAGGCCTCTAAGCTGCAGAAAAGCACCCTTGGGGCCACATGGCAAGATGGCCCAGTTCAGGAGCTGCCTTGCCACTCACCTGCCAATGATGTGTGCATCTCCCGTTTCCACCGTCAGCTGGGAGTTTAGGGCTTCAAAACTTGAGTTTTCCAACAGCTTCATTTTTTGTACCTCCTGGTGCTGGAATAAATTCTCAGGATTACCGCTTCTAGGTTGAAATTTCCTGGCAGTGGCAGAGAGAGAATAGACACTGTTAATAGACACTTCTGAGGAACAGAAGACGTTGGGATCTGCTGCTGCCCACCCACAAGGGGACACTATACTCAAAGCATATCAAAAAAGCAGACAGGGAAGGAGGCCGGCGCTGGCTCTGGAAGACCAGCAAGGCAGTGGCTCATACAGGGATGCAGATGACCACCCCCCCCCCCCGCTCTAGTCAGCACCTGTGAAATACTTTAGTGGAAAAGGGGAGAGTTTTGTGATACCCAAGCCTTGACACCTCCCATCTTGACTTCAACTCCCAAAATGCCACCCAACCATAATTCCATGCACTCAGTTGCACTTGGCCTCCAGATCTACGTTAACTAAAATAACAGTCTCTGTGGAGGAGGCAGGTGGAAAATTATCTGAGAACCGTGAGGTTAAGAAGAAAGCGGATGTGGTGCAGGTGGATGTGACAGCAATAAAAGAGAAGAGCGGAAGGTTACACGATCAAATGGTGAACCTAGAAATGTGTCCAAAGAATCCTCCTGGAGATTTTGTGGGGTCCTTGCTGTTTTGATTTTCTAAGGGAAACGTGGTTTACGAGAAACGTTCTCGGGCGCTAGCGAGCATTTACTTTGCTCTCCCCCGGGGACGCTCGCCCATGCATAGCCCGGGTGAGAGAGAGGCAAACCCTAGTCCCGAAGTCACGTCTGGCTGGGGTGGGAAAGAGGATACACAGAAGGACGGGAGAGCTGGAAGGGACCCCCAGAGCCATCTAGTGGACTCGGCCAGGCCCCCGAGGAGCTTCGGGTGCTTCAGCCTCGGGGGCGGAACGCGGCTCGGCTCCGCGGAGGGCAGAGGATGAGCGCCCAAGACCCAGAGCAGATTGGGGGCGCCCCCCCTCGAAGGAGACGGGCCTCCAAGTCCACTTCCCGCCCCGCCCGCCGAAAGACTCGGCTTCCCATGATGCCCCGCGGCACCAAGGACGGCGCCCGCCGAGGCGGCCCCCGCGCGGGGCATGCCGGGAAGCGCAGTCCCGCCCCTCGCGGCCCGGGCAGGCCCCGTTACCCACCTGCCGCCGCCGCCGCCGCCTCCTTCAGGGGCTGCGCGCCGTCGAGCAGCGCAGGCCGCGGGGGGAACTCGAAGCGGGCGTGGCCGCCTCAGCCGCCGTCGCCTCAGCCGCCGCCGCTTGGGCCCGTCTCCGCCCGGCGGCCCTCAGGGGCCCCGCAGACCCGGCCATGGCCCCGCTTGCTAGTCGAGCGCCCGACGCGGAGTCGCTTTCCCGGCCTCCCTCCCTGCTTCCCTTCCTTCCTTCCTTCCTTCCTTCTTTCCTGTCAGGCGAAGCGACCGACTTGACTCTTCGGGCTTCGAGCAGAGGACGACAACAAGAGCGAGCGGCTCCGCCCCGCGCGGGCAGCCATTGGGCGCCAGCCAGATCCCTCATCTCCATTGGACCAAGCGTGTGCCCATCACTCGGGCTGACGCATCCCAGTGGCTCCTCTGCACGCTAATCAACGGCATGTGTCCAGCCCCACCCGTTGGGCTAGAGCCGGGCTCTCATTGGCGGCCGCCTCAAGGCGCTGTCGAGCCGAGCGGGGAACAAAGAAGGGGCGGGCCAGCTGTCACTCAACGGGGAGGCCACGCCCCTTTCCCAGAGGGCGGGGGCGCGCGTCGGAGAGATGCCGGAATCGGGACCTGCTGCTCCAGTGCAGACGCAATTCTTTTCCTTGGGAAGGCCAAGCAATTCAGGCAATCTTTTAATTGACCAGGATTATTCACTTGATTTCATTTTTAAAATTGCTCGCTGCTTTTTCCATATGAAGCAGCCACAAGACAGATGAGAATAATTTAAAACCAACCTAGGATATCTCCACAGCAAAAGCAGCGCAAATTCATCGAAAGGAGCGTTGTTGTGTAGCCTTATGAGGCTTTGCCCTCGGGTGGGAAAAATATTGCGCCTGGGACAAACACTCAAGGAATAATTTCGGAGAACAGGCTTTTATTTCTACCATCCATGAACTGGTAGAAGGAGCAAGTGTGCTAAGTCACAAAAAGCATGCACGAGTTCACAATCATGTGCACAAGCATATATACCCCTTTCCAGTTCCCTCCTCCTTTCTCCTCCCTCAGGAGTCCTCTGAGCATGAACAGAAAGCTGTCGGGACTATTGGACTCTTGGCAGGAAAGGGGTTTCAGAGTGTTCAGATACTGTATGTTTCAATCTCTTGTTCTGGCATGGTTCCCGGACAGAAAGGAAGTTGCAATGTGGTTCTTTAGCAAGGCCAGAAGGCATCAGAAAGGCCTGAGAAACAATGGACTGTTCTCTACCTTTGTTACAGCAGAGCGGAATGTTTCTGATGCTTTGAGCCTGCTTTGGTGGGGGGTGACTTCGGGCCTAGGTGAGGTCACCTGTCCTCACCTTCCTTCAGTTGTTGTTTAGTCGTTTAGTCGTGTCCGATTCTTCGTGACCCCATGGACCAGAGCACGCCAGGCACTCCTGTCTTCCACTGCCTCCCGCAGTTTGCTCAGACTCATGCTGGTAGCTTCAAGAACACTGTCCAAACATCTCGTCCTCTGTCGTCCCCTTCTCCTTGTGCCCTCCATCCTTCCCAACATCAGGGTCTTTTCCAGGGAGTCTTCTCTTCTCATGAGGTGGCCAAAGTCTTGGAGCCTCAGCTTCAGGATCTGTCCTTCCAGTGAGCACTCAGGGCTGATTTCCTTCAGAATGGAGAGGTTTGATATTCTTGCAGTCCATGGGACTTTCAAGCGCCTCCTCCAGCACCAGAATTCAAAAGCATCCATTCTTCCGCGATCAGCCTTCTTTATGGTCCAGCTCTCACTTCCATACATCACTACTGGGGAAACCATGGCTTTAACTATACGGACCTTTCTTAGCAAGGTGATGTCGAAAGGAATAATAAAGCACAGTTCTGCTCCAGATGGCTCACTAGTCCAAAAGCATTATAGAGTGACACAGCCCTAACTTCTGTATTGGAATACCAGGGAAGGAACATTAGGTTTGCGTCCCTCAGGAGGGCGTTCCACAAAATTGGCGCCACCACCAACAAGCCCATGGGTCTTGTCAGGGGTGAGTATGTGGCAGCAAGCCTCTGAGGAAGGATTTAGCATGGAACTTGGCTCCCCTGGTAGAAGGCCGTCCTTCAAGCCTGCGAGATGTGTCTATTGTGGGCAAACATACTGCAATCAGTTTTGATTGCCCTCTTTCATAGAAGTCATAGCCATCAGTCACTAATTATTATTAATAAACAATGGCAGGACACTAGATCTCCTGTGGCAATTTGGCTTGCAAACAAATGCAGATGTTAAGTTCTTTCAGAGGGCTGTCCTAAGCAGAAAGCCCAGCTGCAGAGGGGTTCTGTGAGGTGACAGAAGTCTCCTTTGGTGTAACTCCCCAAACACACTCCCAAAACGTGCTGGTGGAAGGAGCCCACTGTAGATCCGAGGGCGCACAGCCCATGCTCCCTGTTGACAGCGCTGCTCCACACCAGCCTGGGAGCTGGCACAAGGCCTGCCCTTCCCGCCGAGCTCCAAGGGGGCAGCAGACTTCTCTCACAAGGTGCCATCATAGCATTGTAGAGTTGGAAGGGATCCCAAGGGTCATCTAGTCCAACCCCCTACGATGCAGGTAGGTAGCATTGGACTACAACTCCCATCAGCCCCAGCCAGGAGGGCAGGCGAGTTCTTTCCAGACTGCAGCAACTCCAGGGGTGGCTGCAACCATCTTGCAAGAAGCCCAAGTGCTGCATCGAACATGCCATCCATATATATATATATGAGGGCCAGGGCCGGATTTAGGTTTGATGAGGCCCTAAGCTCCTGAAGGTAATGGGGCCCTTTATGTGTCCTTTGTCAGCAACAAATTGTTGCTGTTTTTTGTGTTGACTATAGGCTATATGGTAATTTATGGACCTAATAGGTCCATACACAACACAAAACACTGTTGCTGTATGAAGGTTTTATTTTATTTCTTTTTTATCTTCTATTTTGGAAATGTACATTCAGGTTTTTTTCCCTTTAATTTTTTTGGGGCCCCCAAGAGAGTGGAACCCTAAGCTAGAGCTTATTTAGCTTATAGGTAAATCCGCATCGAAGGTGCCGTCCAAATATATCTCTAGGAGGGCTTCGGCTGAGCGGGGTCCCCTCCTGGCCCGGAACCTCGGAGTCGGGCGGCAGTTTCCCCCCGGCGGCGGCGGCGGCGGCGGCGGGGAAGTGTACGGAAGCGAGCCGGAAGCGCCCCACGGGAGCCGCGCTCGGCTTCCGGTTCCGGGCGGCGACTCGATGGCGGCGGCGCCGGGCTGCTCGCCGTCCCCGTCGGGCCTGGTGCTGCTGGCCTCGGCCAAGGCCTGGGTGCCGCGCTCGCCGGACGCGCCCTCGGCCTCGCCGTCCGGCCGGGAAGCGCAGCGCCTCTTCCGGCTCCAGCTGAGCGCGGCGCCCGGCCCCGAGCGCTTCCGATTCGGCTTGAGGGGCGCGGCGGAGTCGGGGGGCGAAGCGGTGAGAGGGGAAGGGAAGGGGGCCTCGGGGCGGGGGGAGGCAGTGGGACCCCTTCCCGGGGCCGCCCTTGGCTTTGCGCCGCGCCTTCCTTCTCCAGGGAGCTCAGGGGGGGCGTCTGCTCCTCCTCTCAGCCCCCCAACAACAACCCTGCGAGGTAGGGCGAGGCCGACTGCCCCCCCCGGTCACGCCCACTGAGCTCCGGGGCCCAAGGGGAATTTGAACCCAGGTCCCGGTCCGCCCCTCTGGCCCTGCCCCAGAGGCTTGTCTCGCCCACTTACCAGAGGCGGCGGCCTCCTCCCTGCCGCCTTTCTCCCTCACAGGCCCTTGAAGCTCTTGGGCCAGCAGCTGCCCCAACCCGTCAGACCGGAGTGGGTGCATTTCAGCTGCTGGAGGGGCTGCCCAGCCGTGGGGAAGCAGCGCCAGGGGCAAAGCCCAGGCTGTTTGGGGCCTTCTAGCCGCTGTCGGCCTTTGCTGGAAAAGGTGCCTCTTCTCTGAGTGGCGCTGAAGGTGTGCCTCTTGCACAAGAGGCGCCCAAGAGGCCAGCCAAGTCATCCTTTACAGGATCTGTTTCTCCCCACCCCGCCCCCCACATTTTACAGGATGTCTCAATGTATGAACAAGGCTTAGAAAAAGAACTAGGTGCTTCCTAAGTGTTTATTAATAACAACAACAACCAACAACATCCAGGGATTTGATCATAGGATATCCAGCTCATCTATCCAAGCAAGGATCATGGTAGCAGCCTGTTTCTGTTTCCCCTGCACTTCCATTTTGTTAAATGCACTGACTTGTTGGATCAAGTAGAAAGGCCAGGTCTGTTCCTCGACGTACCTTAGTCCATTGTGTGCTTCAAGTATTCCTGCTCATAATGTGCTACTCGTTAAAAACAATTACACCCCCACCTTTCAATCACATACAGAAGTACCCAAAATGGCTTGCAGTCAACATGTTTAACAACAGTTTGAGTCCTTGAGACGGTATTGGTGATCCAGCTCAAGGCATGCTTGGGGGAAACTGATTATCTGGACCCATTTAAATCCAGTTTCAGGCCTGGGCACAGCACTGAAACTGCTTTGGTTAGTGGCGTTTGTGGATTGTGCCTCATACCTTCTTGTTACCCCCAAAACACCCTGCCTACCACACACAGGCCTCACACTCGTCACGAGGGGCTGTAAACAAATAGGGCAGAACAGGAAAGGGCATGCAGGCTCCTCTTGCCTCTGCCAGTGGAGTTCTAAAGACACCCTCACCCCAAGGTGGTATCCAGTGTTCCTGCAAGAGACTTGGGTGTTTTTGAAAGAGGACTGGACAAATTCACAAAGGAGAGGGCTATTGATGGCTGCTAGTCATAATGGCTAAGCTCTGCCTTTGCAGTCAGAGGTAGTAATGCTTCTGAATAGCAGATACTGGAAACCACAGGAGGGGAGAAGAGGGCTCTTGGGCTTGAATCCTGCTTGTGGCTTTCACGGAGGCCTTTAGCTGGCCACTGTAAGAATTATGGACTAGATGGGGCATTGGCCTGATTCAGCAGGTTCTCTCCTTCTGCTCTTAGGAGTTCCACTTGCAGAATGGAACTTCCCCCTCTTCTCTCTCTCCCCTGCAGTCCATACACCCTTAAAATCAGCTCTGGAGGGATGGGAGAACCTCTCAAGCAGTTTTGCACAGAGGGAGGAGAGGAAGGGGGCAAGTCCTGTTGTACAAGGAGAGGTCTTCAGCAGTGGGAGCAGCTTTCAGCATGAGCACTGATGTGGGGGAGCCTGATGAGACTTGGCTGAAGAATAGAACGGGTGCTTTGACCCCTGTGTTGCTTGAGGTAAAGAGGCCTCAGCAAGAGCTGGTTGGGGCTATTTGACTTTGCACTCGCCCACTAATGCTTTTCTGCCCCCAGGGCCTTGTTGAGTACAACCTCAGAGACATTTCCTATGAGGTGAAGACTGCCACGTGTCATGAGCTGAAGTTCTTAGCCCGCCCAGAAGACCCCCTTGTTTTCCACTTTGAGGATGAGCATGAGGCACAGAAGTGGTGGACAGTTGTCAGCAGCTCCCTCCAGGAGCTCCAGAAAGGTCAGCTCCTGCCCTGGAAGGCACTTACAATGCCAGGGTTCGGCTTCTGGTAGTGAGAGAGGGCATGGCTCTTACACAAGCCATGGTTTGTCAGTTCTGAAGAGGTGGTCAGCAGAGGAGAGGCCTGCACTCTCAATGCAATCAGATGCACCTGCCTTGATCTGTAGGGCAGTTAGTATAGCAGGAAGGTTGAGAAAATGGGTTGTTGTGGCTGAACAGCTCTGGGGTGGGGGAAACAATGTACCTCTGCGCCGCCCCCAGGCTCTCGCTTCTAGCTATACACCTGAGCTGTACCATAGACTCCTTTTCCAGGGCTGCTTCTGCTCCTAAGCTCAGGAGGCTCCGCAGGTCGTAAGCTGTGCTATAGCCACCTGATGTCTGGCTGCATGTCAGGTGCATTTGCAGCGCTGATCAAGAGCCAGCAGTGATGAAACTTGGTGGGGCAGGAGGGTGGAGACAGACTTGCTCTGCCCTCCAGAAAACCCCCGAGGGAAACTGGTTAATTCTGCATCTTTATTCTTTGGTAAACTCTCCGGCTTATTATTCTGAAGCATAATCATTTCCTGTGTTAATGGAGTAGTCTCTGAATAGGCTCTGGTGCTCTAATCCCGCTTGCGGGTTTCCCACAGGCATTTGATTGGCCCCTGTGAGAACAGGATGCTGGACTAGATGGCCCAACGGCCTGATCCAGCGGGCTAGTCTGATCTTCTTATGTTCTGTGTCTGCCTGCTGGAGCACTTCTTCTAAAGTCTTTTCTCTCCCCAGCTACTGAGGGAAGCGGTTTGCTGACAGGACGGCCTTCTCCCCTTCCCTTGGCACTTTTCAACTCCCTGTCAGACATCGATGTCTCCCTGCCCTTGGAGCTTGCCAGGAAAGGTGGGTGGCTGATGGCATAGGACACTTGTCCACTGGCAGTGTGCCCTTGAAGACACATCATAAATGCTACTCAGCTGCCAGAAAATGTGATGTTTGCATATTTGAAATTTCCTTCTACCTGTGCCCTTGAAGACTCATCATAAACGTTACTCAGCTGCCAGGAAATATGATGTTTGCATATCTGAAATTTCCTTCTGCCTGTATCAGGTTAGGCAGCTGGTTTTGTTGCACAATGGTAATGAGGAGTGGGTGCATTTCGTGAAGTATTGCTGAGAAGGTGAATTGAGAGGGAACTTGGTTTCAGTAATTGCCCAAAATCTCCCCCATATTTCTATGGCTTAGAAGCCATTTTGACAAGCAAGAGGTAAACAGATGAATAAATAATATCCATTTAAAAAACAAGCTATGGTTATAATTCCTGTTGAACCTTTCCTTCCCATTGACGCTAATCCACTGGGATTCCTTTGGTGCCCATGCAAGTATTCATTGATTGATTGCATTAAAAGCACTTGGCTGGTTTTATTTCCTTTTATGTTGACCTCTTCCCTGAGTGCCTGCTTGATCCACCACCTCAGTGGTGAGGAGTCGCTGGAAATACCCAGGGGCCAGATGCAGTTAAGTAGGGGGCCGCATCCAGGGCTTGGGTTGGAGGCTCCCCAGCCGTGCTTTGCGGTTTGCCCTGTATAGCACACTAGAGCAGCATAAATGTCCTGAAAGAGCGGCTGCTTGAGCTGGCTGAGGAAGAGGGGGCTGCCCTTGCCAGCGATATTGTGAGCCCCTTCAAGTGCCCCAACTTTTTTTCATTTTTTTAAAAAAGTAAAAAAAAAACAACCGGTCAACATAAATGAAGAGAAGAGTGTCATTTATTGCATTCATATCCCACCTTTCCTCAAGGAGCTCAAGGTGGGTGACAAAGATCCCCTCCTCCCCATTTTATCCCCGCAGGAACCCTTTGAGGTAGGTTAGTCCGAGGGTGAATGACTAGCCTAGGTCCACACCCAGTGAGCTATGTGGCCAACTGGGGATTCGAACCCTGGCCTCCCAGGTCCTCGCCCGAGTTCTGCTGCAACTGAAGACAACTAAAACCAATCCAATAGCTGCACGAGGCCTCTGTGTGACTAAGAAAAGAGCAGAGTACAAATGCTCAAACCAGAATAAGATGAGAAAGCTTTTAGAACTCATTTGGAAGGAAGTCTTGAGTGTGACCACCTGCAGCAGCAAGCCAAGTGTGGGGCAGGGGGTGGGGCTGCTGTTGAGAGCTCTTGCTCAGCAGTGGGTGAGGTTTTCCATCACAGACCTTGGAGAAGTGGGGGAGGCGGAAGGCTTGCCTGAGATGGGGGGCACACAACTTAACCTGGCTGGCTCATGCCTGGCTTTGTCTCCTCCTCAGAGGACCTGGCGCTCCACCTGTCCACTGCCATTGAGCTCGGGGACGAGGAGGAGGCCATGCGCTGTGCCACGCTGCTCGCCCAGCAACACGCTGCTCTGCGGATCCTGCTGAAGGAGTCCTGCTACCCCACAAGCGAGATCAGGTGGGAGTGGAGGGCTGGGCAGGGAGCCGGGGTCTCTGGAGGAGGCTGGGTGGGTTGGGCTGTGTGATTTGGGGCCAATCCCCTGCACGCCTCCTCTTCTGAAGGTGGCCGGTTGCGGGACACGCTGTGCTCGTCTCACTGGCCGATTCCCTTCCTTTTTAGCATGAAGGTGCAGGTGGAAGACGCCACTTGCTCGACGAGCATCACCACCCGCGTCCACACGTACACCACCATTGCAGGGCTCAGGCAGAAGGTAACCCGGGCACAGCTTTTCAGAGGCGGGGATGCTGTCTTCTGGCTCCCTCCCTGGGGCAGCTTCTGGGGGAAAGCGCCAACAACTGCCTGGCTGCTTGGCCTGCTGCAGAGGCCTTCAGACTCCCACTGACCCTGCCTCTACTTCTCCCAGGTCTTTCAGGATTACGGATTCCACCCCAGCGTCCAGCGCTGGATTATTGGCCAGTGTCTCTGCGTGGATGACCGAACCGTTGGCTCTTACGGGATACGGAAGGACGGCGACACGGCCTTCCTCTACCTGCTCTCGGCAAAGGGCGCCCACCTCTCTGAGCAGCGCTTCAAGGAGGACAGGGACTGGGTGGTGCTGCAGCCGCCCCCCTCGCCCCTGGCGGACAACACGGATGCCAGGAACAAATTCAGCACCTTGCCCACCTGTCTGCCCAAGAAAAGTGAGCAGGCAGGGAGCCCTTTGGGGATGGCGGGGGCTCCTTAGTCAGGAAAAAAGGGGAAGAGGTTGCATCTGGCTAGAAGCAGGCAGTTCATTTCAGAACCCTCAGAACAGGTTACACCTCTCCCCAACGGCTTTTCTGCCTGCAAGTCAAGGCAATTTAAATCAGGAAGACAAAAGGCCAAATTCAGTTACTAAAGTCCAGTTTCTCATTTATTCATATCTTTCCTATTCTGTGGTGCAAATCTGACCACTAGTCTACAACTATATGGCATATTGTTAACGTTGTTGCATCCTTACAGCCAAGCTTTGCATCTCTTTCTTACATCTGGATACACAGCTTGTGACAGTGTGTGGTTAAAGGTCCAATCCTAAAGCAGGGTATAAATTCACAAATTATACTAATAGGAATCTGTCCCTTTGTGCTGGGGGGGCTGGCGCTTAGGTTTGGCTGGGGGAGGGGCATAGGAACTTGCATGCTGAGCACTCTTAGCTCCTCCCTCTCCTTGTCCCTGTTGCTCCTTGCTTTGCTCTGCCTTGCCCCCCCCCACCCCAAAAAGAGGAAACCAACAGCAACAAAAATGACCTGCCCATGACCAGTACAGTGGTACCTCTGGATACGAACGGGATCCGTTCCAGAGCCCCGTTCGCATCCTGAAGTAAACATAAGGCGCATTTGCGCAGGTTGCGTTTTACCGCTTCTGCGCATGCATGTGACGTCATTTTGAGCGTCTGCACATGCGCAAGCAGCAAAACCCAGAAGTAACGCACTCTGTTACTTCTGGGTCGCTGCACAGCGCAACCCGAAAATATTCATCCCGAAGCTACTTCAACCCAAAATATGACTGTAGGTGGCAGTCAGGCCTGGTGGCCTCTGGGAGTCAGGAGGACTTGGGTTTCCTGAAAAGGAAACGTATCTGATTTTTGTTAGAGTGCAAATCTGCATACCTGAGAAATGATCCAACCAGTTTTTCATGTTCATAGAAAAGCCTCCTTTCATGTATCTGGAAGAGATTAGAGATTAACCATAGGGACAACATTTATTTGTTTACCTTTATTTAAACAAAGCTTGTGAACAGTCATTAAAATCTCTCCAATAGTTAACATGCTTATATTCAAACTGATCGATATTAACCTAGCTTTTGTTTAAGAGAAACTTTGCAATTGCGAAGTTCTTAGACCTTCTTCTTCTAAGCTGCCTTCTTCCGTTGCAGGTGTGAAAAATTCTAACAGGAAGAGGGATGCTGGTGAGAGCAGCCACTTCCTGGGAAAATTCCTCCCTGGCCACTCGCGAGCCCCTCCACCCCCGGCTGCCGCCCCTCCTCCCTCTCCTGAGCCGGTATGTACTCCCTCTGCTCAGTGGCAAAACTCAAGGCAGCCGTCTCCCCACATATATGGCCCCTCTCTCTTTCCCAGTCCCTGGGCTCCCTGTGGCCTTGTCTCCCCTCACCCCATAGTCTGCTCAAGAAAGGGGCCAGAGCGCCTTCTGGGGTGGGTCTCATCGCCCAGCAGGAAGCACAAGTGGGAGAGGGGTGGTCCTGGGGCACGTGGCTGCATCCTGGCCCACGGCCTCTTGGACAGGGGCTGTCCTTGCAGGTGCCACCTCTAGCGGCCTCTTCCTCCTCCTCCTCCTCCTCCTCCTCATCTCCCATTGCAGACTGGCTGGTCTTGCCCCACCTGCACCTTCATCAACAAGCCAACCCGGCCCGGCTGCGAGATGTGCAGCACAGACCGGCCTGCCAACTATGTGGTTCCCGGGAGCTACAGGCCGGATGAGGTGGAGCTGTGGCGGATGCAGCAGGAGAAGGAGGGCATCTTACAGTACCAGAAGGTAGGTCTGGGTAGCTCCCTTCCTGTGCCTCATAGTCTGCTGGAGAAGCTCCCTGCAGGGGTCTGAAGCTTTGTGCGCGGCTCTTTTCTCAAGCTCCCTCTCCTTATGCAGCTCCTTAGTGTGGCGTTCCCAAAGCAAAGGAAGGATTAGACTCTGATTAATAGAATGCGCACACAGGCTTGACCAGCAAGACTCTGGGAGGAGTGCATATAATAATTCCTCTCCACCCTCCACTCTGGGAGGAATGCTTTTAGAAAACTCCGGAGGTCATAAGCAGCAATAAACGAGAGGAAGGATAGGTAGTATTTGCCATCTCCTTGTGAACGATTCACAAACTACATCAAAGCTAACTATCATATTTACGGCCCAGGATGCCTGATGCAGCAGCCGGCAAGTGGTCTGTGTCCTAGAATGCTTATACATGCCTGTCAGGCAGAGAGAAATGGGCAGTAGAGGAAAAATGGCTTAGATGTAGAAGCTTGTGGGATTGGATCAGAAATTATTGTCAATGTATCAAACCCAGTCAGTGCAATGTTTTCATCACGGACACAATGGCCTGATGCATATTTTATAATTGCTCATAGTAATCCCACCTGACCCCACACTGGATATTTGCACTCCTACACTTAAGAACCCCAAAAGTGTCCTTCAGCAGCTGGATGAGGCCAAGGGGAGCCTGTCCAGCCCAGCCAGCTGTCGTCCTAGTGGACAACCAGCTGCCTCTTCTGGGAAGCCTGCAGGCAGGACCTAAAGGCAGGACTTAAGGCGGCAGCAACACTCTCCCCACTTGCGATTCCTCCCAGCACCTGGTGTTATTCAGAGGCCTTTGCTGCCTACAAAAGCTGGTAGCAGTCCAAGAAGCCAGCTCCCCAACTGTGTTCTGGAGGTTTTCAAAAGTATTCCCCATTTGAGAGGCACTTGCTGTTTCAAATTTGCTCGTAGAGTCTCCATGCAGATTCTTCTAAATTCTGGCATTTCTAATTAGATGATGATGGGAAGTTCAGCTTATTACATTTATTGATCACGTCACCAAAGGGAGTCCCAAAGCTATTTATAAGGGAAGTGCTATAAATTTACATAATAAGAAATGTGCTAAAAAGGTGTTCATCCAAAATCACTTTAGTTCTGCACTGGGGTAGGTTGCTGCCATTGTGGTCTACGAGTGGAGTATAAATGAAGGAATAAAACTGCTGAATGGAGTAAAGCAGGGTGTCCTCTTTCTGAGGCTGCAGGTGCCTGGAGTCCACTTCCAGAACGGTCCTGAGAGTGAGGTCAGGTTCCCCCTTCCCCTCTGTCATGGTCGACGTCACACCTCTGAGTTTAAACATCTTTGGGCACAATCTCTGCCTGCAAAGGGAGGGAGGGAGGGAGGGAGGGAAGAGCCCCTTACCTTTCTCATGAAGTTGTCTCCCAACATCTTGGTGATGTCAGCTGGTTCGTCAGATGGGGAGCTAAGGGTCTAACATACTGGCCAAATCCTGCTCCTTAGCTATGTAGGTGATGTTTAGTTCTTGCTTGATTCATTTTCTTAAATAATGAGATAATAATTATGATTTGATTGTCCCTTTTAATGTTTCATCGGTGGTATATTTTTAGTGCATTGTTTTCGTCACATTTCCTGTAAATACGAAAAACATGTTGTTGTCGAGTACACCAGAAAAAGAATAGAATTTCAAAATCTCTTGGGCTCCGTCCTTCTCCTTCTGTGCTTTCCAAGGAGGGTGGGCTCTCAGGGAGGGCTGCAGTCCATTCTGGGGGGGGGGGGGGTGAAGGTGCGTCAGGCTCCAGGCAGCAATCTCTGGCGGTGGCAGCAGCAGTGGTGGCAGCAGCACCTGACGACTCTCTTCTCTTCTTTCTTCTTTCTCTTGTGGCAGGAAAAAGGAAGGAGAGAAGACAGTTCCGCTGTGCCCTGTGCCCACAGCCTGGGAACCCCGGACGACTTTATCCACCTCTCCTCGGAGTTCTCATAGCCCTCCTCAGAGCCGGGGCCGCCATTGCCACCACTGCCCCTCCCAGCCTTGCAGTGGGGACGTTTGTTAGTCCCGGCTGCAGCACCAAGGGCTGCCAAGATGAGCCAAGCGGACAGTGAAGCCCAAGGGGCAAGGCAGGGGTGGGCTTCTGCGACTGCCCCCACCTTCCTCTCTGAGAACAAGCAGCTGAGAGTCCCTGCTGGCCCTTGGCGGCTTCACTGGCTGGCCGGCCTTTGAGCAAGGCAGGGGGTGCAAAGCCATATGGGGGGGTGTGCTTTGAGAGCCCCCTGTGACAGCAGCAAGAGCTGGGTCCCACCTGAGCAGCTTTTGGGGCGCAGCCATGCAACGCTTGTGGGTTTGCCTAGCCTTCCCCCTTGCCCCTCGATTCCACCTGCGTCTTGGAGCTCGGCCCATTTCCTAGCTCAACTGGCAGCTGCCCAGCCTCCCTGCCTCTTGCTCATGGAAGACTGGAGCTGTGTGAGCCTTCGAGGTTGGAGCCAGGGCAGTCTCCTGGGCCACGATAGCCCCTGCAGTGGGGCTGCCACCTGAATACCACGAGCTGTTCATAGGTTGTGATCCCCACCATGAAAATGTGTGTGTGTGCACTGTTTGCCCAGTGGAAGCAGTCATCTGCTGTATTTGACGCTGTGCATTGGATCTGTGGGCTGCCTGCCCAACCCACGGAGCCCGTTGCCCTACAGGAGCTTCCTTCCTTTTTGCCCCGCAGTGCCTTCCTCCCTCAGTTGCCTCTGGCTCTCCTCCGCTCTGTCCGTAGGCCTGCACAGCCAGGGCGTCGTTGCTGCTTGCCGGCAGCCTCCCGCTTGCTGGCTTTGTGCTCCTCGCTCCGTTGGGGCCTGCGTTGAAGGTCTCTCCCCCCTCCGCCCCCCATGGAGGCTGCTCTCCCCGTGTGCCTTTGACCAGGAGAAGCCATGACCTGCCCAGCCCCAGAGGTCAGGCAGCATTTGAACCGCAAGGCCAGGCTCTGCCTTGGGGACTTGCTTCTGCTGATGCTGGACTAGAAAGAGAGACCCTCTGCCTGATAGCACTTTGAAAGAGAAAAGCTGTAACCCCCTCCCCTGAAGGTGGCTGTTTCTCAGTGGGTCAGGGGGTGCTGCTGCCTGAGCCTTGGGGGTCTGCCCCAGCTCCTGCTCGTCCCAGCCAGCAGATCTTGGAGCAGGTGGCTCCCCTCGCTGTGGGGCAGTTGTTGCTGCCCTGGCCCCTGATGGGGCAGCAAATGCCCTTCTCTCCCTCTCTGTACTGAACACTGATTATTCAGCTGCAGAGGTTTCGGGACCTGTTTTGAAATGGCTTGATTTCTGCATAACGTGTTTGTAAATTTGATTTTTTAAAAAATGAATTGGAGAGCAAATCCTTTGTTCTATTAAATGATTCATTTGGGCTTGACGGTCCATCCTGGTACTTCTCTGTAGCGTCATTGATGGGGAAAGGGGGCAGGGGCTGTTCAGGAGGTATGCGTGTGGGTGGGGGGATGAGAGAGGGCGGTTCTCTCTGAGCCACAAAGTGGGGACTGAGGGGTCTCTGCCGTGAGCTTCCCCTCAAGAGAATGTCAGTGAGGCTCTCTTTGCCCCAGGCGGCCCTTTTGCCTGCGAAGGAGTTGCTACAGCCACTTCAAGGGTTGGAGCAGCCTCACCGCCTCGCCCCCCTCCCCTGCTGATTGCATGGGCGTCTCATGTCTGGGGAAGTGCAACAGGGTTGCATTCCTTGCTTTAGTGGGGTACATAAAAACAAGCCACCAAAAATGGGACAGCAAAAGAATAAAAACGTATCATAAAACTGAGCACTGCCTTAAATTGTTTGCTGGAACAAGGAAGTCTTAGTCATGTGCCTAATTTCAACTAGCAGGGAGTTCCACAGGTTCAGGCCCACTACACGGAAGGGGCAGGAATTAAGTTGTTGCATGGACAATGAGGTCTGCTTTCACATGGAGTTTTTCCCCTCCCTTCATATCCCTCACCCGCTAAATCTCTGAAGGTTTGGGGGATACCCCAGAATGGGTTTAGCAGCCCCCCAGAGGCATGAGAAGTCCTGTTGTGCAAGCAGACCCCCACACCTAGCACTACACTGGATTCCACCCACTGTTTTATTCTGTCGCGGCTTTTAAAACTTTGCTAAGTTCTGCATATTAAATATTTTATGAATTGCTTTGAGACATTTTGCAAAAAAGTGAGGCGCAATTAGACAAGCATAGAGGAGGAGGGAGCCAGCAAAAAGCTCCTTCCATTGCTGGGGGTTGGACTAGATGACCCCTGGGTTCCAACTCACTCAGTTCCATAATTCTGTGAATGCTGCTGTGATGTGCTTGCCAGACATCTCAGGATCCTGATTCCCCAAGAGTTGGAGACTGAAAGCAGGAAGAAGCTGCCCTTCCCCTCTGTCGTTTCTAGAGCAGAGAGCCATTTGGAATGTAAACAAGCCCTATAATAAAATCGCAGAAGAATAAAGCACACCCATTGGGTTAACAGCAAAGGCCTTCAGAGGCCTGAGCAAGCAGATCCGTCTTGGCCAAGTCTTGGCAAGATCCAGCGGGTGCCAGTTGCCCTGGTCAGGGGAGGGTCTTCCGCAAAAGGTGAGGTAACCCCCTTTACTAAGTCTCGCTCTCTGCCTTGCCCCCTTCCCAAAACATGCATGCAGTTGCTGGACTGCCTTAGAGGGGGTGTTGCAAAAGGGCTCCTGAGATCAGCCACCCAAAGTGTGCATTATCTTCCAACATTCTTGCTGCTCTTCAGAAGCTGATGCTTTGGGACACCACCTTCGTTTTATGCCTCTTCCCAGAGCATTTGTTCCAGAGTCTTGCATCCTACCTTTCCCATCAGGCTTTTTTTTGGGGGGGGGGGGACTGGCACCTTCACTCCATTTCTGTCATGGGCCGGCTGGATGCAGAGGAGTGGTGTGAGGCTCCAGCCGGGGAACCCCCAGGGGAAGAAGGCTCAGAGCCCGGGAATTGGTGGTGGGATGACGATGCCAGGTCAGAGGGAGCAGACTGGGAGCAGGAGGCGTTGGAAGCTGAAGAGGCAAGAGGGCTTAGTGAGCAGGAAGTGAACAGGGCTTAGCGAGTGGCAGAGAGCAGTGCAGACTCGGAGGCAGGAGACAGAGGGGAGACCGGCTGCTGAAGACTCCAGGGGGTCTCTCCCTCCTGTGACCAGCTCCCCTCCCCGCTGGTCTCCCAGAACAGGCAGAGAAATGAAAAGGGCAGAGGAGACCTGCCACAGTCTCCGCTTGCTTGAAACAAACCCTGGAGAGGAGGGGACTTCGGCAGCTGGGGGAAGGCGGGGGTCTTCAGTCCTTGCAGCTGCCTTATTGGGCCAAGACCTACTGGGAACAGTTGCTGGGATCACTGGGCCTGAGCTGTTTTGGTTCCTTTGAATAAAGAGTTAACTTCAACTATACTGGTGGGTTTTTTAATTGCTGACCTTCAACCGACTCTGGCTCGTGATAATCTCTTTAGGCACCAGGCAAAAATGCCCAATGTTAAAACAATCTGCAGCCTTTTAAATGTGCCTGGCGGTGGGCAGGTTGTGTTTTTTTATTATGTTACGCATTTTGCATTTTTATGTTGTAAACCACTCTCTGATCTTTGGGAAAGGTAGTATTACAGTGGTACCTCGAGTTACAGATGCTTCAGGTTACAGACCCCGCTAACCCAGAAATAGTACCTCAGATTAAGAGCTTTGCTTCAGGTTGAGAACAGAAATCGTGCTCCGGTGGCGCGGCAGCAGTGGGAGGCCCCATTAGGTAAAGTGGTGCTTCAGGTTAAGAACAGTTTCAGGTTAAGAACGGACCTTCGGAATGAATTAAGTACATAACCAGAGGTACCACTGTGGTATAATAATAATAGTAGTAGTAGTAGTAATAGGGCTTCTGCCCCTTTTTGCAGAGTTAGGAGGCTCTCCAACGGGTTACAGCTGACCCTCCAAATCTCACCAGCCTGGGTGGTGGGTGTGCCCAGGCTGAGCCCCCTACCCACCTTTAACCAGGGGCCTGCGGCCTGCCTGCTGGGCAACCACCACCTGCCCCTCTTTGCCCCCTCCAGGCCCTGGAGCAAGAGCGGCTGCAGAACTTCCAGCAGTTGCAGCGGCTGGACGAGGCGGCGCTGGTGCCCAACCGGGAGGAGATTGAGTGCCGCATTTGCTACCTGAACGTGGAGCCTGGCGAGGGCGTCCTGCTTCGGGAGTGCCTGCACAGCTTCTGCCGGTAACCTGGCCTGCCTGGGGAAGGAGGCACAGGGGGTGGGGAAGGAGGGAAGGGTGCTGTGGCCTGACCCCACTGCCGTCCCCCCTTCTCCCTCTCCAGGGACTGCCTGCGCCAGCTGATCAACTGCAGCGACGAGCCCCAGGTGGCCTGTCCCTTTCGGGACGACTCCTATGCCTGCAGCAGCCACCTCCAGGATAGGGAGATCCGGGCGGTGAGTGCGCAAGGCTCAAGGATCCCTCCGGCCGGGTCCCTTGGGCAGCTCAGCTCCCCCTTGCCCTGCCACCGTCATCGAGAGCAGTTGGAGATGCAGAGTGGCATTTTGAGCAGGCCAGCTCTGGAGGTCTTTTTTGCAGAGCTGGGTCCTCCTGTAGACGGAGGGAGTGGAGGAGGCTGCCATGGCCAGACGCTCCTTTGATTTCCACCCCCTTCCGGCCACGGAAGCCAGGGGGTGCCCCCCGGCCAGCCCATGCCCTGCCCTCCCTCTCTCTGGGGCTCTGAGCCAGCTCTCTGGTCTCCGCAGCTGGTGTCGTGGGACGAGTATGAGCGCTTCCTGGAGCGGCGGCTGGCCGTGGCCGAGAGCAGGGCCCAGAACAGCTACCACTGCCAGACGGCCGACTGCCTGGGCTGGTGCATCTACGAGGACGACGTCAACGAGTTCCGCTGCCCCATCTGCTGGGCCCTCAACTGCCTCGTCTGCAAGGTGAGCCCAGGCAGGGGCAGCACTGTGTCCTCGGCCCCCCACCTCCACGGGGACTGGCTTAGGGGCTGGAGGCCCACAGGTGGGGATTGGAAAGAATGAAGGAGAAGTGCTGGCAGTCCTGCATTGCAGGGACTAGATGATCCTTGGGAGTCCCTTCCAGCTCTACAGTTCTGTGATTCTGAGGGGGTTCGGGTGCCAGAGCACAGGGGGCCCCCCTCTAGCGTCTTGGAGGTCTCCCTCCCTCATTCTGCCCTCTGAGCTGTCAGCAGCTTCCAGTCTGTTTTCTAGCGTCTTTCAGAAACACTGGAGGGGAGACATCTCCTTGAAGGAATCAAGCCAACGTATTTTTTTGCTCCATAAGATGCACCTGACCATAAGACACACCTAGTTTTTAGAGGAGGAAAACAAGAAAAAAATATTCTCAACGCAACAGTGGATGTATGATTTTTGTGGTTCACACTGTGGCCACAGAAATGTGATTTGACGGTGAGTTTGGGGTAGCCCAATGCAAAAATCCTGAGGATCCATGGGCTTTTACCTCCTGCCTCCCGGGCAGCCTCCTTTATCCTTTATCACTCCTGATCGCTTGCTGATCAGCTGTTTCCTTTTACACCCCCTTCCCTCTTGTTTGCTTAAGTGTCTGTTCCTTAGCTGGAGCAGTTTTTTGCTCCTCTTCTTTTAATTTCTCTCCTCATTGCTTTAGTATTCCTATCTCCTCTTCTTGCAAGTTCCCTGTCTTTACTTCCTTTGTGTCCTGGCCCCTTGCTTCAGCAGCCCCTGGGGGGAGGGAGGCGGGATGGTGGCAGTTTGAGCAGCAGGAAGGAACCCTTTGCAGGGAGGCCGGGGGTTTGATTCTCTGCCCTCCACCCACAGGCCATCCACGAGGGCATGAACTGCAAGCAGTACCAGGACAAGCTGCAGGTCCAGGCTCACAACGACGCTGCTGCCCGCCAGACCAGCAACATGCTGAAGGTGAGCTGGCCGGGAGGGAGGGAGGGAGAGGGGGCTGGGGCCGGCCTCCCTTCTTCCCACCCCAATGAAATGTTCAAAGCCCAAGTTCCTTGGCACGGTATTCAGCCCTGTCGCCTGGGCTGTGGGCACCGGCAGAGCCGACCCTTAGGATACCTCAAGGGGATCAATGCCGGGGGGGGGGGCGGTAAGATGGGGAGCAGCTCAAAGGGACTGGACAAGGGCCTGTTCTGGCCACCCCCCGGACGGCCTCTGGGTGCATTTTCCTCTTGGCACAAAGGGCATGATGGGGTTGGACTAGGTGACCCGTGGGAGCCCCTCCCCTCTATGGATCTATGGCCACCCTCTCTCTGTCTCCACCAGACGCTGGTGCAGCTAGGAGAGGCCATGCACTGTCCCGTCTGCCGCATCGTGGTGCAGAAGAAGGGGGGCTGCGACTGGCTCCGCTGCCCTGTCTGCCAGACGGAGATCTGCTGGGTGACCAAGGGGCCGCGCTGGGGGCCTGGGGTAAGCACCGGAGGGAGGGGGCTCAGGGGCTGGCACACCAGGCAGGAGGAGGGGCGAGAGCCAGGCTTTGCCTCCCGAAGGGACTAACGGGGGGGGGGGGGGCTGGACGAAAAGGGGGGCTGGCTGGTGAGCTACTACCCAATCTTCAAACCATCCAACAGATGATGTGGCCCAGAAAGCTTTGCAATGTGCAGAGGGTATCCCAGTAGAGAGATAAATGGAGGGGTGAGGGCGGCCAGAGGATCGGAAGTATTAAGGGCTTTCTCAGAGGGAGATGGACTGTGTGCTGAAGCAAGTCTGGGGCCAGCAAGGACCTGCCTTGCGGACTTGGGGAGACGGGCTCCTTGGGAAGGGGGCTTGGATGCCTCCAAAGCACAAGGCCATTAGGAAGCTCCACTCTATGGCACTCCCTTCCGGCCGGGCGGCTGGTCTCCCCCTGATGCACTTTGTCCTCCTCCCTGGCAGGGTCCCGGTGACACCAGCGGAGGCTGCCGGTGCAACGTGGATGGGGAAAGGTGCCACCCCCAATGCCAGAACTGCCACTGAGCGCCTGCCAAAGGGCCATCAGATGCTGCCAGGACTCCCATTGGCAGGGAAGGAGCCTCTGCACCCAGAGAGGAGAAGCAGCCCGTTGGAAGCCGGCCCTGGGGAGAGGCCTCAGCAAGGCTGGCTGCTCCCTCCCCAGACTTTAGAGGACGCAGCAGATGAAAGACCCACCCGCCCCACCCACTGTGGCTGCAACAGATGCTCTGCCCCCCTCTCCCTGCACTGACCTCCGAGGGGCGGCCACGCTCCCCTGCCTGAGGGGCTGCTTTGGACCTGCCCTGCCTCCGCCCCACTGTGCCTTTGAACCCTCACCCCTTTTGCACTACCAGAATCTCACTCCGCGACCCCCTGGCCAAGGAGACTGGGCTCCCCAAAGGGGTCCCACTCCTGGAAGCACCCTCGCCTCAACTGACAGCCCCCGGCGTGGGGTGCTAAGCTTTGGGGGGCAACATCAGCACCAAGGAAGGGGGAAGGTGCCCAGGATGCATGCTGCTGCACAGGAGGGGTCAAAAACCCCTTCAATAAAAAAGAAAAAGTATAAATGCAAGGCATGCGCAGGAGATTTCTTCCGGGGGGGGGGGGGGGAGAGAGAGAGAGAGAGAGAGAGAGAGAGAGAGAGAGTATAAAACAGCCAGTCAGGACAATCCATACGATGTACTACTACCTGGATTTCAACACAGACCCCAGCCGCTTATTTCTGGTTGAAGAAACGTGTTTTATTGGGTGCCTGCCACCCCTGCACCCAGGGTCCTCTTCCCAAGGCTTTGTGGGTGACCGAACGGATGGAGACGTTAAATAACAGCAAATGCATGGAGACGAGCGCCTGTCCGCCTGCCAGTCTGTGCATACATTCCCAGGGCAGTAGAGGCAGCGCAGCTCAGGCATCAGAGAGAGGTCCGCCCCACCGGCAGCATGGGTCACTTGGGGGGCCGGTAGGCAATCTTCCTGCTCTTTAGAACGGACCACCTGTGCCGCTTCAGGTAGTAGATGAGGGGCAACAGCATACCCATAATCAGCATCATCTGGGGGGGGGGAGGGAGACAGTTGAGGGGGGGGCATAAGGTCACTTTTCTACAGAAAGATTTCAGGAAATGAATCACTGGAGTCCCCACCCCCTGGCATTCCTAGGAGAGCAGCACACAGGCAGAAGGGGGCCGTTTCAGCAGGCCTGTGTGCGTGTTCCCAGACCTCCCACCGGCTCGCTCTCTGGGGGGAGTGAAGCTCCTGCCGCCTGAAGGGCTCCCTACCCCACGGGGAGAGGCAGACCCACCTTCAGGCCCATCCGCTTGCGGTGGTCGTGCTCCGGCTCCGCCGCCCACCGCAAGAAGGTGCAGACGTCCTTGGCAATCTGCGACATGGTGGCCGGGGTGCCTGCACAGGAGAGGACAGAGGTTTCAGTCCTTTATTTCTATTCTGCTGTGGGGCTCCACAACCGGCCTAAGGGAAGTCCTGCCCGGCCCCACTCACCATCATCATACTCCAGGATCTCGTTGTAGATCGGGGGTGCCATGCCAATCGCCTCCCCAGGGAAGAAGGGGTTGTAATGAAGCCCCTCTCGCAAGCTCACACCGCCGGGTGGATCACAGTAGCCAGTGAGGAGGGAAAACACGTAGTCCTCGCCTCCGTGCCTGGAACAGAGGGGCAAGGGAGGCTCAAAACCAAGAAAGGAATAGCACAAAAACGTGCCAGAGGCCACCCGCCTTAGTCCAGCCCTGGTTTGGGCAGCGTTACCTGGCATTGACGATGTAGCTGAGGTCGGGGGGCAACGCCCCGTTGTTTGCAGCTCGCGCTGCTTCGGGATTTGGGTAGGGCTTGGGAAAGTAATCCGAGAGCTTTCCAGGCCGCGTGAACATCTCACCATCCTCATTGGGTCCATCCACCACCTCAGCCTAATGCGGGACATGCCAGACTTGAGTGCCAGAGTCCCAAGCCGCCCCAGGGAACCAGGCTTCCCCCCACTCCCCCCCCGCCCTCCAATACCGCCAACCAAGCCATCCATAAAGCCAGCCAGCGCAGGAGAGCCCTTGAGTCAGGGACCAGCTGTGCAAGGGGCTCCAGGCCATAGCTTTGCCAGCCACAGCAACCCCAGCTCCCGCCCCACTTCCCTGTGCCCCCCACCACTCAAAGCCTACCTCTTCAGCCAGGGCCTTGGCTTCCGCTTCAGTGTGGCTGACACCAACAAGGTTGCGAAAGGCCAGGTACTCCATGCTGTGGCAAGCGGAACACACCTGCTTGTACACCTGGTAGCCGCGCCGGACGCTGGAGACAAGCCAAAGAAGGTTCTGGTGTGTTTCTAGCCCCCCTTCCAGTTATAACCCTCCTGTGACAGCTTACAACTAATAGAATACATCAAACAATATCTTAAAAATGAAAGAAAAACCCAACTAAGTCAAACAATCAAAGATAGCGGCAGCCAATAGGGAGGATGAATGCAAGCAAGAGTTTTCCTTCCTTCTTGGAGGATTGGGGTGGTGGATAGGACACTCTGGGGCAGGGGTCAGCTACCTAAGGCCCATGGGCTGGAAGCAGCCCGCGGAGGTCGTTTGACCGACCCACGAGCCACCCCTGAATCGAGCTGCCTGCTATCACGCTGTGCTAAACTGGCACAGCACAGCGATTCACTTCCATGGCGCCGAAAATCACATCTGCGCAAACACAGACGCTGAAAATCACGCAGCCCACAGAGGGATCTCCGTGGGACTGATCCGGCCCAGCCAAGATAAACCTTCCTGGCTCTGGGGCAACTCCCCCAGCAGGCAGGCAGGAAGCATCTTCTGGGAGCAAAGGCAATGGCACCTATGGAAGGGAATGGGAGTGTTTCACCCACTGCTGAAAAAAGGGTACAGTCAGTGCCCGGATTGGTGAAGGAAGGAGAGCACAAAGCAAGGCAGGGCATGACTGTGTGGACTTGAGGAGAGGGACAACGGGCTCACAGTGACAGGGAATAAAGCAGCCTTTGCTTCCTGCTTGGGGAGAAGGTGGGAGAGCCAGCAGGGAAGCGGCTCCAGCATCCTCACTGAGGTACCACTGTCCAGGCCTTGGTGGTCAAGGAAGGCCAAGGAGGTGGCAGGTCCTGGCAAGTGCCAGCTGCTGGAAGGGCGCTGACAGAGATGAACTTTAGTTCTGATCTGTACATCTCTTGGGCTGGGCAGAGGAAGCAGAGCATGGGGGAGGGCGGAGGGCGGAGGGGAGGAGCTTGTGCTTGATGTGAGTCATCCGACTGAGAAACCAAGACAGGGACGCGGGCACAGGGCAGCCACGGGCACAGCCAACACCACACACCTCCAATGGCTCCCTAGCAGGCTGCAAAGGGGAAGGGGTGCCCCAGTTCCCATAAATCTCCCCCCCCCCCCCCCGCTGCTCTGCCCCCCTCGCCACCTCTGCCCCATCCGCACCTGCTGTGATCCAGGGAGGACAGCATGCCGTTGTGACTCCAAGGGTAGTTGGGGGGGTGCAGCTCCAGCTCGCCGGCATTCACTGCGGTGTGGAGGGCCAGGGCCAGGCCTGCTCCGCCTGCCGTCAGCACCCCCAGCGTGGTCAGCGCCACCTTCTTGCCTCGGGAGAGACCTGCCAAGGAGGTCAGGTTGGCCTGGGGGGAAAGGACAACAGAGTGAACTCGTGGGCAGACCCTGGCTGGAGAGAAGTCGCGGCGACAACAGGAGGGGCTTCACTGAGGCCTTACAATAGCAAGACTTAAGCTCCTGTCAAGGACTTTTGCCTAGTATTGTTCTGTGAACCACCCTGAGACCTCCAGGTATAGGGCAGTACAGTCATACCTTGGGTTAAATATGCCTCAGGTTGAGCATTTTCAGGTTACGCACTGCAGCAACTAGGGAAGTAACAGAACGTGTTACTTCTGGGTTTCACTGCTCACACATGCGCAGACGCTCAAAATGACATCACGTGCATGCGCGGAAGTGGCGAATCGTGACCTGCGCAAACGTGGGTTGCATTTGCTTCAGGATGCGAATGGGGCTCTGGAACGGATTCCATTCGCATCCAGAGGTACAGTGGTGCCTCGCAAGACGAAATTAATCCGTTCCGCGATTCTCTTCGTCTAGTGGTTTCTTCGTCTTGCGAAGCAAGCCCATTGACAGCTTAGCGGATTAGTGCTACAGCGGTTTAGCGGCTTCTAGCAATCAGCTGTTAAGCGGCTTATCAGCGGATCAGCTGCTTAGCGGCTTAGGAAAAGGGGGGAAAAACCCATGGGAACTCGCAATATATTTTCGTCTTGTGAAGCAACCCCATAGGGAAATTCGTTTTGCGAAGCGCCTCCAAAATGGAAAACCCTTTCGTCTAGCGGGTTTTCCGTCTTGCGAGGCGTTAGTCTTGCGGGGCACCACTGTACTACTGTATACAAATTCTAATAATAATAATAATACAGTCATACCTTGGAAGTTGAATGGAATTGGTTCCGGAAGTCTGTTCAACTTCCAAAATGTTTGGAAACCAGAGTGCGGCTGCAATCAGAAGCCACAGAAGCCGCGCCAGATGTTCAGCTTCCAAAAATCATTTGAAAACTGGAACATCCACTTCTGGTTTTCAATCGTTCGGGAGTCAAAACATACGAGTTCCAAGGCGTTCAGCAACCAAGGTATGACTGTAATCGTAATAATAGTAGTAGTAGTAATAATAATAATAAATCAGCCTCCCAAACACCACGTCAGACGATCCATTCATCTAATCTCATCTATACTGTGAGGGGGGAAAATTGTTAATCAGGGTCTAAACTACCTAAATGAATGAATGAATGAACTAGCAGTATCTCCCCAGCCGAAGACCTCTGCTCCTTTTAGCTGGGAGATACTGGGGGACCAGAAATTGGGGCTTTCTGCATGGAAGGCAGGCAATCCTCTACAAGCCAAGAACATCCCTTGTGGGGGTGGAGGAAAGGGGACATGAAAGGCAGCCTGAAAATGTTATTACTGTATGGTTTTATACTTCTACGTTATTGTAAACTGTTGTAACATATTTCTATGATACAGCACTATATAGTTTTATAAGTAAAATAGATAAGACTACAGGATGAGCAACTCTACAACCATTAGGAGATGCCTCAATGTTCGTGGGGAGGGGGTCCCTTGCCAAAGTCACTGTGCTGCATCCGGCATGTGCAGAGGGATGCTTGAGCAGAGACCGCGAACAAGCAAACCCCAAGCAGACCATCTAGGCTTTGCAGCTAGAACCAACGCGAAACCCAGAGGTGACAATAAGCTGCGGATCGACCTCTATTCCTGCAGCCTCTGCTGGTGCCCCAAATTCCCAGCTCTGAAGCACAGAAGCTGCACTTCAGGTCTCACGACAAGAATGCCAGAGAAGCTTCCACTCCCTACGGCCCTCGGGACCCAGCAGACCAGAGACCCGGACCCCCTTCTTGCCCGTCCCCACGCCTGGCTGCCCAGCTCCCTCCGTCTGCCACTCTCCAGGCGCATCCTTAGGGTTAGGGTCGCATCCTGAGCAGGGCCGGATTTTGGTTTCCGGACCTAATAGGCATCTAAAGCCATTTGCACATGCAGAATGTAGGCACCCTATGTAAGACATGAGCAGGCTGGCAGGCGGGGCCATGACTTACATCACAGGTGCTTACACAACACAAAACACTGCTGCTGTGTGCAGGTTTCATTTTATGTGTTTTTACTCTTATATTTTACAAATGCACATGCAGGTTTTCCCCCCTTAATGTTTTTTTTGGAGGCCCCCAAGCTAGAGCTTGTCTAGCTTCTACGTCCATCCGGCCCTGGTCCTGAGAACCAGGCTGGCCCTCCGCTCCGCCTGCCCCGCTCCAGCCCGGCAGGGCCTCCCTGCCGCAGCCCCAGCCCTTCAGAGCCCCCTCGGCGCGCGGGGAGAGGGAGAGAAAGCCGGCCTGGCAGCGGGGTCGCCAGGCTCCCCCCCCCCGCCGCCGCCTCAGCGCGACCTGCGGAACTCCCCGCCACGGGGAGGAGAGCGTCTCTCTGCCCCGCCCGCCGCCCGGGACGCCTCTGGCGGACCCCCGGGCGAGGGGCGCGGGGTGACCCCTCGGGGGACGCGGTGACCTTGGGCCGCCCCGGTCCGGGCGGGGCCTGGGGGGCAGCGGGGCGGGGCGGGGCGGGGGCGGCTCTTACCCGCGGGCGGGGCCCCCCGGGCAGGGGAGGCAGCAGGAGGCCCCCCCGGGATCGCGCCAGGCTCCGCGCCGCCGCCGCCGCCGCCGCCATCTTGACCAGGAGCCGGCCAGCCCAGCCGCCCACAAGGCACCGCGCGACGGAAGGCGGGCGAGCGGGCGTCACTTCCGGAGGGGCGGGGCTTCCCGGCCGGAGGCGGAGACAGAGGCGGGGGGGGAGATCAGAAGGGACACTCAGGGGCCATCTAGTCCAGCCCCGGCCAAAGCCCCGGGGGGACGGGGGGGCACCCAGCCTCTGCTTGAAGGTCTCCCCGCCGCCGCCGCCAGGCAGAAAGCCCCTCTGGATGTGGAGGCGGAATCTCCTTCCTCGCCAGCCGAAGCCCCGGGTTCGAGTCCTGCGCTCCAGAGCAGGAGAGGCGGGGCAGCCCTCCTCCTCGGCTCCTCTTTCCCATCAGGCGGGGCTCCCAGTCCCTCCCTCGTCTGGGTCGCCCTCGGAGCTGCGTGCTGGGGAGCCAGAGCCAGAGCTCGGCTGTGGAACTCCCTGCCACGCGAGGAAGAAGCCCCTGGCCACCAACTCAGAGGAGGAGGAGGAGGGGAAGCAGTCATGCTGCGGGTCTGGCGGGTTTTCCCTCGGGGCCCCGGGTCGGCCCCCCCGGGCTGGACTCGATGGGTCCCCTTGGCCTCATCCAGCTTGAGGGGGGGGGGCTCTCCTTCCTCGGTTCCTATGCCAGGCTTCTCTATTGTTCCCGGAAGTTCAGGCTGCGTGTCACTCTTCCTATCTGTAGCTCTATGGGGAGGGCGAAAGAATCCCCATAGAGCTATAAAAAGGCAAGAGAAGGCCTTCTCCTTCTGCGGACGGGACGTTTCCGCGTCGAGATGGAGAGGCGGCGCTGAGTCGTCTATTCCTCAGCTGGAAGCGGGGCCGCCCAAGGACAGCCCTGCAGTGCAGCCCGCTTGGAGTCTCGCCCAGCTCCCGCCCCTCCCTTGGCGAGGAGCCGCTCTAGTGTCATCTCGTTGCGCTTGCTATGTCCCCTCTAGGAACGGCGTGCTCCGTCGCTTTAACCCCTTAATGACCCTCGTAGGGGTGGAAATGACAAACCTAGGCAGCATCTTAAAAAGCAGAGACATCACCTTGCCAACAAAGGTCCATATAGTAAAAGCTATGGTTTTCCCAGTAGTGATGTATGGAAGTGAGAGCTGGACCATAAAGAAGGCTGATCGCCGAAGAATTGATGCTTTTGAATTCTGGTGCTGGAGGAGACTCTTGAGAGTCCCATGGACTGCAAGAAGATCCAACCTCTCCATTCTTAAGGAAATCAGCCCTGAGTGCTCACTGGAAGGACAGATCCTGAAGCTGAGGCTCCAAGTCTTTGGCCACCTCAGGAGAAGAGAAGACTCCCTGGAAAAGACCCTGATGTTGGGAAGGATGGAGGGCACAAGGAGAAGGGGACGACGGAGGGCGAGATGGTGGGACAGTGTTCTTGAAGCTACCAGCATGAATTTGACCAAACTGCGGGAGGCAGTGGAAGACAGGAGTGCCTGGCGTGCTCTGGTCCAGGGGGGCACGAAGAGTTGGACACAACTAAACAACAAGGGGTGGAAAAGGAGCCCAGCCAGCCGCCTTCTAGACCCAGCTGCCCATCCACCTCAGTACTGCTGACACTGACCGGCAGCAATGGCTCTCCAGGGCTTCAGGCAGGAGCCTCTCACCTTCCCCAGCGCCTCCTTTTGTTGTACATCCAACCCTCTGCTCCCTCAGCGCAGGCTGGCAGAGGCACAGGGAGAAATCTGCCCAGGAGCAGCTGAGACTCTTGCCCAAGGGACCTTAGGCTGAAGGGCAGGTGCACATTCCTGGCCCAATTCAAAGTGTGTAGTGGCTTCCTGTCTGTGAAATGCTCTCCCCCAGGGAGTTTTGTCTGACACCTTCATTATATGCCTTTAGACACTAGGCAAAAATGTTCTTCCACTAGGCCTTGGGCTGAATAACATTTGATACCCTTTTAAATGTATGTGGGTGGGTATTGGTTTGTTTTGTTCTTTTTTTATAGAGTGAGAGAATCTTGTATTTTGCTGTTGTGAACCACCCTGAAATCTATGGATGAAGGGCAGTATACAACTTTGATTAATATATAACAAAATAAAATAAAAATATCTAAGCTGTGTACAATGTAAAACCAACCAGTATCATTAGAACAAAACCCAGTATCATTACAACAAAAAAAACATGAAACCAGTGAAACTGCAGCAGTATAAAAGCATGCCCTGCCACGTCCAGCCACATCTGCAGGGTCAAAGATGCCCCCCCCCCCGTTATAACGGGACCAGCTGCTGCTTTGCTTTACTCTTTTAGTACATCTTAAGTGCAAGGTTATGGTTGATCTTTTGAATTGTTAGCAGACGCCCCAAGAGCTGTGTTTCTGGTGAGGAGTCTGGATGAAAATAAGTGCAAGCACTGTATCAAAACCTTTTGTCTTTATTTTTATTTAAAGATCGTACACAGCTACTCTCCCCAACCCCCAACCCCCCTCAATATCATCTCTCATTGCTAACATCAGAGCTGGTTCTTGGCCCCACGTGGTCCACATGCAAGTGAAGCCACCAGGAAAAGGACCAGCCACACCCCGGGCTGGCATCCTGCCCCCGAGAGCCACACTCATGACTTTAATCAGGGCCACCACAAAAGAACCAGGATCCAGTTACCCCAGCCCAAGCTCCCCCTCTCCTGCAAGCTCTGAGCAGCTGCCCAGCCTGCCCCACACCCAGAACTATGAACCGTGGCTGCAGCTGCTGCAGACGTCAAACCCCACAAGACCAGGATACTCCCCAAGCAGGCATCCCCTACAGAGTCCAGCTGATGGCTTCAGGAGGCCTCACGCCTCTGCCCCAGCGTTTCACATTTCTGAAATCACAGTGGCACCAGCAGGATGGAGGGGAAGTCTCCCCTGGCTGCCCCAGGGAAGTCCAAAGTGGATTGGGGCAGGCCAGTTCAAGCACGGAGGCAGCGTCAGGGAGCTACTTCCAGAAAAGCACATTCCAGAGCAGAAGCCAGCAGGGGTAGACAAAGATGGCGATGAAGGGGAAGACGATGGAGCCGTAGAGGTGGTGGTCCAACAGCCCTTCAGCAATCGCCTGCAAGAAGCGCTGCCAGCCCTCCAGCAGGGAGATGGGGTACTCAATGAGCTCCTGGTACAGGAAGATGCAGAAGAGAAGTGTGGCCGCTGGCGTGACCAGGACCAGCAGCACAGCGTAGAGGTACCTGGGGAGGAAATGGGGAAAGAAAACTCTGGGCTCCTGCGGGCACACGGGCAGGCCCACTCCCGAAAGGGCAGGATGTATTGTGGGTTTTGTTGTTAAAATCTGCATGCCACCCTTTGTCTGTAGATCACAGGGCAGTTCACAATATAGAAGTACAAGATAAAAACACAGAATGCACGATAAAACAAGAAGAAAAACATTTCCAAGTCGCACAGAACAACTTCATCCCTCCCCTGCTACTTCAAGATGAAAACCCAGATGTTACATACTCAATTCCTAGATTTTGCGCTGCCATGATGGATATTCGTCAAAGGGTGGTTTGCGCCACAAACTAGACCCCAAATGCAAGACCTGTGCTCCTTCACGCTCCCTCTCTTATAGTCACTTTTAACCGTTTGTCCTTGTTTCTATCCTTTTAAGTTATGTATGATATCACTTTTTAACTACTAGTTTTTATCCCTTACCTGATTTAAGTCTTACACATTCTATTTATCAGTATTTTTTATCTTATGCAGGTCTGTGACCAAAATAAAGTTTGATACCAATACTGAGGAACAAAAACAAACCGAGAACCCCCACCTTCCTAAAGCAACCGTTCCTTCTTCAGCCATGGACATGGTTGAAACACCCACCGCCCTGAAGGACAGGACCAAGGGTCCAGGGCCACAAATTTGAAAAGCTGAGAAGCTTGCCTGGGGGACACACTCCCCACCCCTAAATTCTGCAACACCCCCACAGGAGGATAATGGGGAGGACTCTATTCCTGCAAAGCACCTTTTGGACAAAAGAGTCCTATTTGTATCTCCATTTTGAAACTAAGGCCAAACGCATCATCCTGATGTGGGCAGCTCTGCTTTGCATGTCCTGAGGAAGCCCAACATACAGAAACAAATTTGGCTCTGTCAAGCGTTTGCCTTCTTGCTTCTTCCTCTGGAGAGGCCCTTGGCTTTCCCCGCAAAGAACTGGCCCAGAAGAGGGGGAACACGGCCACTTCATTAAGCCAGGGATGGGGGAGGCTGCCGTTAGGCTACACTTGCCACCTTCCCTGATGTGTTGGCTGCAGCTGAGGGCAGCTGCGAATTCCCAGCAACACTGAAAGGCCTCTGTCTCCCTTTGCAGCTGGAGGACAGAGCTCAGGGGGAGGAGTGGCAAGGAGACGCCCCGTCATCTGCCCTGGGCAATTCTGGTGATCCCTGTCCTTTGCAGCCCAGTTCTTGTGGGGTGGGGGCAGAGAGGGAAGCAGGAAGCAGCCCCAGGGCGTACGTACTTGGGCCCCGTGGGCTGGACAAGGGCAGCGACAGGCACCATGGTGACGGCCAGCAGGAAGCCCAGGGAGAAGTTGATGAGGGCGATGCAGCCCAGCTGCATGGCCAGGTAGAGGAGCGAGACCAGCTTCAGCGTCATCCAGCCACGGTCACTTCCTGAGCCCGTCAGGACCCTGCGGGGCAGAGACACAGAGCCAGTCTGCAGGCGGCACAAGCACAGCCCCTTGAAAAGAAGAGCAGCAGCAGCCCAGCCCTTGACCCAGAGAGCGCTGGGCAATCAGGCACCCCTTTAAGCTCTACACGTCTCGCCCTCTCCCTGCTTTGTGCCGGGGCAGGCAAGAGTCGCACCAGGGCCCCCACCTGGCCGGGCCGTCTCCTCCCCTCCCTCCCCGTCACCTGTGCGTGTTGTGGGGCAATGCCAGCCCCGCCACGTAGATGGCAATGACCGTCAGCACCACAGCCTCCGACTCTGAGACGGGGAAGTGCTGCGTGGCCACCTGCTGCCCCAGGATGGGCACGAAGTAGAGGGCGAGCCCCGTGGCGTGGCAGATCAGCAGCGGGGGCACCAGCGTCAGCAGGCTGGGCTTGGGCTCCTGGGTGAGAGAGGAGGGCAGAGGGGTCAGGAGAAGGGCCCCCTCCCTGGATGGGAAGGCCAGGAGTCGCGGCTAAGGCTGGTGGGGGTTTTGGGGGGGGCAAAACAACCCCACCCTTTCCCCAAAGAAGAGTTCGTTGTGCATTTGGGGATCTCTGCTGGAACAAGTGCTGCAACTGCACCGAAAAGCAGGACCACTTTGACCCCCACAGCATGCCTGGCCCAGGCTAGAAGAGGGGAGGGGCTGGCAAAGCCTGGCTCTTCAGGGCCTGCAGACTCGGGAGGATCTTCAAGCGCATTTTAGTCTCAAGGTGTCCAGGGAGCATCACATTTCCAAGCCGTTCTCTTCCTCAACCAGCCATGTCTTTTTGGGGTGCTCTCTCATGTAGGGGTGCAGATATCCAGAGTGTGGGGGTCAGGTGGGATTGCTATGAGGAATGATGAAATATGGAGCAAGCCATTGTGACAGCAATGAAAGCATGGTGTTGACTGGGTTTGATTCATTGACAATAGTTTCTGATCGAATCCCACAAGTCTCTGCACCTCTGCCATTTGCTTTCTCTACGCCTGACAGGCACGTCTAAGCATTCTGAAACACAGACCAGCTGCATCAGCCATCCTGGGTCATCAAGACAGAAGGTAGCTTTGATGTAGATCTTAAGGGCCAGGAAGAGAGTTCACAAGGAGATGGCAAATACTGCCATCCTACCTCTCCTGTGTACTCCTGTTTATGACCTCCGGGGTTTTGCTGAATGCATTCCTCCTTTTATTCCTATTTTATTTACTCTGAACTACATAGGCATGCTCAAGTAGGAGATAGTTTCTTTGTAGTTAAAAGAATTTCTTCTGATCTGACTTTGTCCCACATGGGTTTTTTTGAAATGCTCAGAGGAAGTCTGATTGGTTCTTACAAACACTGTGTCAAAAGTTCTTTTGTGAATAAAACGACCTGGGCCGAGGAGTGGAAAGGAATTATTATTATACGCACCCCTCCCAGCCTCGTGTGTATCTTATTAATCAAAGTCCAATCCTTCCTGGAAGCAGTCAGTGTGAGAGGACTGACCGTTCCAGGAGCAGACAAGCAGCACCCATGTTTTTTTCAGGGGGGGGGGGTGCAGGATTGCAGGAATGGGCTGTGCAGGGCTCCAGGGTGACTGCAAGAGGCGAGCAATGCCCATGCAGGTCCATTCCCCCACCGAGTCCCTTCTCCGCCCCCTCCCCAGGGACCCCGCCACTCCCCGCCACATCATCTCACCTCCAGAGCAACAGGACTAGGACCTTGGTCTCCGTCGCAGAGCCGGTCATCTGGGTCCACGTCGTAGCGGCTCAGCTTCATCCACAGGTCCAGAGCGTGAAGAGGAAGGAGGAGTCAAGGGAAAGGCGATGAGCCAAGCCAGGAACTCCCCTCACCCAAATCCTAGGGGACACCAACCAGACATCCCCTCCCCAAGTATCCAGAGGAGCACCAAGGGGGGTGGCCTTCCAGGGTCTGTCTAGCTAAGGCGATGCCAGGGAACCTAACACCCCTCGACCTCTTGTCGGAACACCTCTGGCATTTGCCAGAGCTCTGCTGAGATGATTGACAAGTGGCGGGAGACGCACAGGGCAGAGTGAGGCTGAGCCTGGCCAGCCAGACACAGGGGGCACCCAAGGGAGGCCTCTCGCCCACTGATCGGGGCTGCGGCAAACCAAGGCTGCTCCTGAAGGGCTTGGCTGCCAGGCCTAAGGGCCGCAGTCGCTGCACGGAAGAGAGGAGTCCAGAGGGACGCAGCCAGTGACAGGAGAAGCTGCGTTTGCTGAACTTCTTCCTTCCGGCACAGGAACAACATTGCACAAGGACGCTGTCCGGCTGAAGGGCAGGGCTGGCAGCCTGGCACCATGGAGGTCTGCTCAAGCCACCTTCCCAAGAGGGGAAGCCCCAGGCCTATCAGCTTCTGGTCATCCTCGCAGCTGGTCAGGGCAGAAGCTCCAGAGCCTGTCCCGTCCTCTGGCTCCCAAGAGGTACAGAAAAAGCCACCCTCAGGCCAGAGGACCCTTGAGTTGGGCTCCCAAGCGCCTCCCTGCAAGGCCCCAACGCTTGGGGGTCAGAGGGAGCCTCTCCTGGAGACAGACACAGCTGCCTTGGCTGAGACCATCAGTCCGTCTGCTTCCTGGGGAGTCCTCCCCTATGTGGCCCCACAGCTGGGCTCCTCAAGTGGGAGTTTCTCCTCTGACCCTGCCCTAGATCCCAACTCAGAAGCAGCAAGAGACAGAAACTCCCCCCAGACCCCTCCCTGCTCCCCACACAGAGGAGGAGGATATCTTGAGGACCAGGATGAGGATGAGGAAGCCAAAGGCCGGCATGTAGAGCCCGATGGAGACGAAGCGGGAGAGAGACGGGAGCAGGTAGAAGAAGTACGACTGGTGGAGGCGTTCCAGCAGGTTGTTCAGCTTCCGGAACATTCCCTCCAGGGTCCTGGGGAAGGCAAGCGAGGGGTGAGAGGCAGAATTCTTGGCTTTGGAAGAGGAAGGGACCAATTCATGGAGGAGGAGAGGGCTATGGATGGCTACTGGCCAGGATGGCTCTGCTCTGCATCCACAATCAGAGGTGGCAGGACTTCTGAGAACAGTTGCCAGAAAGCACAGGAAGGGAGAGAGCAGCTCCTGGGTTCGAATCCTGCTTGTGGCCTTCTACCCCTTGGGGCATCTGGTTGGCCACTGGGAGAACAGGAGGCTGGACTAGAGCGGCTCTTCTTTGACCTGAACCAACAACCAGGCCCCACTTCTGCTCTCACAGAACCTCCAAGCCCAGAGGCAGTCTACAGGGGATTCCTAGGTTTTCAGGGGCATTCTGCCACTGGGAGAGCAGGATGCCAGACTAGAGGAGCTCTTCTTTGGCCTGATCCAGTACCCATGCTCTTCTGAAGTTCGCCTCCCCCTCCTGAGGCCAGTGTGGGCGTATCCCAACCCTTCTCAGCTTCCACACAGGCCAAAGTCTGCTCCCCAAACAGGGTCCTTCGCACCCACGCCCTGCCAAGGCCGCCTACTCACGTGCCAACCATGCCCATGTCAAACTTGTACTGGCGGAAGCTGTTGATGCCGCGCAGGGTGATGGCCTCGATGTGGTAGCGCAGGAAGAGCCCGTGGTCCCCCTGCGGCCGGCCGGAGCCCTGCTTGAGCACCATCAGAAGCATCGTCTGCAGAGAGTGGACGAAGGCCGGCAGGGAGTCCCAGTCGGTCCGCTGCAGCTGGAGGGAGCAGAGAGGGGACTCAGGACAACTGGCCCAAAGCAGCTCCCTGCCCTCACAACCCAGGAGCTGAGAAACCCACCCCACGGACAGGACAGGGAAAGAGGCAAGGCCGGAGCCTCCCCTCCAGCCAGCTGGGGCCGCTTCCCTCGCAGGCCTTTGTCTAGGGGGCTCTGGGCAGGGCCCAAATGGCCTCCCCCTTCAGCAGCCCCCCAGGGCCCCCCTCCCCACCTACCTTGCCCTGAATGGTGCAGAGCAGCCCGTTCTTCTGGCAGAAGGAGTAAAAGAGGTTGACGAGGTCCAGGTTGGGCAGCTGCCCGTTCAGCCCCTCCACGGCCACGTCAAAGCTGGTGATGACGTCGCTGCTCAGCTCCAGGGAAATGGCGGCCTGGATGGCTCCTGCCCGGCCCAACATCCCTGACGAGTGCACCTCTGCGGGGGGAGAGAAAGGATGGCCCCAGGTTGCTAAAATAAAAGCCGATGAGGGTGATGGCCGCTTGCATCACAGGGTTGGGGGCGCTGCTCTTCATTCCCAGAGGACGGGAGCCAGTCGTTCTGCGACAGGGCAGGGCAGAAGCCCGGGGGGGGGGGCGTGGCGTTGGGAGATGAGCCTTACTGGCTGGATAACAGGACCCTGGAAGAGCTGGCTGGGTGAAGGGACGTTTGGGGGTCTGGGCCAGGCCTAGGGAATGCAGGCAGAGGAGACAGCGAAAGAACTGGCAGGGAGACACATGGGGGCCGCTCTGGAGAAACAAGAGGAGGGAGGAAGCAACTTCCCTCCCCCCCAGCAGCTCCAAGGCAGGTGCTCCAGGCAGACTCCTCCAGGGCGGCTGTGCAAATCCCCCAGGCAGCGCCCTCTCACCTGTGACGTTGACGTCATGATACGCCTCCAGCCAGGCCTCCATCCCAATCAGGTCGTGCTCGTTCACCAGGAAGATGATGTCTTTGGCCCAATAGATCTGACCTAGGACAGAGGGGAAGCTCAGCAGCCCCCAAGAACCCCCTGGGCAGGCCCAGCACTGGCACACATCACCCCCCCCCCAAAGGAAGCAACGGGCAGAGCCAGTTCTTCCCTCCCAGCCAGGGGAAGGGACGCCAGGGAGGAAGCTGGATCCTACCCCGACTCTTTCTAAGAAATTTCATGCATTATAGTTCCGGGCAGGTTGAGATACGGAAAACCCAGATTTAAACTTGCACAAATGCAAATGAGCCTATTTGGCCTGGATTCCACTCCTCCATTTTTTGGGAAACAAATAGAGGGGAACAGGGGAGAACACCCCCTGCCCCCGCCTTCACATCTCTAGCTTAGCCATGATCAGCTGAAGGATCTCTAAAGCCCACCCCTCCCAGCTCACCTCGGAAGTGGGAGGCCAGCGCCAGCATCAGCCCCACGGCCTGGTTGTTCTGCTGCCCCTCACTGCAGGGGACGCTCAGCACCAGGGACTCCGTACTGGCTGCCCGGGGAGCCCGCAGGATCCCATAGACGTTGGTGCCCTTGACCACCTGCAAAGAGAAGGGCAGCTGAGGGTTCATCTCCCCAGCAGCGGAACAGCCCCACCCCGGCCCACCTGGGAGCCCAGCACCTACGTATCTCTCTCGCATCTCGTCCGGGAAAGGCAGCGTGCGGGAGAAGGACTGCTTGTACACCTCCAGGCCCAGGCTCCACATAGTCTTCTCCAGCCAGGCCACTGGCATGCCTCTGGGGAGAGAGGAAGGGGCACCAGGGGCGGGTGAGCGCCCAGTTCTCCTCTTCTGCTCCACCAGCTTGTACAGCAATGCCCCCCTTGAGGAGGGAGGGGGTCTCGACCAGGTGGCAGACGGGCCAGTTAGGCTGGCTGAGCTATCCTACACTGTGTCACCACAGTATGAAGAGAGATACAAGGAAATCATCCGCATTACACTTTAACAACAACAACAACATTTATACCCCACCCATTTGCTGGGTTTCCCCAGCCACTCTGGGGGGCTCACAGCACATATCAGAACATGCTCAAGCATCATTCCAGCAGGTGGCGCTGTGGTCTAAACCACAGAGCCTAGGGCATGGGTAGGCAAACTAAGGCCCGGGGGCCGGATCCCAATCACCTTCTAAATCTGGCCCGTGGACGGTTTTTACATGAGTAGAATGTGTGCTTTTATTTAAAATGCATCTCTGGGTTATTTGTGGGGCATAGGAATTTGTGCATTTCCCCCCGCAAAATATAGTCTGGCCCCCCACAAGGTCTGAGGGATAGTGGACCAGCCCCCTGCTGAAAAAGTTTGCTGACCCCTGGCCTAGGGCTTGCCAATCAGAAGGTCGGCGGTTCGAATCCCTGCGACGGGGTGAGCTCCCGTTGCTTGGTCCCTGCTCCTGCCAACCTAGCAGTTCGAAAGCACATCAAAGTGAAGTAGATAAATAGGTACCACTCCAGCGGGAAGGTAAACGGCGTTTCCGTGCGCTGCTCTGGCTCGCCAGAAGCGGCTTAGTCATGCTGGCCACATGACCTGGAAGCTGTACACCGGCTCCCTCGGCCTATAGAGCGAGATGAGCGCAGCAACCCAAGAGTCGTCCACGACTGGATCTAACGGTCAAGGGTCCCTTTACCTTTACTTCAGATATCTTCTAAAAGACAGACAGTTGTTTATTTCCTTGACATCTGATGGGAGGGCATTCCACAGGGAGGGTGCCACCACCGAGAAGGCCCTCTGCCTCTGCATTTGAGAACCTGCGTATTTTACATCACGTGCATGTTTGTTGAGAACCCTCTTCTCAACCTCCGAAATTTCTGCTTTTATAAAGGAAAAATCTTGCACTGTCTCCATAAGAAATCTAGGCTTGGGTTTGAGTGGACCTTCAATGGAAGGAAACACTCAACACTGACAATTTATTCTTCACTATATAAGGGTTTAAAGAGGAGGCAAGGCTTATCCACACCTCAGAAAAGTATCTGCAGAATGCTCACTTTCTATTACCATTGTTAAGAGATTGGAAGACAGTTGCCAAGGTGTGCCAAGGCCAACCCACCGGGGGCAGAAAGACCCTAAACTGCACTGGGGGCAAAACTGCTTCTTCCCTTTGATATCCCACTCCTGGCAGAACGGAAGACTTTCCTTCTTGTAGAGTCAGGGAGTGTCGGAGTTTCTCTGAACCTGATGGCAAGACCCTGGCTCAGCAATGCTGGGGGTGGCACCAAAATGCCGCTCTGAGCCACTGGGTTCATCTAGGGGGCTGCAGAGGCCCGAGAGTGCCAGCCCCCCGCACAGCCCCGGACGCACTCGGGGTGCAGCCCAGAAGGTCCTCTGCCCCTCACTCACCCCGCCTTCTTCTTGTGGCCGGCAAACTCCCGGGCGTAGGAGAGGGCGCGCTCCCCGTGGGCGAAGCGCTCCTCCACCATGGTGGAGCCCATGGCGTTCTCCGACATGTAGATGCGCAGCGTGAAAGGGTGGAAGGCCAAGCCCAGGAACCAGCCCAGCCCCACCAGGAAGCTGATGATGCTGCGGAGAGAAGGAGAGGGAGGCCGTTGGGGGGCAGCAAGCTGTGGGGGGGGGGCAGGGGGGCTGTGCCCCAAGGGAGCCCCCCGAGCTCTTGCCCCGATGCTACTCACCAGAGCGGGGTGTTGAGGCGCAGCAGGAGGCGGGAGAGGGCCCGCCGGCGGTAGGGGTCCGAGAGCAGCCCCATGGCCACGCAGAGCTCTCAGGGCCCTGGGGGGCAGAGAAGGGGGGCGACGCCATTAACAACAACAACAACAACAACAGCAACACTCACCCCTCCCGTCCCCCTTCCCCGTTTCCTTGGGCTCAGACCGGACAGGGACCTGGGTTCGAATCCCGCTCCCTCTCAGCCCCCCCCCCGCCTGGCCTCCCTCGCAGGGCCCTTGGGGGGCCAGACAGGCGGGACGAGGGGCGGGGCGAGGGGAGGTGGGCGGGGAAACCGGGCCCCGCACCCACCGTCCACGGGGGCTCCTTCCGGGGCGGCCGAGCGCACGGGAGCAGCGAGAGGAGCCGGCCAGAGCGGCTCCCGGCCCTGGCGAAGGGGAAGCGGAAGGGCGGGCGCAGCGAGGGGCCCACCGGAAGTTCCGCCTCCGGAACGGCCGCTCCAGCCCGCGGCGAAGTCTATGGTCTGGCGGCGCTTCCGGGCCCAAGAAGGTCACACTCTCGAGAGGAGAGGACACAAGAGGTCTTCTGAGCATGTGCAGAGTGCACTCGGGGCCTCTCTCGCCAAGGGAAGCTGCGGTTCCTGCACTGCAGAGACCCGCTTCCAACTCTCATTCTCCGCCTGGGGGGGTGTAATTTCATTTAATTTTGCATTTCTCCCTGGAGCTGGAGGCAGGCAGCAGAGACAGCTGTCTCCGGGCTCCCCTCGGTGTGACCCTCACCAGGCCAGCTGGAGGCCGGATCCTGGCCCCAGACCAGCCGTGCTGCCATCCCCCTGGGCCCAGGGCCAGAAGGGGTCGCCTGGGAAAGGCCCCCTCTGCTCCACCTGGCACCCTCCCTGGGGCCTCTGGGTCTTGGCTCCTGGTCTGGCAGGTCGGAGAGGGTGACTTGCTCAAGGGCAAGCCCAGGAAGCCCCCCTGGAGCCCCAGGCCAGCCCCCCTCCCTCCCTCCCAGTTTGATGGCACAGCAGACAGGTCCTCTGCACAAGAGCAGCTCCTCTCAGGGACAAGCCCGTCATGCTGCCACCAAGAGGGATCACCTGAACATCCATGGGCAGCTCTGTATTCCTAGCCTGGAAATGAGCCCACAGCCTCCACTGTGCATGCCATGCTCAGTCCCTGCTGCCATCTCCAGGGGGGGGGGGGGGCTCAGAAAACTCCTGCCTGACACCCCAGAGATCCACTGAGCTAGGGGACCCAATCCCTTGGTATAAGGCAGTTTCCCACATGCCCACTTTTTGCTCCTGCAAGGACATGTTGCTTCCAAGCATGAGGTTGGAAGGTCCCAAGAAGTGACCCACTCCAACTCCCCCCACCTGCCCAGGGCAGAACCAGTCACCCACCATGCCAGCCAAGAGCCAAAATGACCTGCAGAGAGAAGCCGGAATGCATGTGTCATGCTGCAGGCACCATCCTGTGCAAAGAGCACATGGCATAAACACTTGCCAACCTTGCTGGGCACTCTGTGGATGAGCTGTTTCTGGAGAGAACTGTAGTGGAAGTTATAGTATGTGCTTTGCTAGATCTCCTATCCAGTGTTAGAAACTAACCAGGCACCAGGCATGTTTTGCAACTGGTGCGGGTCCAACCGCGGCGACCATGTGGAGATCCATGTGGAGGAAAGCCAAATGTCACTCAGAGAAGGATCTGAAATATTTTCCTTGAAGCTTGAATCTGTTTTATTCTGGATTGTTTTATGTGATTTTTAATGTATTGTAAATTGCTTTGAGATTTGTTATTGAAAATATAAAGTGGTATATAAATTAGGGACGCGGGTGGAGCTGTGGTCTAAACCACTGAGCCTCTTGGGCTTGCTGATCAGAAGGTCGGCGGTTTGAATCCCACTAGGGGTTGAGCTCCCGCTGCTCTGTCCCAGCTCCTGCATACCACCGATGGGGGGCAGTGCCTAGGTATTTCATTGTGGCAACCGTAACCTAGGTTTAAGGTGCCATTTGGGCAATTCGATTATATATCTGAGTTTCTAACATCGGTTAGCTCTGATAATGCAGGCATGCTTTTCCTCTGAGAGTGCAACTTAATTTCTATGCAGGTGTACAGCTAAGATGAAGGAAGGGCTCCATCTAAGCTGTGCAAAGTTACAGGCCTTTGGACCCCACTTCTGTGGCCCCCCAGCGGCCAGAGTTGTTCTGGCCAAGTCAAGCGTCACAAAGGTGTGTTTACTGAAGACACTGGCACAGAAACCCGGGTCGGGGGTGGGGTGGGGCGGGGCTCACCCGCTCTCAAATCTCAACCAGTCCTGAGGCCAGGGAGGGAAGCCACGTGCCCAAGTGATCCACGCTCCGTAATTTCTTTGGAAGAATATTTAATTCTCTGGCATGTAAAAAAGAAGCAACCCTGTACAAAAAGGCTTAGTGCAAAGCACCGCGGGCAATGCAACACGGGCCTGCATCTGGCTGCGCATTCCTCTCCCACAGAGAGCGGCTCAGTTCAGGGAGGAAGGGGGAGACTCTTGGCCGCATCCAGCTGGCGCCACCTGAGCAGAGGGCAGAGGAGGAGGAGGCGTCTTCCACCCCTCTGCGCCCCCCACCCACAGTGCAGCCGGGAGGGGGCTCACTTGCCCAGCAGAGCAGTGACCTCGCGCAGATGCTCCCGCACCACCTGGTCCAGCACGGCGTAGACGTCCTTGCAGGCCTTGCTGGCGGCTTCCATGATGCGCTCCAGGTGGTCCTCGTGCAGCCGGGCGTTCATCTCCAGCAGCGCAATCTGCTCCGACTTGGGCAGCAGCGCCAGGGCCATCTGGGGGCCGCCGGCCGCCTCCTCCACGTAGTTCAGGTCGGCCAGGGGCGTGTCCTCCAGGAAGCCGGCCGAGATGGCGCAGACGTAGTCCCGCATGGGGATGCCGGCGTCAATGACCGCCAGAGTGGCCGCGTTCACCGAGGCGCAGTAGTTGCCGCCGTCCGCCTGCAGGATCTGGAAGGCGCAGGAAAGGCTTCCTCAGGACCCGGCGGAAGGAGCCCCTCCCCCCCCCAAGGCCCCCGGCCAGAGCTGGACCCTCAAGCACCCAGCACACCGGGGCAAGGGCACCCACTGCGCACAGCTACGTCTTGCGGGGGGGGGGCGAGGAAAGGGGCAAGGAAGAGTCAAGGGGGCAAGGGCACCCACTGCGCACAGCTACGTCTTGCGGGGGGAGCGAGGAAAGGGGCAAGGAAGAGTCAAGGGCTAATGGACTTTGCAAAGCTGGGATCACTGGATCAAGCTCGCCCCTCTTGTTGAATTAATTAAACTGAGTAATTTTCATTGGATTTAATTGTTACTGTTTTGAATTTTATTACGCTATTTTCCATAGTGGGATGTGCAAACTGCTATTCTGAATTATGCTTTTTATAGAGTAATGGTGATGATAATAATTTATTTACAGATAGGTAGCTGTGTTGGTCTGCCGTAGTTAAAACAAGATTTAAAAAATCCTTCCAGTGGCAGCTCCTGTATGCACATGAAAGCTCATACCAGTAACAAACATAGTTGGTCTCTAAGGTGCTACTGGGAGGATTTTTATAATGTATTTATTACTTATATGCCACTCATCTGACTGGGTTGATATTATATTATTCGATTGTTATTCTTACTCTATCACATCTGACTGGGTTGCCCCAGCCACTCTGGGCGGCTTCAAACAAATGGGAAGGATGAGTCCTAATGAATTAGGGTGGGGGGCACTGGGATGGATTTGTGGGACCAAGGCACACCCCCCCCACGTTTGCTGCTCTCCTAGAGGATGCTGGAGGGGGGCTGGACCACCCCCCCAGTCTCCCCCGGGGGCCTCCCAGCCCCGTCCCACCTGCACGTAGATGTCGATCTGGGATCGCGGGTAGAGCTGCGTGAGGATGGCGGCGTCGAAGGTCTGCTTGAGCTGCAGGCTCATCTCGCCCGCCTGCCGGTCGCCGTGGGGCCGCCGCTTGCGCTCGCCGGTGCTGAAGGTGGCCAGGCTGAACTGGCAGTTGAGCAGCGCCTGGTCGGGCAGCGCTTTGCCGCGGGAGCCGCGCATCTGCCGGAGGAAGGAGGAGAGGAGAGGAGAGGAGGGCAGCGCGCGGCGGCGGAGGAGCCTCCGGCCGGGAGAGCCCTGCGCCCGCCCGCCCGCCATCCCGGCATCCCTCCCCGGCCTTCCGCCCGCCCGGCCTACCTCGTGGGGCCCGTAGACGACGGCCAGCGCCTTGGTGTTGCCCTGCTCCAGGTAGGCGGAGCCGTCGGCCTGCGCGAAGACGCCCAGCCGGGCGCGGATCTGGCGCAGCTCCCCGGCGCGCCGCCCGTCCACGCGGTAGCCCTGCTCCGACAGCAGCTCCAGCCCCGCCATCGGGAGGCAGCCGGAGGAGGAGGAGGAGGAGGAGGAGGAGGAAGCCGGGCCCCGCTCCGCCCCCGCGCCGCCTCCCTCGCCACGCGGCGCGCCAAGCGGCTCCGAGGGTTGCGCGCCCCCAGCCGAGCCGGGAAGGGGGATCCGGAAAGGGGGTGGCCGCCGGCGCCTGAAGTTTCTGCCGGGCGCCCCCGTCGGGGGGGGGCGGGGCACGAACCGCCTTTCAGGGCATCAACTCTCTCGGCCCGTCGGGGGGGAGCATTGAAGGGGCGCCTGGGAGCGGGGACGGGGGTCTCCCAGGCGAGGAGGGGGCGCGATTCCCACGAGCCCGCGTCCCGGGACGGCAGTTGCACGACTGTTCGACTGGGGGTGAGGCGCCCCCCCTTGCCTTGCCTTGCCTCGCCAGCGCCCCCTGCCCTGCCCTGCGCGAACCCGAGCCGGCCCCTCCCGCGGCAGGAGGAGCTTCCCGGGCGGAGGTCTCGGCCAGGGGCGCGCCGTCGAGCCAGTCCGCTGCCGGCCGAGTCTCCTCCCGCTCTGGACTCTGCCGGGGACCCCGTGAGGGGCTAAAGCCGGGCTGCGGGGACCCCGGGGTTTCTGCCCCCCTCCCTCGGCCGTCCCTTCGATCCCCGTCGGCGCCCCTTCTCTCCGCCGCCCGTCCGGCGGGCCATGGCTGCGCCCGGCAAGTTCCAGTTCGCCATCGACCGCGGCGGCACCTTCACGGACGTCTTCGCCCGCTGCCCCGGAGGGAAGGCGCGCGTGCTGAAGCTGCTCTCCGAGGACCCGGCCAACTACCGCGACGCGCCCACCGAGGGCATCCGGCGCGTCCTGGAGGAGGTGAGGCGGCCGCGGAGGCGAAGGGCCGGGAAAGCCCTCGGGGCGCGGGGCAGAGAGCTGCCCGGGCGCCTGGCACGGACGCGCCTTCGGGTTGCCTCTGCCAAGAGAGCGGCAGCAGCAGCTCTTGCAAGCCCTTCTGCCTGGAGAGCCCCCCAGCCCTAGTGGGAGGCTAGTTGAAGCCCCCCAGCCCCAGGCAAAGGGGAGGGGCTTCCCAGAGGGCGATCAGGACGCCCAGCAGCTCTTCCAGCAGTTAGGGTGCCATCCTAGAAAAGGCCCTGCTCCCTGCCCACCTGAGGGCACCTGGAGGAAGCCCCTGAAGACCATCTCAGCAGCTGGACGGGGGTCTTAAAGAGGGGCTTTAAGGCAGCCCTTGGATGGAGCTGGAGAAGAGGGGGCCACATGCATGTCCCCTGTTCGGTCTGGTGGGGCTGGGAGGGTCCCTTGCCAGGCCCCCTGGAGAGCCACCTGCTGCCAGTCAGGGTAAGGCATTGGTGTCCCAGGTGTGCATTCCTGTGGGGAGTCGGGGCCTGGGTCTGGACAGCAGTGGGGGTCCTCTCCTGGCTGCTCTGGTCCTCCTGGGGGGCTAGAGGGGGCTGGTTCTTTGCTTCGCAGAACAGGAGTGTCCCTGAGGAGCTTAGTCCAAAATATGACAGGAGCACCTTCCAAACCATTATGCGCAAGGGCTGTGCAGGAGCTTTTCCTGTCCTCTTGTCCTGTGTGTGTCTTCAGCCTGGCAGGCCGTGACGGACGCTTTGCTCCCCCCAGGAATGCGGCGTCCCCTTCCCCAAAGACCAGCCCCTGGACACCTCGCGCATCGAGTGGATCCGCATGGGCACCACGGTGGCCACCAATGCCCTTCTGGAGCGCCAGGGGGAGCGCCTGGCGCTGCTCATCACCAAAGGCTTCAGGGACCTGCTACACATTGGCAACCAGGCGCGGCCGCACATCTTTGACCTGGTCAGTGCCAGGACTCTCCCCCCCTGCCCCCTCCTTCCTCTGTCCAACAGGAGAGGGGGCTCAGCCGTCCCCTTCTGCCCTCAAGAGGCAGCGGTCTGGACTCCAGCCTGTGCCAGCCCGTGCCACCTTCCTGGGCAGCCTGGAGGGGTGGGCGGGTGCTGTGCCACTCTCGGGATTGGCTGGCAGCGCTGGAGCGTTCCTGCTGGCGGGGCATGGAGGGGCATGTGGGAATAGCTTAGAGGTCCCTCGGCAGAGCCGACTGGGTAGCCAGCCAACTGGGAAGGGGGGGGCTTTGCTCCTGGTTTCCATGGAGGCTGCAGAAGGTGCTTTCCTGGCAGGCTGGGGGGGGGGGAGCAGCGACGGCTGCCATGTGCTGGTGCCCCCCCCCCTGGGTGCCTTGGGCATCTCCCTCCCTTCCTGCCACCCTAATCACTGCTGCTCACTCTGGTCTGGGCCCTCCCTCCGCTGCCGGCAAGTTCTGCGAAGAATCTCAGTGGAGCAGCACATTTTTCATGGCTGGGCTTGCCCTCAAATGCCCTAAGTTCTTCTTGTGCCACGGGGGGGGGGGGGACAGGATAGAATCATAGAATTGCAGAGTTGGAAGGGACCCTCAGGGGTCATTGCCCAATCGCCTGCGAGGAAGAATCTCTGGCTCTCCGTTGCAGGGAGCGGCGGCGGCCGTTTGTGGCACCAAACCCAACACGTTTATGATGGCGGAGTCCCCCCCGCAGCAGATGGAGGAGGAGCCAGTGGTTGTGATCCCAGGGTTGCGGGGGTTGGACTAGATGGCCCACAGGACCCCTTCCGAATCTGCATTTCTGTGGTTCTGTGAAAGGGGTGCAGATCCCTCTCCTGGCCTGCGAGTGAGGATGTCCATCCCCTGATGATGAGGATAATAATAATAATAATATTTATACCCCACCCATCTGGATGGGTTTCCCAGCCACTCTGGGTGGCTTCCAACAGAATATTAAAATACAATATTCTATTAAACATTAAAAGCTTCCCTAAACAGGGCTGACTTCAGATGTCTTCTAAAAGTCTGGTAGTTGTTTATCTCCTTGACATCTGATGTTGGGCGCCACTACCGAGAAGGCCCTCTCCCTGGTTCCCTGTAACTTGGCTTCTCACAGGGAGGGAACCTCCAGAAGGCCCTTGGCGCTGGACCTCAGTGTCCGGGCAGGACGATGGGGGTGGAGATGTTCCTTCAGGTCTACTGGCCTTTGAGGCCGTTTAGGGCTTTCAAGGTCAGCACTAGCACTTTGAATTGTGCTCGGAAACATACAGTGATCTGCCTGTGCCCCCCCCTGCCACCCCTCCTTCTCCCCAGGCCGTCTCCATGCCAGACCTGCTGTATGAGGCCGTGCTGGAGGTGGACGAGCGCCTGGTCCTCCATCGCGAGGGATGCCAGCTCTACGGCTCTGCCCCCAAAGTCACAGGTGGGAGCTCCTCCCCAGGCAGGGGCACGGCTGCCTCCATCTGCCCTGGAGGGCTGGCGCTGGCTCTGTGGGGCTGTGTGAGGATGATGCAGGGAGGGTCTCCCAGACGGGGGTTCACCTGGCGGTTCTCTTCCTCCCCCCCCCCCAGGTTTGACAGGGGAGTCCCTGGTGGTACACCGGCCCTTGGACCTGGGTGCCCTGCGAGGGCAGCTGGAGGGGTTGTTGGCCCAGGGCATCCGCAGTCTGGCAGTGGTCCTTCTGCACTCCTACATGTGAGTTCTGCTCCTGAGGTGGGAGGAAGTCTTGCGCTGTGGGTTGAGGGTGTGGGGCTGCCCCCAGGCATGGAGGGGAGGGCAGTGCGCTGTTGCTTGCCTGAGCCTGGGGGCAACCTATAATAATATGATCATAATTTTATTATTTATACCCCACCCATCTGGCTGGGTTTCCCCAGCCACTCAGGGCAGCTCCCAACAGATTGAAAACAGAATAAAACATCAGACATTAAAAGCTTCCCTGAAGAGGGCTGCCTTCAGATGTCTTCTAAAAAGTCTGGCAGTTGTTGTTCTCTTTGACATCTGGTGGGAGGGCGTTCCACAGGGAGGGCGCCACCACCAAGAAGGCCTGGTTCCCTGTAACCTCACTTCTCACAGTGAGGGAATCCCCAGAAGGCCTTTGGCGCTGGACCTCAGCTTCCGGGCTGAACAATGGGGGTGGAGACGCTCCTTCAGATATACTGGACCGAGGCAGTTTAGGGCTTTCAAGGTCAGCGCCAACACTTTGAACTGTGCTCAGAAACTTACTGGGAGCCAATGTGGTCTCCACTCCCAGTCCCCAGTCTAGCTGCCGCATTCTGGATTAGTTGTAGTTTCCGGTTCATCTTCAAAGGTAGCCCCACGTGGAGCGCATTGTAGTAGTCCAAGCAGGAGATAACTAGAGCATGCACCACTCTGGCGAGACAATCTGCAGGCAGGTAGGGTCTCATCCTGTGTACCAGATGGAGCTGGCAGACAGCTGCCCTGGACACAGCCTAGTTCCTCCCCAGAGCCTTTATTCGCAACCCACATCCCGTCCTTTGGCAGCAGAAACCAGCAGGCAAGCCAGCTAGGCAGCCTCAGCGGAAAAGGAAGTGAAGGAAGCGCAGTCGTGGAGCTGCAGAGCTGGAAGGGATCCCAAGGATCACCAGATCCCCTGCAAGGCAGGAATCTTTTACGTGGGGCTCGGACCCATAGCCCTGAGATTAGGAGTCTTGTGCTGAGCTGTGTTTACACTGGCAAACAGCGGAAAAGCTGAATGTGGGAAGATTGAGGGCAGAGGAAGAAGGCCCGTCTTCACGCAGTGCAGAGTCCGACTCTGGAACTTGGTCCTGCAGGAGGGATGAGAGGAGGATGGGCCTGATTCATGGAGGAGAAGGCGGAGGCCTTGCAGAGCGCCCAGCCGGGATGCTGATGCTCTGCCCCCTGGTCTGAGGCTGGCGTGCTTCTGAATCCCAGTTGCTGGAAACCAAGGAGCCAAGAGCTGCTCTTGGGCCCCGATCCTGCTTGCTGGTTTTCCTGTGGGGCATCTGGCTGGCCACCGGGAGAGGAGGAGGCTGGGCTGGATGGGCCCCCTTTGGCCTGATCCAGACCAGAGCCCCCGAGGAAGCGGCGGCCAAGACAGTGAGGCAGCTTCAGAAGAAAAGCAGGGGCTGCTCCGTAACAAATAACAACAACAACAACAACAATTTATTTACACCCCGCCCTCCCCGGCCAAAGTCAGGCTCAGGGCTGCTAACACCAGTAAAATTACAGTAAAAACATAATAGGAAAAAACCCAATTTAAAATACAGGTTAAAACGCAATTTAAAATGCAGCCTCATTTTAAAAGTAGGCCATAGATCAAAACCCTAAGGGGAGGGAAACATGAGGGTCAGACTGAACCCCGACCAAAGGCCAGGCGGAACAGCTCCGTCTTGCAGGCCCTGCGGAAAGATGTCAAGTCCCGTGTTGGCGCCCAGGGTGGGCAGAGGGTGAGCAGCGCTGAGCATCTCCTCCCCCCGCAGGTGGCCGGAGCACGAGCGTCAGGTGGGGCGCCTGGCGAAGGAGCTGGGCTTCCGGCAGGTCTCCCTCTCCTCCCAGGTGATGCCCATGGTGCGGGCAGTGCCCCGGGGCTACACGGCCTGCGCAGACGCCTACCTCACGCCCTGCATCCACCGCTACCTGAGCAGCTTCCGGGACGGCTTCGCTCAGCAGCTCCAGGTGGGAAACGGGGGAGGACTTGTCCGAGGAGAGCTGGGTTCGAGTCCCGTCTCTGGCAGTCTCCCTCCCTCCTCTCTCTCTCTGGAAAACGGAGAGGGGTGGTCTGTTTTGCACCCAGTCTCCTTGGGGGCATTGCAGCAGGGGGGGGCACCCTTAGGGCACCGCCAGATGGGACCCCCCCTCCTCAGCCTGGCCTACCCTGGCCTCTCTCCGTAGGGCGTCCCGGTCATGTTCATGCGCTCCGACGGGGGCCTGACCCCCATGGAGGCCTTCAGCGGCTCCCGCGCCATCCTCTCTGGCCCAGCAGGGGGCGTCGTGGGCTATGCCGTCACCACCTACCGCCGGGAAGATGGACAGCCCGTCATTGGCTTTGACATGGGAGGTAAGAGGGACCACGGGGCGTGGAGAGGACATCCGACACCCTTTTGAAATGTGGCTCTTTTTTGGGGGGGGGAGCATTATTGGGTTCTTGTTTTCATGTTGACTTTATATACAGTCAGACCTCGGGTTGCAGCCGCTTCAGGTTGTATTCTTTCGGGTTGTGGACCCCCGAAACCCAGACGTATTGGAAGGGGTTACTTCTGGGTTTCTGCTGTTGCGCATGCGCAGAAGTGCTAAGTTACGCTTTGGGCATGCGCAGAAGCGCCAAATCACAACCCGTGCATGGAAAGACGTGCCGCTGCGGGTTACGGACGTGCATCCCACACGGATCACATTCACAAACTGAGTGTCCACTGTATTGCGGCCTTTTCTATGAGACCTGAGACCTCCTGGTATAGGATAGTATATAGTAAAGGTAAAGGTAAAGGGACCCCTGACCATTAAGTCCAGTCATGACCAACTCTGGGCTTGCAGTGCTCATCTCGCTTTATTGGCCGAGGGAGCCGGCGTACAGCTTCCGGGTCATGTGGCCAGCATGAATAAGCCACTTCTGGCGAACCAGAGCAGCGCACGGAAACACTGTTTCCCTTCCCGCCGGAGCGGTACCTATCGATCTACTTGCACTTTGACATGCTTTCGAACTGCTAGGTTGGCAGGAGCAGGGGCCGAGCAACGGGAGCTCACCCCATCACGGGGATTCGAACCGCCGACCTTGTGATCGGCAAGTCCTAGGCTCTGTGGTTTAATCCACAGAGCCACCCGTGTCCCAGGGTGGTATATAAATTCAGTCAATAAATAAAATAAGAAACAGTGTGGGGCTCTTCTGGCGGGTCCCTCACCCGGGGTCTCTCGCCCAGGCACCTCCACTGACGTGAGCCGCTACGCTGGGGAGTACGAGCACGTCTTTGAGGCCACGACGGCCGGGGTCAGCATCCAGGCCCCGCAGCTGGACATCAACACCGTGGCGGCCGGAGGGGGCTCGCAGCTCTTCTTCAGGTCAGGCTCACGGCCCCCAGGATCTGTGGGGTGCTGCTCCCTCTTCTGGCTGCTGGGAGGGAGGGGTGTCCTTGTGACCCCACAGCCCCCGCCTCCTTTAAGGGCCACTTCCTTGGGGCCCATGCCCTGCCTCACTTATTCCTGCTGCCAAGCTTTCTCTCCCGCTTTCCCTGCCTTGAATTCAAGGCCTTGAGTTCACCTGTGGAACTCCCTGCCACAGGAGGGCCATGAACCGGGAGGAAAGAGAATTGGACAATTTCGTGGAAGAGGAGGGCGCCACGGATAGGTCCTAGGAAGGGCTCTGTGCGGCCTCCGCAGGAGAAGAAGGGTGCTCTCCTCCTCCTCTGGCCTGGCAGCTCCTTGCGCCCCTCACCCCCTATTTGCCACAGGGTCAATTAATTTCCTCCTCTCTCTTTTTCCTCCCCTCCAGATCTGGGCTCTTTGTTGTTGGCCCCGAGTCTGCCGGGGCGCATCCTGGCCCTGCTTGCTACCGGAAGGGTGAGGTGGCCGTGTGGGGCAGGGGGTGGCGGTGTGGGGGGGGGAGACAGGGTGCTGGCGGTGGGTGCCTGACTGCGCCTCTCCCTCTGTGCCCCCAGGAGGTCCCCTGACGGTGACGGACGCCAACCTGTGCCTGGGCCGCCTCCTGCCCAGCTACTTCCCCCACATCTTTGGACCCACGGAGAACCTCCCCCTCTCACCGGAGGCCACCCTGCAGGCCTTTGAGGAGCTGGCCGCCAGGGTCAACGCCTTCCGTGGGGCCAGCCCCCCGCTCAGCGTGGAGGAGGTGGCCATGGGCTTCATCCGCGTGGCCAACGAGGCCATGTGCAGACCCATTCGCGCCCTGACACAGGTGGGGGCTGCGCCAAGGCTCCCGGGGCAGAGACCCCCTCCTCTGCACCAGGGGAAAGAGGGGCTTTCTCCTGACTTGCCCTGGGAGCCCCTGAAGGGGCCACAGAGGGGCCCCAGAGGCTGGGGGGCAGCTGCCAGGTGGGAAGGCAGGAGGGCAGGCCACTTGCGGATCGGGGCAGCAGCCTCGGCCTGCTTCTAGGGACCACAAAGATAGACAAACTTTATTTGCATTAGCCAACGGCCATAGCAACATAAAACAAGCAATATATACAATTAAAAAGACAACAATGGGTGAAAAGGACAATCAAATGGCCAAGATTATTGTTCATTTAGTGGCCCTTAATCTCATTGCACCCTCGATGAACCTAGCAACCTTTGCTGTTGCCTGATCATTTTGATCTGAGAAAAGAAAGAGCAATGTGGCCTCAGATGGGCGGCCTGGGAGGGTAAGCAAAAGTGGGGTGGTGATCGCATTCCTCAGATCTTTATAAAGGGGGCAGGACAGGAGAATATGAGCCCCTGTTTCCAGATTGCCATCTCCACTGGGCCAGACTCGTTTCTTTTGGTAACTTCTGCCCTCCAGTACGGCAGAGGGCATCGCATCCAGTCTGGCCAGTGTGAAGAAGGCACGTCTGTATTTTGGGATGGTTAATTTATACAAATACGGTGCCAGGGAATCAAACTGAGAAGGGGGGGAAAGGCACACAGAGGACAGAGTTTCTTTATAATGGCCAGATTGTTCTGTTGCTCTAGGTCCTTCAGACGCTGTCCAGTTAGCCTTTTTGCTTTAATGAAGCCCGTCATGAGAAGCTGATGTGGGTGGAGTCCGCAGGAGAGGAGTTTTTGGTGCACAATTTTGGACCACGCACTTTTATGGGGATCTTGTGTCACTAAGGGCAGTAGACTGGCTGGTTTGAGCCCCATGTTGAGCACTTCATTGCAGGGGGTTGGACTAGATGACTCTGGGTGTCCCAGGGGGTTGGCTGGGGAGGCGCCTCTAAGCTCTCTGGGGCTGCAACTTCTGGGCGGCTATTTTAAGGAGCTCCAAAGGATTCCCCCCAGCCTGGGGAAGGGAGGGCAGGGGCTGCCATGGGAGGCTTGGAGGGAGGAGGGAGGGGGTGAGCCGTGGGGCCAGGCTGTTGGAGGGAGAGCAGTCCTGCACACAAACAGCAGCAGCTTCATAGAGTCACAGAACTGTAGAGATGGCAGGGACACCCAGAGCTCATCTAGTCCCGCAATGCAGGAATTGCAGCGAAAGAATCTGATTTGGTTTCCGCTTTAAAACCTCCGACGAAGGAGGAGCCCAGCACCGTCCGAAGGAGTCCTTTCCTCCGTCAAACTGCTCTTACTGCCTCCAGAAATCTCTCCCTGACATTTAGCCGGAATTTCCTTCCTTGTCACTTGAAGGCTTCGGTTCGAGTCCTACCCTCCAGTAGATTGCTGCACCTGCCGGAACCTGCGCTCAGCGGAGCTGATAAAGCTCATATTCTGGAATCACCTTCCGACGTGATTAACGACCTGAGCCTTTGATGAGGCTCCAGGAACATTCCCATTCAGCAGAGAACCAAAGCAGCACGTGGAAGTGATGAGATTTATGGCTACATCACTATGCTTTATTTTCTAGCTATGCAGACAGAAAAGAACATCCTCTCTCTGTGAGAGCAGAGAGCAACTAGAAAACAAAGGAACAGGAAACCAGTAACGTCACCTCCGTCTCCTGTGAGACTTCCAACAACCTGGAATGTCTCTGGAATGTAAACAGAGTCTTGTGACTCTAAGCAGCTGCACAGTGGCAAACAGAAACTAACAGTACCTTCCATGGGACGGCCCTTGAGATATTTGAAGAAGGGGGTCAGAGCTTCCCTTTCTCGAATCCTGCTGCCTGGGGACCCTTTCCCTGGCCCCCCTGTGGGAGGTGGGGGGGGGGAGAGTGCCACCTGTTTCTCTCTCTCTTTCTGGGCTCCAACGGCCGCTCTGTCCTTCCAGGCTCGGGGCCACGACACGTCCCGCCACATCCTGGCCTGCTTTGGGGGAGCTGGCGGGCAGCACGCCTGTGCCATCGCCAGGGCCTTGGGCATGAGCAAGGTCTTCATCCACAAGTAGGTGCCCAGGGGAGGGAGGGGAGGGGGGTCTCCGGCCCCAGGACCCCTCGCTTGACCTGGCAGAGGAAGACCCCCCTCCGCTCACTTGCTCCCTTCCTCCTCCCGGCAGGCACAGCGGGATCCTGTCCGCCTTTGGCCTGGCTCTGGCGGACGTGGTTCACGAGACGCAGCAGCCCTGCTCCCTGGCCTACGGCCCCGAGGCTTACGCCCAGCTGGATGAGACAGTCGCCGCCCTGGAGGCCAAGTGTGTGCAGGCTCTGGAGGCCCAGGGCTTCGCCAGGTGAGCGCCGCCCTGCAGGGCAGGACAGGGGCCTGGGGGGAGAAGGCCCTGCAGGTTGCTGTGGGCAACCCGGCCCGCTGTCCGGGGAAGGCAGAGTGAGAAAGAGGGGCTGGTGTTACATTTGCGGGGAGCTGGGCAAAACAGCCCCCAGCTGCTTGTTCACTGCCCTCCCCTCGGCCTTCCCCAGATCCCAGATCAGCACGGAGCCCTTCCTGCACCTTCGCTACGAGCGCACGGACTGCGCCCTCATGTGCTCCGCCAAGGGCTACCCGGCCACCGCCCAGTCTTGCCGCAGCGGGGACTTTGGCGCTGCCTTTGCCACCAGGTCAGTGGGCTCCCCTTCCCGCCTGGCACCACGGCTCAGAAGCGCCCGGCTGCCCCTTTTCTGCAGTGGGGGCCAGGAGATGCTTTGCAGTCGCCCCCCTGAGCCTGCGCTTGGCCCCCCCAGGTACCAGCAGGAGTTTGGCTTCACCATCCCCGGCCGAGCCGTCCTGGTGGACGACGTGCGTGTGAGGGGCACGGCCAGCTCCGGGGTGGGCCAGGAAGAGCCGGTGCCGGCCAGTGAGCAGCCCCCCCGCCAGGAAAGGGTGAGGACCCCTACCCCTCTTCCCCTGCCCCCTCCGGCTGGTTGCCCTTGAGAGCCCCCTCCTGCTCCATGCATTTGGGCTATCCTCTTTGAAAGCCATCCCTGTGGGAGGGAGTTCCGCAGTTTAACTCTGCGCTCTGGCTCCTCCCCTCCCGGCAGCCCCAGCTGGCCCAGGGGCGGATGGGAGCTGGAGTCCAAAGCATCCAGGGGGCCCCAACTTGGGGGAGGGAGTTGGACTCCCCCGACTGCTGGGTGCTCAGGTGATTTTGGAACCTGCAGTCTGAGAAGAGCCCCCTCCCAATTTCAAACGCTCTCTTTCGTCGGAAGGGGACACTTATTTTCAAGGTCACACATTTCCTGATACAATATATATCCCGGTGGACCATCGCAGAGCTGTGGGGCAGGAAGGTGGGGAGCGCAAGGCGCCGTTTCTCTGGCAGGATTGGGTCCTGGAGACATGGGTGACCTTTTCGCAATATAGATGTACCTCAGAAGTCAAACGGAATCCGTTCCGGAAGTCTGTTTGACTTCCCAAAAGTTAGGAAACCCAGGTGCAGCTTCCGACTGGTTCCTGATTGCGCAGGTGTGCCGGAAACAATAGCGGTGTCCGCAGCGGATGTTCGGCTTCCCAAAAAACATTCGGAAACTGGAACACTCACTTCCGGTTTCTGATCGTTTGGGAGCCTGAACATTTGACTCCCAAGGCGTTTGGGAGCCCAGATACGGCTGGATCCAGCTGTCGCACAGGCCAGCCTGGGGGAGCAGGCAGGGAGCCCCAGAGCCTGTGCTGGGCCTTTGGGAGGGGGGCCTGGTCCCCCAGACCCAGCTGCCAACAGCTAGGGGCTCTTGTGTTGGACTCTGCTGGTTCTGTCCTTCTTCCTCTCTGGGTGGGTCAGAAATAGAGAAGGAATGTTTTCTGCCGCACTGCTCTTTGCTTCGGGAAAGCAGCTTAAATCCCTAGGCTTCCTTACTCCTCATTTCCAAGGCTGAAAGTTGCTTTTGGTGGTGCAGCTGATCCTGGGACTCCGGGGGGAGGGGGGCAATAAATTAGAATAATAGAATTGCAGAGTTGGGGCAGATCCCCTGCAGTGCAGGAAGCTCAACTACAACAGTTAAACCAACAGTCCTTAGTATTAATCATCCAGCCCCACTGTCTGCCCCCCCCCCAGGTGTCCCGCTGCTATTTTGAGGGCGGCTACCTGGACACCAGCGTCTACCTGCTGGAGGAGCTCACCTGGGGCCACTCCATCCCTGGTCCCAGCATCATCATTGACAAGAACAGGTGAGGGGGGGCTTCATCCCTGCCCTGCGATGAGTCCATGAGCCTTTGGCGCTGGCTGGCTGTGGGGCACCCAGGGTGGGGGCTGTTTCCAAGGAGGGCAGAGAGGCAGCAGGGGAGGGGGGTTGGGGAAGAAGGAGCCGAGCTGCAACCTCTGTGCCCCCCCCCCCGCCCAGCACCATCCTCGTGGAGCCCGCCTGCACGGCCTCCGTGACCCAACTCGGAGACATCTGCATCGCTGTGGGGTCCGGGACAGAGCGCCCCGTCGGCCCCCAGATAGACCCCATCCAGCTCTCCATCTTCTCCCATCGCTTCATGAGCATTGCAGGTGAGTGAGGGGTGTGCTCTGCCCGGGGGGCTAGGAGAGTGTGTCCTTGGAGGAGATTCCTGGCGGGGGTGGGGGAATCATAATAATACTCTAATATTAATAAATAATAATAATAATTGGTGGTTCCCTCATTGCAAGAAGTGAGGTTACGGGGAACCAGGCAGAGGGCCTTCTTGGTGGTGGCACCTGCCCTGTGGAACGCCCTCCCATCAGATGTCAAGGAAATAAAGAACTATCTGACTTGTAGAAGACATCTGAAGGCAGCCCTGTTTAGGGAAGTTTTTAATGTCTGATGTTTTATCATGTTTTTAATATTCTGTTGGGAGCCACCCAGAGTGGCTGGGGAAACTCAGCCAGATGGGTGGGGTATAAATAAATTATTATTATTATTATTATTATTATTATTATTATTATTATTATTATTATTCCCTGCCCATCTGGCTGGGTTTCCCCCACCGCTCTTTGTGGCTCCCGACAGAATATTAAAAACCCTGACCCTCTCCCCCCCCCCGCCAAACAGAGCAGATGGGACGCATCCTGCAGCGCACGTCCATCTCCACCAACATCAAGGAGCGGCTGGATTTCTCCTGCGCCCTCTTTGGCCCCGATGGGGGGCTGGTCTCCAACGCACCCCACATCCCGGTCCACCTGGGCGCCATGCAGGAGACGGTGCAGTTTCAGGTAGGCCTCCCCCCCCGCCCCCCCCCCGACTTCCACAAGGTGACTCTGCGAAGCTGCACCCAAGCCAGGGAGGGGGCCAAGGCGCCCGGCTCCCCCCTTTCTATCTGGAACCCTATATGTATTTTCATATATGGTCTTGAGTTGCCATGGGCTTTGGGCCGCATGTATAAAATAATTATACTTTTCAGATATCTACATTTCACTTATTTTACATTCATTTTGACATTTTAAAACTTGGCTTCCTTCCCCCTCTTTCTGCAGTTCCTTAGATTTATTTTTAACATCTTCTGCATATCCAAATTAACTTAACTTGCTCATTTATTAATTTTCTTTATATATATACTCTTATATAGATGCAGGTTTTTACAATAATCCTGCCATTGTTTTTATCCGTTCATAATTTATCTGTAAATATTCAATAAACCATTTCCATTCTTTTATAAAATGTTTGTTATCTTGATTTCTTATTCTTCCGGTGAGTTTAGCCGTTTCTGCATATTCCATTCTTCCTTTGCTGGGACTCCCAAAAATGGAAAAATGGAAAGTGGCCTCTCTCTTATTCTTTTTTTTTAAAAAAAAATGTAATTTTTTATTAACAGGCCAATCACATCACATTATTCAGATCACATTAGTTCCAAATTATACAGCCAAATTTTAATTTTTTTTTGAGGGTACCCATACATCAAGCTCCGCACGAGTCCAAAATTCCGGATAAGTCCAGACATCACTCATTTTACTGCATTAATTAGCCAGTTCGATCCAGTTCGATCCGGATAGTCCTTTATTACTTTCTTTCTCATCTTGTTGTAGTCATATATTCCTTTCTTTGCGATCTCTGATGGTTCTCACAAGCAGACTGAAAACTGGCGTCTCTGTGTGGGTTTTGTACTCTTCAAAAGCTATATCACTCCGGGACAGCCTCTGTTCAACGCTTCCATAAACAAAGTTAATCTTCGGTCTGCCCTTTATTTTTTCCAGGCTAGCCAAATAAATCAAATAAATCAGGGGGCTCTGTCAGGTCAAACTTGCGTTCCAACATTCCTTCTCTTTCAAACAATCCTGATTCTCCTCCCCCCGTCCTTCTTTCTCTGGCAAGCCTGTCTTGGCAAGACGCCATTTTTTAACTGCGTCATAAAAAATTTCCACTTTCTCACCGTTCACCAATCTTCTCTCCTGTTGTAATCCATCCCCGCACAGTTCTTAAAATCCTGCTTATGATTATTAAAAACGCGACGATCTTGTTTCTTTCTGGGGTGGAGGGTTATTATTATCACATCGTGCAAAGAGGGAAAAGGGGTTTTCCTCCACCCCCCCCTTCGTTCCAAACATACAGTCTCCTGGTTCTCTCTCTTATTCTTTATCCCCCTTGAATCCCGCCTTTCCTCCAAGGAGCTCAATGTAGAGCCGCTGGTTCCCCACGGCCATGACGGTTGGCTGGGGATTTGAACCCAGTCCCTAGCCCAGCACCCTGACCACTAGGCCACACTGTCTGGATGGAGTGGCTGGACTCTGCTGGTGGCCAGGCTCTGTCCAGAGTGCCAGAGCTCCCTCCTCCAGCTCAGCCGTCTTGGGACCTCAGGACTCAGGGGCCAGAGGAACTGCCCCTTTTGGCCCTGGGGAGCCCCTGGGACCCCTCCTCACTCGAGGGGCTTCGCTCCCCCTGCCCTTTCTCTTTCCTGCTGCCCTTCCAGATCCGGAACCTGGGCTCCGACCTCCACGAGGGGGACGTTCTCCTCAGCAACCACCCATGTGCGGGGGGCAGCCACCTGCCGGACCTGACCGTCATCACCCCTGTGAGTTGGGGTCTCCTGGTGGGCAGGGGTCCCAGGGGCGCAGCCTGGCCTGGCATCTCTGTCCTGGCAGACCGACAGCCATGCCCGGGTGTGTGGCTTGGGCCCCTTCAGGACTGGGGAGGGTTGGATGCCCAGTGCCCTTGGAGCTGGGGGGTGGCAGTGCCAGGATCTCCCCCCGTGGCCCTGTGGCTCCTGCCATCCCTGCCCCATGGCCCTGCCCCATGCCCGCTCTCCGTGGACCAGGCCTGCTCCCTTCTTCTGCCCCCTCACAGGTCTTCTGGCCAGGAGAGGCCAGGCCGGTCTTCTTTGTGGCCAGCCGGGGGCACCATGCGGACATTGGGGGGATCACTCCAGGCTCCATGCCCCCCCACTCCCGCTCCCTCCAGGAGGAGGGGGCCGTCTTCATTTCCTTCAAGCTGGTCAAGGACGGCGTCTTCCAGGAGGAGGGTATGTGGGGGCTGCTGGAGGAGCCAAGGGGGGAGAGAATCAAGGGGTCTCTCTGCCCACCGGTGGCCTTTGACCTCCCTGCCAGCTGTGCTGGGGGGCTCACCTGCCTGCCCTGCTCCCCCCGCAGCCGTCACGGAGGCCCTGATGGCTCCCGCCCGCCTCCCCGGCAGCAGCGGCACACGCAACCTGCAGGACAACCTCTCTGACCTTCGCGCTCAGGTGGCTGCCAATCAGAAGGGGATCCAGCTGGTGAACGAGCTGATTGGTCAGTACGGCTTAGAAGTGGTGCAGGCCTACATGGCTCACATCCAGGTGAGCAGGAAGACCGCAAGGGGGCCGGGGGGGGGGCCTCTAAATCAGCCCTTGGAAATGAGAGAGGCTTTTAGGAGTGGACAGCCTCTGATCAATGCTGGGAGGGACCCCGAGGGTCACCCAGCCCAACCCTCTGCAAGGCAGCAATTGCGACTAAAGAATCCCTGAGGGATGGCTGGACAACCTCGTATGTGGATATTATTGTAAACCGGAGGGCCGGAGCCATCCTTTTCCTTTGCAGATCCAGGGCTGGAAGCAGCAGCTGCTGCCGCCCTGGGCCAGCCAGGGTCTGTCTCCCCCCCTCCCCCCCCAAAAACCAATAACAACATGGTCCTCTGTCGCCAATTCTCCGCGGCATTTTAGCTCAGTTCCAGGTTCTTCAGTGCAGTGCAGTATATTTATTGTGTGATATATATATATATACACACACACACACACACACACACACACAAATATATACACAAATATATACAATAATCTATGGGCCATAATACATGAGCAGTTAATACAGTCAAACAGAGTACCTGGCTGCATAATAATAATAATAATTTATTTATATTCTGCCCTCCCCAGCCGAAGCCGGGCTCAGAGCGGCTAACAACAGTAAAGTAATACAGCAGTCTAAAATCAGTTCATTCTAAAATCAGTTCAAATCAAATTCGTGGCAACCACTGGGCTAGAGTTCTGTGAGGATTGCCAAAGGAGGGGGTCAGGCTGTGCCCTGGCCAAAGCCCTGGTGGGACAGCTCTGTCTTGCAGGCCCTGCGGAAAGATGTCAAGTCCCGCAGGGCCCTGGTCTTCAGGCAAATAGGAAGACCTTTCTATCTCTCTCTCTCTCTCTGAGCACACTCCTCTATACCACCCACTTACTGCTGGACAGGTTTCCTTTTAAACCAATGACAGCCAATCAACTGACAGCACATTACTGCAAGTCTTTCTGACCCTGCACTTCCATAGAAAGTATTGCAGGCCGGTTGCATCAGCCAGTTGCATCAGCCTGCAGACTCAAGCCTGCAGACTTACTATCTCACACAGCATTCTGTGAATCCCGACATCCTTGCATGTTGGTCTGCATCCCAAACTCCCACCTTGGAATCCTATTAGAAGTGTGCAATAACACCCTCAAGGCCTTCCTTAATCCATGGGATTAGTTGTGTATATAATTCCACACATTTCAACCCAAACCTTTCCAGAGCAGCCCTCAGTATAAAACGGAAAGCCAGAGCAATGTTACAGATGCCACTGGACGGTTGTCACAAAACACCCAAACGCCTCCCCAGTTCCGACGTGGGCGCAGGTTGGAGAGCGTGGTGGGCGGAGGAGCCTGCTGGACTCGGGTGGGCAGGTGGGCAGGGGGAGAGAGACCTGCAGGGCCACCCCCAAGGCTCTGCTGTCCTTTGTGCCCCCCCTCCAGGCCAACGCAGAAGTGGCTGTGCAGGACATGCTGAAGGACTTTGCCGCCCGCCAGGGGGAGCCGGGGCGCCCCCTGCAGGTGGAGGCGGAGGACTTCCTGGACGATGGCTCCCCCATTCGCCTGAAGGTGACGGTGGATCCCCAGCAGGTGAGCGCAGGTGGCTCCCGGGGGGATGCTGTGTCTCCTCACCTCCAGAAGGAGATTGGCTGAGTTGAAAAAAGTTCAGGAAAGGGCAGCCAAAAGGATCTAGCAGGGGATGGATGGAAGAAAGGCAGCAGCCTTTGGGACCTTGGAGTTTAGAGAGAAGGGGAGCAATAGCAGGCAGGGGAGATGGAGAGAGGATGCAGACCAGGCTTTCCCCTCTGCCTTATGGCAGGAGGGCACGCAACCCCCCTGCCAGCAGCCAGCCAGGTGGCGGGGGGGGGGGCTGTAGTGGGGTGGGGACACGGGACTGAGCTTTCCCTTGGCCAGTGTCTGCCTGACCGAACCCCCCCCCCCCCCGCTGCTTCTGCTCCCCATACCCAGCAGAGGCCATGGCTAGTACCATGATAGCAGTCGGTCTGACAATAGCTGCTGCTGGATACGCAGGTTGTTTACACTGCAAGCAATGAAATTAATGAAGCTAAAGACTTATTGGAAGGTCAAGCTAAGAAATGAAGACACACCACCTGATCAATGGCTTTATTTTTAAAATTTATTCTTATTGTTGACAAAATATGAAGTTTGTGCCAGGAGGGACTGTTTGCTCCAGCATTGGTCATATCATTCATCTTTTTGCTTATATTTACAGACCTGAATCTATATTCAGGTGAGAGTAATGAGTTAGCAACACCAACATCCAACATCCAAGATTGGGCTGCAAAAAAACCCACAACCATCTTTTAAGTCTCATCATGTAGTGTTTTGAAATAATTTATTTACCTGATAAAGTGTGGACAGTTGTACAAATTGCCCTGTTATAAAACGTCTATCTGGTTTATTCCCATCATGAAATTCCTAGCTTTTTATAATTGCAAGTTTCAAAGCAATAAATTTGTTATAAAAAAGGAAAAAGGGGGGGGGAATGATGGAGAGAGGAAAGCTTTTCTCGCTTTCTCGTAACGCTCAGACTTGTGGACATCCAGGGGAGATGACTGTTGGGAAATTCAGGACAGAGAAGAGAAAGTCCTTTGCATAACACAGAGTTCAGCGGTGGAACTGCCTCCCACAAGAGGCAGTGGGGCGGGGGACCGGGAACCATGCCTCTCCCCCTTTCCTCCCCCACCCTCCTCTCTTCTCCCCCCGCAGGGCACGGCTGTCTTTGACTTCCGGGGCTCCGGCCACGAGGTCTACGGCAACTGCAACGCCCCTCGAGCCATCACCCTCTCGGCCCTCATCTACTGCCTGCGCTGCATGGTGGGCCAGGAGATCCCCCTCAACCAGGTAGGGCGGGGGGAGGAGAGCGGCCTCTGGGGGGCAAGCCAGGGGCCGGGGGAGTCCTGCCTCTCCCCCCCCCCCCGCGGAAAGGAGTGGGGAGGAGCCCTGCCCTCAGAGGAGCCTTCCAGCCCCAGGAGAGAGATGGCCGCACTCAAAAGACAGGCAGTGCGGCGTAGTGGTCAGAGTGCTGGACTGGAGCCAAAGGGCAGGGTGAGGAGCTTCCCCTCCCTCCCACTGGCCCTGCTGGCTGCTGGGAGTTGGAGTCCATCCCTGCCTGGGGCCCCCAGTCTCTCCCCCCCCCCCGGTCTCCTTGGGGTTTGCCCTCTTGGTCAGGCTGGTCCTTGGCATCCCTCCCTCCCTCCCCGCAGGGCTGCCTGGTGCCCGTGCAGATCCTCATCTCCAAAGGCTCCCTGCTGGACCCCTCCCCAGACGCAGCCGTGGTCGGGGGCAACGTCCTGACCTCCCAGAGGGTGGTCGACGTCATCTTCCGAGCCTTTGAGGCCTGTGCAGCTTCTCAGGTGAGAGGAGGGACAGGTGAGGGTGGGCCGAGCCGGGGTGGTCCTAAGAGGGCAAGGTGGGGGCTCTCAACTAAAAAAAAATAAATCCAATTGTCTTCCAAATTATAATCTTAATTTTGTGACTTCCCACAATCTGAATTCCAAAGCATTTCTGCATCACAGTCTTGCCTCTCATCTCTCATCGATGTTTTTATAATTCCATATCACAATTTTATCCTCCACGCTTGTCTCTGGCTCTGCGATCCTCGATCATGGGGAAAGCCCCACTTTCTTTACCCCACAACCTTCCCTTCCCCTCATAAAGGGGGGGGTCCTTGTCCTGCCTGCTCCCCAGAGCCTTCCCCCGGCTGATGTGGGTGGGGAGGGGGAGGCCAAGCGTGGCTCCCGTTTCCCTTCATCCCCTGGGAAGAGTCTAGATGGGGAGGGAGGCGGTTGGGGGCTGGTGGGGGCCTTGGCCCCTTGGGGCCTGGGGGGGCGTCTTCCTCACGGCCCCTCCCTCTCCCCAGGGCTGCATGAACAACGTCACCTTTGGCAACGAGCGCATCGGCTACTACGAGACGGTGGCTGGCGGGTGTGGGGCAGGGCCCCACTGGCACGGCCGCAGTGGGGTGCACAGCCACATGACCAACACCCGCATCACGGACCCCGAGATCTTGGAGAAGCGGTGGGTGCTTCCTGGGAGGGGGGCCTCCAGGGGGCTCTGGGGGGAGGAGAAGGGGGAACAGGGGGCTCTATCTCCTTTCCCGGGCATCTAGCTGAGCCCCCTGGGAGGGGCTGGGGCTGGGCAGTGTGGAAGGGGCCCCAAGGGTTCTCTAGTCTGACCCCTGCAAGGCAAGAGCCACAGCAAAGACCCAGCCCCACAGGGAGAGCCCCGCGTGCCACCAAGCAGGGCCCTCCATAAGTCTGGGGCTTCAGTTCCAGTGAGCTGTGGGAGTTATAGTTCGAAACCTTTGTAGGGTCCCTCTCAGCCCCCATCTCTGCAGCCCCTCACCCTTTTTTTTAGGGGGGAGATTTTGTGGCATTTCCTGAATGGCCCCCACCGCTTTCCCTCCCTCCCACAAGGTATCCGGTGGTCCTGAGGTGCTTTGAGCTGGCCCCGGGCACCGGGGGCGCCGGGCGCTTCCGAGGTGGGGACGGGGTGCGTCGGGAACTGCAGTTCCGGGAGGAGATGGTGCTGTCGGTGCTGAGCGAGAGGCGGGCCTTCCGCCCCTACGGCCTGCAAGGTGAGGGGGCTCCCGGCTCCCAACGCTCACCCCCACCTTCTGCCCAGGTTCCTTTGTGGGTGGGGGGCAGAGAAGGGTACTTTGTGGGTACGGTGAGCCTTGGCTGAATCTGGGGAGAGGGTTGTGTCATGGGCAGAGAACAGAGGCACCATTCCCCCCCCCCCCACAACTCTCCCTGCCCTCTCAGTTTGGCTCTTGGGGACTCCCTCCCCGCTGTAATGACTTTATCCCCCCACCCCACTGATTCCAGGGGGTGAGTCTGGCTCCCCAGGCCTCAACCTGCTGATTCGACAGGACGGCCACACCATCAACCTGGGCGGCAAAACGTCTGTGAAAGTGATGCCTGGGGTAAGGATCTGGTCTGCGCATGTGCACCCTCTCCCTGCTCCTGGCTCTGGACCCCCAGACCCATCTCGGTTTCCTCGTCTGCCTGCCCCCCAAGGGGTCCTTCCCCCCAGCACGGAGTTCCTCCTCTGCCCCACCCCAAACCTCTCCCTTCTCCTTCCCTTCAGGATGTCTTCTGCCTGCAGACCCCGGGCGGAGGGGGCTTCGGACCACCTGCCGCGCCCCCGGGACCCCCCAAAGGGCAGGCAGCCTCCCCCAGAGGTCGGCCCTTCCTGGAGCGAGGGAGCCTCTATGACTACCGCCTGGCCCAGGAGAGAGCGTGATGGGGCCCCCTCCTCACCAGGGGGTCTGCAGGGGGGCAGTCTCTGTCAGCCGTGGGACAAGACTAGGAGTTGAAAGGCTCCCTCCGTGGGGAGCAGATGTTGCATGCAAGCGGTAATCAGCGCTCGTCCTGCTCAGGGTAGACCCACTGAACTGAATGAGCCTAGGTCAGCCATGCCATGCGCTCCAGGGGGCCCCCCACTCCCCAGGTGAGGGGAGAAGAGCTCCACCTGCCACTCCCCTTCTTCCCACCAGGGGGCAGCAAGGCCTGAGGTTTGCTGCTGGGATGAAGGGGGAAGAACCCTGCAGCTGCCCCCACAAATTCCTCTCCTCGCTCTTCTGGGGGTTTTCTGGCCGAGCTGGGCTTGCTCACGGCTTGGCCTTTCCTCCTCCAGCCCCCCCCCAAGCACCAGGAGGGCCAGTCCCAGCAGTACCTCCCTGGCCAAGGCCTTTATATGCCCTCCCCTCTAGGCTTCTGGGAGACCCTCCACTCTCTGCCCGGTCCCAAGCCGGGCTCCTCTCTCAAACACCAACACCACCAAAACCACTCCAGTGGTCAGCTGTGGGGCTTTGTGGCCCCCCAAGGCCTCGGGCAGAGTGGGTCCTGCAGTTGGAGCCCCTCGGATCTCCCCTGGGAAGGAGGGTTTCTCGGCTGGGATTATTCCGAGCTTCGCTTCCAAGTCTGTGGGCTGAATAAAGCTGCAACCAGCAAGTTCCCCCGTTTGTCTCGTTTCTGCAGCTGGGGCAGACCAGGTGTTGGGTTGAGGGGGTGCTGCAGCAGGATCCTCGTCCCCCTCCCACATGTTGTGCTGGGAGGGTCTTTCGTTCCTGCTCTTGACCCAGACGGGGGCCAGGGTCTTCCGGGGGTTTCACCCTTGGAAGGGGGGAGAAGGTCAGGGCTAGCAATGCTCTTCCCGAAAAAAGGAGCCACAACGCACCCGAATGGCCTGGAGCTGGCCTGCCTTCCGGCCTAAGGCCCGGCATGGAAGCAGCGCCAGAGGAGGGTCTCGGCCCCTTCTGCCCCAAACAGCTCTCTCTGCGAAGCCCCACAAGATCCTAGTGGCCAGACTCCTGCAAGAAGAAGCTGCTTGTATCGGATAATCCGCTTGCACCCCACCCCAAGCGATGAGAGGTGCCAGGGGTTCCAGCTGCTTACAAAGGACTCAGCTTCTTGGGAACGAAGATCATCAGAGGCCCACCGACATATGGTTTGTTTACTCATCTACACAGCCTGAGCCCGGTGACAGAGGGGCTCCCAGCATTAAAACCCCAATGGATCTTGCGCCTCCATTAGTCACAGCTTTGGATCCAGCACAGAGCAAACAGAGCTCAGGGTCTCCAGCTTCCAGCTCATCTCAGTGCTCTCTCTCTCTCTCTCTGGCTCTTGTTTTCCTGCCTAGCAGGGGGGAGGCAGGGGAGGAAAAGCCCCCCCCTTTAGCCTGGAGGACCCCCTCACTTAGTGGAAGCTCTTGCATCCCGGCATCCTTTTGTGATGCTGATGAGGACACCTGGGCAGGTACGGCCACTGTCTTAACAATGCCTGACTAGTACAGCAACCTCTCTATCATTCTAACCCTCCCTGGATACAGGACCCCAAGAATTGGAAGGGGCTCTGCATCACCCCAGCTGACCCCCAACCTCCTGACAAAAGAGCACCTTTAGAGCATCACCTTTTTGAACAGAAATTGGGGGGTGTTTGCTTCATGTGGGTGCCAGTTGTGGCCCTTGCATGATTTCTTGCACACCCAAGTGCGCACTCTGCACTTTTGCACCCAGGGAACCAGCGGGGGAGGGAGCTACCTGTTGCCTTTGTCACTCACTTTTTGAGGGCTTTTGGGTCCCGGCTGGAACTGAAGCTCCACCGAGAGCAGCTGCTGGATTGCTCCCTCATAGGGAAAACTCAAGGGGGGTGTGTGTGTAGAGATTCACCTTGACCTCTCTTCTCAGAGCTGCTTGTGTTGCGCATACTCTGTGTGTGTGCAGAGGAGCCTTGGAAGATTTGCTGTCTGTCTGGGGGGGGGGGCGTCCTGCTAGAGAGACCCTCCCTCTAGTGGAGCTGCCCCTTGCCCCTCCTGGGGCAGAAGATGCAGAGCTCAGCACAGTTAATATAATATAATCCTTTATTAAGCCTAGCAAACCACACATTATCAGACAGACACCATATACAAAGTGTGCAAAATACGAGCTCAACAAAACAAGATTTGTCCCAGTCAGATCTTTAACTCCAGAGAAAAGCAATTTGCATAAATAATACAATACTGCACTACCGAATCCCCGATCAATTAAGAACCACTAATTTTCTTTATAATGACCCAGTCTTTCTACATGGACAGCACTCAAAAATTCAGCCACTATGAAAGTAATTTGATCATTCCTGTCCGAAAGCAGGTCCTGAACCGTTGGTGGCATAGAAATCAGCCTATTGAGTTGCAAGGCTTCTAATAATTGTCTTCTGGCATAAATGCCAAAATCACAAGAAAAGAAAATACGCTCCAAAGTATCCGGTTTCTGTTTACTACATTTGCAGAGACGCTCTGATGCTGGCAGAGCTAAATATCTTCCTTTCACTGTCATGGAGGGAAACATATTAAATCTGGCTAACATAAACAGCCTGCACAATTCATGATTCTTCAGTTTTGCCCAGGACAGCTAAGGATGACCAGAAGCCCCTCTGGGGTCTGCATGAGGCATCATTTGCGCTTTCGACCACCACACTTGGAACTGACCGCATTTAATTTGAAGGAGAGCCAGGGGCTCCCCCCCCCCCAACAGTTTCCGGCTGAAAATACAAAGCTCCCACACCTTTGGGAGCGGGGGGAGGGGGTGGGTTTTCCAGGCTCCCTTGTCTCCGTAGAAACATCTTCAAGGACATGCAGACTCCTTAAAACTGCCCCCCAGCCCATGTGCTGGATCTTAAGAGCAGCATCCAGACCAGGCCTGTGCCTGGCCCTCCCAGCCCCCCCCCATTACCCAGGGGTAGGGGTGAAGGAAGAGGGGTGCGGTGGGGGCAGACCACCCTGGGTGTCTTTCCTGAGTGGGGTGACATTTGGCTCGCCAGCTGCCCCTGACTCTCAAGCCTGCCCCGAGCTGGTGGCATTCCCCCCTTCCCCCTTCGTTTTGACAGCCTGGAGGAGTCGCGGGTGGGCGGCACGCCGAATGTCCTCCCTGGGTGGCTTGCTCCAGCCCCGACTGCAGGGCACGTGCACCGCTCTGGGCACCCGAGCAGCTATCCTGCCCCTGGGAGGGCACCCTCCACGTCCTGCCCCCCTCGGGAGCACACCCGCCTGGGCAGCTGGGCACCTGCTCTTCCGCTGCCCAGGGGAGCTGATTCAGAGGCTGGAGGTGGCTGGGAGGCCTTCCAGTTCCTCTGGTTTGCATTCCCAGCTGCCTTGTAAAGGGGCCTCTTCACAAGGGGGGTGTTTACTTTAGAGGCTTGCGCAGGCATTCTCCAAGACTGGAGGTCTTTGTCCAGCAGTCAGTCATTTCTCCGCATCCTTTGCCAGGTGCTCAGGTGCTCCTTGGTGAGGTTCAAAGGGGCTGTGGGGGAAGGCGGCGGGGGGGGGGGGGGCAGCATTCCTTCCTTGCAGGTGGAATTTGCAAGGGCAGTTTCTGAGCAGAGCCGCCCACTCCGGGGCTTTGCTTTCATGCCTGGCCAGCAAATCTTTGAAAAGTTAACTTTCAAAAGACATGTCCTTCCTTTCGCCTCTTTTCGCCTTCGGATGTCACTGCAGTATAACTTTTTGTTGTGTTTTATTATGTCACAACCACCTTCTTGTTTAAAGAGTTTAAAACAACATACAGTCACAAAAATAAGGTGCATCCTAAAATGTACACCCCAGCTGTCAGAAAGCCACAGCAAAGGGCTGCATCTTCCTCTTCCAGAAGCAGCCCCACACGACTTAGACTGGAGCCTTAGATTGAAAGTTTATCAGTGGTTTGTCAGGATTTGCGTCGTGTTGGAAAAAACGCCCGGGAAGGCCACCACCCTCCCAAGACACTGGGGCGTCTCTCCGGTGGTCACTCTCTGGCTGTAAATCTTCCTCAGTCCAGAGAGACCCCTCCCTCCTGAGAGGAGCACGCTCGTCTTCTGGAATCTCATTGCAGGAGAAAGAGTCAATTAGTAGCTCTAAAACTACTTTATTTACAGTCTATATACAAAAAATCCATCTGCATGTCTCTGCTCTCTGAGCACCAGTACAGAAAAGCAACACTCGGAAGTGAAACTAACTTCTCCAGCAGTAAACCTCCACAGTCCTGAGACTTCCTGAGACTACCTCTGGTTACGTACTTAATTCGTTCCGGAGGTCCGTTCTTAACCTAAAACTGTTCTTAACCTGAAGCACCACTTTAGCTAATGGGACCTCCGGCAGCAGCGGGAGGTCCCATTAGCTAAAGTGGTGCTTCAGGTTAAGATTTCTGTTCTCATCCTGAAGCAAAGTTCTTAACCTGAAGCACAATTTCTGGGTTAGCGGAGTCTGTAACCTGAAGTGTCTGTAACCCGAGGTACCACTGTATAAACAACCATAGAGCTACTACTGAGCAGCTTGGGTGGATAAAAATCCTAACACGTCTTGCCTGCCTATAGCGAGAAATGCAAGGCGACCTGTTCTGTGATCGAGATACAAATCTACCTGGGGAGAAAGGCAGGCTGAGAGGGCCTGCCATTTTCCTATGGGTCATTTCATGGGGCCTGGAGAGCACGAGGGCCGCCTCCCCTGCCTGCTTCCGGAGTCTGGCAGGCAGCGTGTGGGGAGGTAAAGATGGGGAGGTTTGCGAGGCGGCAGTCACGGTGGCTGCAACGTGCCTCAACAGGCTTCCTTCTGCTGCCAAGAGCTCTGCTGGATCATGGATGCTGCTGAAGGAGTGTGAGAAGAGTCTGCTGCAGCTGGATCAGGCCAAGGGGGACCCATGGGAGCGCAGCATCCTGTTCTCACATGCTCATGGAAAGCCTCTTCCCACCCATGATTCAGAGCAACAGGCGTTTGGACAAGTAGGCCTTTCTCCTTTCTGTGGAAAAGAGGGCTCTCGGTGACTCCTAGCTGGAAGGATCCTGCGAAGGGCCCTGCATTTCAGGGGAGCCTGACGGCAGCTCTTGGGCTGCAAGCCCCTGCTCTCTCCCTGCCTGCAAGCAAGCGTTGAGTCCCCGTGGCGCACCCGGCCATGCAGAGGAGGCTGCGTTCCAGGCCTCCTGACAGGAATGAAGTCTGCCTGGACACGCTGACCTCTGCAGCCGACTGGGCCGTGACTATCTCCAGTTACTCAGTGATAAGGGAACAAGACGTGCCTCACTTCACCCAAACAGGTTCTGCGGCCTCTAGAGGGATTTGCATGGACTGTTGGATTCAGGTGTAGCCCTTTCATGAGCAGTTGCACATTGGCAAGTTCATTTCCCGCTTTGCAAAAGTGAGAACCTGGCTTGGCCTTGCCTGGAGCGAGTCTATGAAGCTGGGAGGACTCTCACTATGTTCAGCAACAACAGTCACCTCCAGCCTCTCCTGGGGGCTCCTCAAGCCTTCCCTTGCTTTGGGGAAGGGCCACAGCTCAGGGCATGGCAAATGCGCTGCATGCGAAAGGTCTCCCCCAGGATTGCCAGGCAAGACTGGGAAGCACCTGAGAGTCACCAACAGTTGGCAAAGGCCAGCCTTCCTCCAGCTGAGGCTGTTGGGAGCCCAGAACACCAAGCAGTGGTCTGAGGACCACCAGTGCTCCAGCACTTTCATTCAGGTGGTCCACGGTATTTCTCTCGCAATACTGTTTAAAGCAGTGGTTTAAAGCAGTATACTTGGCCCAGTATAGTTGAAGGAGCATCTCCACCCACATTATTCAGCCAGGACACTGAGGTCCAGCTCCGAGGGTCTTCTGCTGGTACCCTCACTGCAATAAGTGAAGTTACAGTGAACCAGGCAGAGGGCCTTCTCAGTGGTGGCACCCGCCGTGTGGCATGCCCTCCCATCAGATGTCAAGGAGATAAAGAACTACATAACTGAAGGAAGCTCTGTATCAGGAGGTTTTTAATGTTTGAGGTTTTACTATGTTTTTATATGTACTGTAAGTCACCCAGAGTGGCTGGGGAAACCCAGCCGGATGGGTGTGCTATTAAGAATAAAATTATTATTATTATTATTATTATTATTATTATTATTATTATTATTATTATTGGTTCCCAAAGTGGGTGGTAAAAAATGGGACTGCCTATCAGACTTTGAAAAGCTGATGCCACTGGATCAACTTCATCAGTTTTGTTGAATTGATTAAGCTAACTAGTTTAATAATAATAATAATAATAATAAATGTGCAATTAATTGTTACTGTTTTGAATTCTCTTGTGTTATTATCTTGCTTAGTGGGTCGTGCAAACCTCTATTCTGAATGCTGCTTTTTATAGGGTGCGTGGGCACTGGGGGTGAGCAAGGGAGCCGTGCCCCCCGCACAGTTTGGGAATCACTGGGCTGAAGCGCCTTGCATGGCCCACTCCGATGGCCACAACCGGCAGACAAACCATTGTGTGGTTGCCTGGACCCTCCGCAGTTTCCAAGTGGTCCAGTTGTAGTGGTGGGTGGAAACTGGTGGCACAGGCCTCCCTGAGCTGGATGGGCCCCCTGCCCCAGATGGAGGCCAAAGAGGCTCCCGTGGGCATCGCCAACTCCTAAATCAACTCCTGCCTTTGGCCAACGCGCAGTCAAGGTCGCATCAGCCTTCAGGGCAAAGGTGTATCTAGAGCTGCAAATGCTTTGTCAGTGAGAAAGTTTGCAAAATCCCCGACGCGCAATAAATCAACTGGGATGGGTGCACCCCAGAGGCAGAAACTTGCCTTGCAAGATGCTAGGGAGGAACTGCTCGGGTGGTCTAAGGTGAAGCACACCAATAGACATGGAGCAGAACATAGGTGCCAACTCCCTGGGTGCCTCAGCACCCACAAAATTCCCCATGAAGGGGCCGGTCACCCACAAATTTCATGGCATGGCACCCAGGGCCAAGCTGGCACTTCTGGAGGAGAGGGCTATTGATGGCTGCCAGCCACAACGGCTGGGCTCTGCCCTCCCCAGTTGGAGACAGCGGTGCTTCTGGAAAACAACAGAGGGGAGAGTGCTGCTCTTGTGCCCAGATCCTGCCTGCTGGCTTCCCCTTGGGGCACCTGCTTGGTGGTACTGAGAAAAGGATGCCGGACTAGACGACCCCTCCTTCGGCCTCATCCAGCAAGGCTCTTCTGATGTTCTTATGACTGGCTGGTAGGTGGGGGCTGGCTCTGCTCCCATGGAGGCTCCTCGCCCCATTGCCAGGGGGGTTGACTGCAGCAGTGGCTCTGCGGGATCAGCTCAGTTTTAGCCCTAGACTAAGGATGGCACCTTTGTCAAGAAGGTGATCCTGGAAGGAAGAACAGCAAAAGAGGCTTGGACAACAGGAGTCAGCCTCTTTTCTATTGGCCTTGGGCCCACCCCGGCCGGCCGTCCATTGTCCTCCCTGGCCGAGGGCAGGTCAAAGGCCAGCTCAAGCAGGTGGGTGGCACCCGCCCAGGTGAGCCCTGCTATGCCGCAAACCCCATCCACTTGTGGGGAAGGGAGGGCGGATATTGTCAGGAAGGTGCTCCTGGGAGGGAATCACCGTGTCTGGGGTTGGTCCTGTTGCAGGAATTTATGTATTGGTTGGGAGGGGAGGTTGCCCCTCATGCACATGCAGCCCACTACCAAAATCAGCACAATCACTTTTGTAACTTTTGTGATTTGTCCCCACAAAACACTTTATCACAGTTTCTTCCTATCTATTCAAAGGGCCTCTGCTGCACGATACCAAATGATCAATGTCTCTATGTTCTGGCTCACTGGGAAAACTTCAGAAATTCCTATAGACATGTGAGCTCAGCTACTCAGCAGCCCCTCTGCCTGAGGGATAATCCCTGGCCTCCTGAGACCTGAGGGCCAGACAGGTAGCCATGCCAGAAATAACAAACAAACCCAGATGAAGGCAAAAGGGTGGGATTAACTTGGCTGGGAAACAGAGAAATATAAATATCTTTTTTGTTACACTTGATGGGTGTTTGGTGGAGGGCAAGGGGAACCATGGGGCAGGGTCCAGGATGCTCAGATTACTGCCACCAGACCTCCCCTTTCATGATGTAACCATGATGTATTAGTGATGTAGTTTGGGGGGTGTAACATGGGGATTAGCAGCTAATAAAAGTCTGGGGGCTCTTTTGTTTGGGGCTTCCATCTTGTTCCACCTTGAGGCAGGTGGGAGTCTCATCGCGACAGTCTTCAATCAAGACCAAGCCAACTGGCTGCTGTTTCGCTCTGGGATTCCTGGCTGGTGTCCTTGTTTTTTGTCCAAGGGAGCCCTCAGATTTCTCCGTTAACAGTCCTCCTGCCCACCCTGAAGACCCAGCTCCCTGGCTGCAAACCTGGAGCAGGACTGGCTGTGCATGAGGAGGAGGAGGGATGGAAGTGATAGGAGAGAGGCAGCAGTTGATAAAAATGTGGCAGCTAGACTGGTGACTGGGAGCGGCTGCCGAGACCACATAAAACCGGTCTTGAAAGACCTACACTGGCTCCCAGTTCGTTTCCGAGCACAATTCAAAGTGTTGGTGCTGACCTTTAAAGCCCTAAATAGCCTCGGTCCAGTATACCGTATTTTTCGCCCTATAGGGCACACTGGCCCTGGGGGGAAATAAAGGAAAAAAAGCTTCCCCCGATCCCAGCCCCCAGAACAGGCTGCTATCCGCAAGCCTAGGGTATCTGAAGGAGCGTCTCCACCCCCATCGTTCTGCCCGGACATGGAGGTCCAGCTCCGAGGGTCTTCTGGTGGTTCCCTCACTGTGAGAAGCCAAGTTACAGGGAACCAGGCAGAGGGCCTTCTTGGTGGTGGCACCCGCCCTGTGGAATGCCCTCCCACTAGATGTCAAAGAGAACAGCAACTACCAAACTTTTAGAAGACATCTGAAGGCAGCCCTGGTTAGGGAAACTTTTAATGTTTAATAGGTTATTGTATTTTAGTGTTTTGTTGGAAGCCGCCCAGAGTGGCTGGGGAAACCCAGCTAGATGGGTGGGGTATAAATAATAAATTATTACTATAATTATTATTATTATTAGGAGAAAGGGAAAGGCATGGAAGAGGAAGCTTCCGGAACAAGACGCCTCCTCCTGACAGTCCACAGTCCTCATCTTGCCAAGTGGAGTGGGTGGCCCTGTTCTCTCTGCCTTGGACATGGTGGCTCAGCCAGAGATTGGGGGGCCAGCTTCCCATCCAAGTTTGGCACTAGGGGCTCCTGGTTGGTCCCGGCCAACAGCCCAGACAGGGCAAGATGCCTGCGGATCCCCTTGCCAGGCTCCCCTGCAGGACGAGGCAAGGCCCTTTGGGACACCTCAACTAAATTTAATTTAATTTAATTTAATTAAACCGCAACTCAATTTAATAAGCAAATCCTTTCAAGTCTACTCAGAAGGAAGGCCGATCTTTTGACTGGGTGCATAGGAGTGTAATCACAGCACTGATGCAGACTGAAAACGGCTCAGTGGCCTTTAAAAATTAAATTGTAAAATGGCAAGGCTTTGAAAACTACAAAACCCTTTTCATTAGGGAAATATGTTTCTTCAGTGTGTGAGAATCTGAGTTTATTCAAACATCGCCCAATGGAAGGGCCCACTCTGTATTAGGTTCGTTGTCTTAATTATTCAGTGACTAAACTGTTATTTAATTATTTAGTGATGAAATAATTGGAATATAATTAATCCTGCAGTATTCATAAGATGACCAGAAACACAAGACCCTGGGCAGGGGCTTCTCAGTTCTAAGCGAATAAGAAGAGTCAACCCAGAGAAAGTTAAAAATCCCCAGGTTTCCTCTGTTGTCACAGGAGATTGGTCGCCTTCTGCAAACACCGATTGATGGCAAACAGGATTTCTGTCCTCCTGGCACTTCAAAGGGTGCATGAAGTTTGTCAGCTGTGACTGGGCTGTCTTTCCTGGGGAATTCCAGAGCAGAGACCTGAGGCTCTGCTGCTCCGTCGCTGTGGGAACTGCTTCTCATAGCCGCCCCTGACAGCCTGGGCTGGGAGTTAGTTAGGATGCAGCAGCTGCCTCTGCCACACAAGGCTCAGGCTCGGAAGGTTTCTTGCTGAAGCCACTCAGAACTCTGCCCAGCCTGAGATCAGTGACCACCTGGCAGGGGGTGTCCACATTTTGCTCTGGTTTGCAAATGTACCTGGGGGTCCTGAAAACGGTTGATATCAGCACTGTCATGGCTGCTATTTGTTCATCCTTTTTATCCCCTTTCCCTTTTGCTTACAAGTGCTTCGTGCAACTTTTCTCTCTTTTGTACCTACTCTAGTCTGTTGGTGATGCCCTGCTCCTGGGATTCAGCAACTACCTGTTTGGCAGGTAACTCACACTGCAACCCCGCACCTGTCTGCTCAGAACAAAGCCCTCCAGCCATCCTTTTTGCAGAAGATTCCTCAGGATGTTATCGGAGCTCTTATATGAAAGGAAGCAGACCACCAACCAAGACAGTTTCACACCAGGAGTTTGAGCCAAAGGAAAACCTACCCAGGCAAGTTTTTCTCTCTGCAATGATTCCATGGGGGAAACCTGAAAGGTCTGAGGAGGACGTCCCCAAATGTTGTGTGCTCAGTCCCACGATGCATACACATCTCCTGAGAGATGCTTGTGAGAGGGCAAAATGCTGCACCCCCCCAGCTCTCCCTCCCCAGTCTGCCTTCCAGGAGCCGGCAGCCCAGAGGTGCCAAGCAGCAGTGGGGTTTCTGCATCCCTTCCTCCCCCCACCTGCACTCCTGGCGAGGGACACCATACCCAACTCCTAGGGAGGCCTCTGCTGCAGGTGTTGGACCTTCTCCAGAAATCCTGGTTCATTTTGATTTTGGGCAAGTTGGCATCAGGAGTGGGGCAAGAGGCACAGAGAGGAGTATCAAAGTGGCAGAGAAGGTGATGCCAGGCAGACATGGCGGAGGCAGGAAGGCAAGGCCAGACAGCGAGTGAAAAAGGGGTGGGGGGAGAAAGGATAGAAATATTCGAGAAAGTAAAGAAGCAGAGGGGAAGGGACAGGGCCCAGCGTGGAGGAGGAAGAGGGTGGTTTTGAGGAAGAAAGTGGGAGGAGGTGGGACGAGGGGCTCAATGGTACCCTGTGCCCAAAATGGACCTCCCAGAAACTGGAAGCTGGCTCCCCTCCCTCAGCAAGACCAAAGGGCCAGGCTTGTCAGGAAGTAGACAGACCGCTTCCTCCTAAGAATGATAGCAGTGTAGAGCGGAAGGATACTCCGTCTAGCCCCCTGCAATGCAGGAATCCTTGGCAGAGAAGGCAGAGGAGCCTCCAGCCAAGGGTCTCCTGCCCTGCTTGCGCCATGAGACGCACAAGTCTCCTTCCACATGACCATGTGCAGCCTCCGGGGCAGCTCTGCTCAAGACGGGAAGGCAGGGCAGGCCAGCCTCTTGGCAGCAGTCAGAACAATCTCAGCAGAAGCTGTCTTAATCTGCTTTTTTACAAACAGTTAAACCTGCAGTGCTCAGAGCGGACGTCAAAGGGAACTGCGCTTATTTGGGACAGCAGTGAGTGCAGCCCAGCCTCAGGGCTCCACGGATCTCAAGAAGGCGAGCTGCTGGGACTCTGGCCAGGTGCCACTCCAAAGGTCTTGCACAAAAACGAGCAGAAGTTTATTGAAAGGTATGAAGGTGAGCAGGTAGGCACTCACCTTCGGCACAGAGGGGCTAAGAGGTCCTTCTGCATTTCACAAACTGTTGGGTGAAAACACAAGCATTTGGGGTGGGGAAACTTCAGCCCTGAAGCCGGCGATGGCCATCA